>NW_008237222.1:12383345-12385752 GCF_000691975.1 Corvus brachyrhynchos
AAAAAAATGTAAAACTCAAAGTACAGCAGTGCAACAGCTTGTCTTCCCCATGGACACATGCTCTGACTGGGATGTAAAGATAACAGTGTAGCACCAGGATATGCTGCCCACACACTGTTTTTGGAAAGGCGAGGGGTGAGGAGAGAGGAGAAAGAAAAACTCCACTTATTGTCTTTTTTATTCCTTTTAGATCACTGGAACAAAATAGAGGCTGCAATGCAGCATTCAGCCAGGGTATTGGCCCAAACTGCATCTTCAGTCAGGTCAGAAGACACGTGGTGGGAACAGGGACTATTTTTCTTCCCTATAAATGCTGAAGTACTGACTGACTGCTCAAATAAATACACATGGATAAATGAACGGTAAAACTGTGCTTAAAGAGAGACTAAAGCAAACACTAACCTTTTTATAGTAACTTATAACAAAGATTTGCCTAGATGGCAGGCTTGTATAAAGAAGTAAATTATCCTACTTCCTTCAAGCACTATAGAGATGCTTTACAGATCGGTTCATAGAAAAGCCTCTCCAGTAAATAGATGTAGTTCAGAAAGAAGTGAATAATATTTACAGAAACTTAAGCTGTATGTCAGTTAAATCAATAATAAAACATCACTCAATGACAGGATGAGCTGGCAAATAGGGTAGAAGTCCATTTTTATTTATAAAGGATTTCTATTACTTCATGGCAGTGCTCAATATAAAAGCCTTCAAAGCGCTGTGGAAGTGGCAGCTGCTCCCTCCATGCTCCTGCCTGGTGTCTGAGGGACACGGCATGCTGCAAGGGTGTGGTGATCTGCTCCAAGGAGAGACCAAGAGCATTCCAATAAAATACAGATGCTGCAGCTCAGCCAGCTTCAAAGACTTTGAAGATAATGATACCCTGAAATCACCCTGGGGCACAACATATCTGCCAAGGAAGAAGTTAAATGTTGATTAAAGAAGGCAATAATACTATTAATTAAATAATAAGAAAGTCCTACTTCTCTTCAGAAAGAGGAGGAAAAGGAAAAAATGCTGTTTTCCTTCCCTCCTCACAGTGCTGCTGCAGTTCACTTTGCCCTCCCTGGCTCTTTAGCCTTGCAGCAAAGTACAAACCAGGAGTAAGCCCACGAAGTGATGTGGCTAAAGGACCACCCCCAGCAAGTGGTGTGCTGGACTTGTGGTTTCCACGCCATCAGACTTTATTAAGGTTACATCCTGAGCCAAATTCCAAAGTACACCATTGAAGACACCCAAGAAAAGTTCTTGCAGGTGACTGAGAAACAATACTCAAACCCAAATGCACAGTGTACAAATGCAAAACTGTCTTTCCAGACGGAATATGAGCTTGGGGAAACATCACTATGAACGTGGTGTCTTCCTATAATCTTCCCTTGGCAGCTTGTGTCAGCTGGAGCCAGTGAGCCAGTGTGAAGCTGCTGGTGTTCGCAGCTCCACTGACATCTGCAGGCACTGGGGCTCTCTTGAGAAAGCTTTACCATGATACTCAATGTTCTTCACTATGGAAGAAAAAGTGGTCATCACTCACTGCACTTACTGTTCTTCAGATCTTTCTCATTACCTACAACTGAAAAGAACTCATAAAATTGCATGTCCTTTCACAGCACCCATTTCAGGCTCTTATTCCATGGTTAGATGCTCAAGATTAACTCAGTCCTCCCAACTGCATTTAGGTACTGCCTTGCAAGAGGACAAGGAGTGTATGTGGAGATGGATCCGAAGCCTAGTGAAGAGAAAGACTGGTGCTGAGGCTCACTTGGGTGGCTGGAGAGGCTGTGTTGGGACTTGGGGTGGAGAAGAGGCTGGTGTTGGGACTTGGGTGGAAGAAGAGGCTGTGTTGGGGCTCACTTGGGTGGAAGAAGGAGCTGGTGTTAGGGCTCACTTGGGTGGAAGAAGGGGCTGGTGTTGGGGCTCACTTGGGTGGAAGAAGGGGCTGTGTTGGGGCTCACTTGGGTAGAAGAAGGGGCTGGTGTTGGACATCCCTTGAGCTGGTGTTGGGTCTGGTTCCAGGGTCTAGCAGAGGCAGCATCTCCAGTCCCATGGCATCAAGCTTGCATGTTGTGCCTTCCCAGGTCAGGGACGGCTGCACCCTGGTCAGAGAGGTGTCAGAAGCTCTGCTGGCATTCACTGAGCCCCTCTGAGAATGAGGGCACAGCAACGACACAGGTTGCCCAGAGAAGCTGTGGATGCCTCGTCTCTGGAGGTGTTTAAGGCCAGGCTGGATGCGGCTTCGAGCAACCTGGTCTGCTGGCTGGCATCCCTGCCCAAGGTGGCGAGGTAGAACTAGATGACCTTTAAGGCCCCTTCCAACCCAAACCATCCCATGGTTGTGTCCCTGCAGCGATGACACACGACCCAGAGTCCCGCGGGCACTTGCCGCTCGCTCAGGTGCTCCACGAGCAGCGGC
>NW_008237222.1:12386103-12410528 GCF_000691975.1 Corvus brachyrhynchos
CGTGCGGACTGTCCCCGTCCCCCCGCGGAGGTCACTCATCCCCACCTGCGCGCCCCGGGGCCGCCCGGGCCGGTGAGGCGGCGGTCGGGCCGGGGAGCGCCGCGCAGCCCGGGTAAAATGGAGATCTTCTCCCGGTGCGCTTAGGAATGCAGCTGGGAGCGCGGGAGGTGGGTGAGGGGAAGGCGAGAACCTGGAGTGTGCCACTGAATCTTCCTTCCTTCAGCCAGGGAGAGGAAAATGGGATGTTGTGGGAGAGGAAGGCGGAGAGGCCGCAGGAACAGGCTGCCCGCAGCCGGGCTGTAGCAGCGACAACAAACAGGTGTGGCCGGGAGAGTGCCCGGTGAGTGCCGCACGCAGGTCACAGCTGCCGCCCCTCCGCCTGCTGAGCACCGAAACCCCCGGTGGGAATCGCAGCCTGTGTTTCCTGTCCTGGGGTAGCAGAGCAGTTTGGTGTTTGAACCGGCCATGCAGCGGGGGAGGAAGGAAGGAAGGAAGGATTTGTGGGCTCCCAGTTTACATCAGGGTGGAAATGGGATGAGCAATAGGGAGGTTGGTCTCCTCCCTCCCACTGGTTTAAGCGCTCCTGGGAATGCACTGTGAAAGGTTAGAGGAGCCACGTTATGTCACCTCACTGATGTGCTGGTCCACATCTTTGATCATGGGGAAAGCTCAAGCTGCGTAGCGCTGTGGTAGTGATGAGGAAATGTTCTGGAAAAGAGATTGGTTTTTTCTCTTCTCTTTTCCCACCATACTTCATAATTTCATTGAAGTTGGATGCTTCAATTTTTTAAACAATCCTTTTTTCAGACCCTTAGTCTTACTTTGCTGTAGGAATATTTTCAGGCTGCAGAACTCCTACCCATGGCACATGGGCAGCAGGTCCTGGCAGACACTTCACAACTGCTTGTTGTCACCAGAGATTTAAGATAGGAACACAAGTGCATGAGGCAGTGTTGGGTCCCATGGTAGAGGGAAATTTGGCAGTGGTGGCTACACACTGTTGTATTTGCACACTTCATTAATAGCTCACTCTGTTGTGGATTTTTTTGTGTTTAGGATGTATAAAGGTTAAGTGCCAAGCACCAAAATGAGTGTGACTTCGTGGTTCTTGGTGAGCAGCACTGGCATTCGCCATCGGCTCCCTCGGGAGATGATATTTGTTGGCAGAGATGACTGTGAACTCATGCTCCAGGTAACGTGGCTTTATTTATTTATTTATTTTTATTATTTCTCCCGAAGATGCAGTAGATGTGTACGTAATGCTGGGGATCTATAGAGATGTTTGATGCTTCTTCAAGTGACACCTTTTGAAAGGAACTTCCTCTTTTTATCCTGTGTCTTTGTTTCCCATGAAGACTTCATGTTTGTGACAGCGCAAGTGAGGTTTTCAAATTGCCATGTCATCAGATGGATAGGCTCCGTAGTGGTGGGAGATTAATCAAATAGATTAACTGTCTTGATGCTACTAGAAGCAGTAAACAATTCTGTCCTGATCTGCGATTATGCTGCTGGTTTTTTTAGCTTTTAATACATGTGCTGTTTACATGTGATTTGAATGCAGGCAGGGTTTTTTGTTTACCTGTTTTTCCCTTTAAATTGGATTAAATTATTTATGCTGGTATTTCTCACTTAGGTGTTTTTATCGTGGTAGAAAATACTGATGTTTAGCAGAGGAAGTCTGTTTTGGTGGAGTGAGTAGGCTGGTGACCTCTTCCCAAAGTAATTGTGTTACTTGGGCAAACTTGCAGCTTCTGTCAGTACTTTCCATACCAGCATGTGTCTCTGCTGGACCTAATCCAACATGTCTGAAGTGTTGACTGTGGTCTGATGTTTGACAGCATAATGTAGTAGATGTCACTCCAGACAAATGGAGCTGGAATCTTGCAAAGAGCTTTTGACAGGAGCAGTTTAGCTCAGGAATTTGTAGAAGCTCAGAATTAAATTAGTGCCTCTGCTAGACCTATGCCATGAGTACTTAAATGCACAAAAAATGTTCGATTGCACCTGCCTGTCCCCCTTTTGCCCCTTTGTGAAGGTGGCACGTGTTCCTGTTGGTGGCAAAATTAGGAAGCTGCCTGCACAATGGAGACTCCCTCCTCATAATTTCCACTGCTGACCTGATCACAGGTATGTCCTAAATGCTGTGTTAATGATCTACTGAGGAGGCTGTGTTTGTAGTCGCTGCAGGGATTTTGTATGATATGTTAGTAAGAGGTCTGTTTAGAGAGGTAGAAATTCTTGTATAAGGTGTACTTGGAGGACAAGGTGCTGTCTAGCTGTAACAAAATGTCAGTGTCCACAAAAGGAGAGCTTGCAGTGTTTGTCCTGCTCTGCCTGCTGGCAGTGAATGGCATGGCTGTGCTGCAGGGGTAGAGTTAGAAGCTCCTGCTCCACAGCAGATCATTTGTTTGGGTTCTCCCATGAATCACACTATCTCTTACTTTGTGTTTCTACATGTCTGGCTGGTGAGGCATGTAAAGGTGACACATTAAAAATATCCTGATATTTGCTGTACGCCTGCATTTGGCTGCTCAGAAACCTGATTGCTGTCTTCTCTCATAACTTGAAGGGAGAAAACACTCAGTGGCCATGGTTTCCAGAAATGGTCTGAGTTTTAGGCTGCCCATCTTAATATCTTGTGAAGGTACTTGGGGTTTTGGGTTTTTTTTACTGTCAGATTTCAGTACTCTGAAAATCATGTCTCAAACTGTGCATGCTTAAATAAAAGTACCCAAATATCAGTTATGCTTAAAATGCACAGCTTGTTTCTCTAGTTGCTTATGGGATTAACTGGGTATCATGGATTGTGAGCCACTCCGTACCAACCAGAGTATTTCATGGTTCTTTGCAAGTCTGAGCTGGCTTGTGAGTGTTGCTTGTGGAGTACCCAACCTTGTGATGCTCTTCATTTGCTATGCACTTTTCTACAAGGTAAATGCATTGAGATTCCTGAAAGAGCCAGGAGTATCTGTGAAATGGTTGTATTTGGGGGCTTGTAGGTGGTGGGTGGTATTAAAAGAGGTTTCCATTATTTCACCTGAGTGAAGGCTCTGGATTGTCTATAAAAGCCAGCAGCTTGTGTTCATGTGACACTTTATAAACATACTAGGCTGCTACCTCCAGTAATAAAGCTTTTTCTTGGCTCACATGTAAGGTCTTGTTTTGAACAGCACAGCACATTCTTTTACTAGCCATTTACTTATAAAGATGTTTTCCAGAGCTACCTGGGGCTCCAAATGAGATGTTTGTAGTAAGACTGAGAGCAGAAGAGAAGCTGTGAACAGAGAGACTTGATATCCAAGCAGAATTGTGTGTGAGCAGATGGAGGACAAGATCTAAAAATAGACTTTTTCCTGACTGTGACTGTCCATGTCACAAAATCATTGTGCAGACTGGCACAATCATTTGTCTTGGGAGAAGCTTAAGAAGCAGGGCAGTTATCAGAGCAGATGGACAGAGCTCTTGTGGCAATTATTTGCACCTTGTAGTATTTCTGTGGTACTGACCCTGAAACTGTATATTCACAGCACAGTTATTTTCCATATACATTTTGAGATATTGACATTTAATCCTTTAAAGTGCACAGCTGGGAACAGACTGGCAGTGACTAAGTGACCTGGTCAGTGTTTTTTCATCTTTAAGGCTGTTACTGCTTATTGATTTCATCGTGATATGGTTTGTGGTTCCCTGTTGAGACCATGTTGAGTCCCTGTTGAGACACTGTGCTCAAACATACAACACGGAGATAATCCTTGTCCTGGACACCTGCAGTCATGCCCTTCTCATTTTACTGTTTTAGGAGTGTCTTGTCTTTCGATATTTTCTTGTAACATGCTGTCTCAAGGTATTGGATCTCTAAACGGCAAAAAAGGATGGCTTTGTCACCAAACAATCAAGCTTTAGTTTTGTCTGGTTTTCTTATTTCATAATACAAGTAGTGGATTTGCTTTCTCATTAACAAAGCGGTGAAGAAACCCAGAGTCTTTCATCTTAAAATTAAGTTGGTGTGATAGTGGAGAAACATAATCTACCTTGATATCTTCTATACCTGCTAAGAGGATTAGAAATATTTTAAATGTTTTTGCAGCTCTCTAAAGCTTCTAGTACAAGTAAATGCGAGATTTACATTGGGTTTGAATGTTAATGCATGGGTGAAAATGCTGTGTAGTGTAGCTGTAGCTTGGCATGCAGTGTTGCTATCAGAGCCAAGGGCTCAATTCTGCCCTCTTTCTAAGAAAAGTGTTTGATTTCTTCAACAGCCTCCCTGGTTCCTTCAGGTAACAGTCAACAAACTGCAAGAGTGTGGAAATCTGGACCTTCACTAACCTGCACTGGTGTGGGTATTTAATGTGAAGCTTGGGGGTGGTAGGAAGTAATGCTCTGAAAAGGTTTACTCTTTTTAAAAATGAAAAATAAAAAAGTTTTTGGATCGTCATGAAGAAAATAATTTTTCCCTCCCCCAACATCCTTCTTGGGAGATGTAGCTGCCATTTTAATCAGCTTTGATAACTTGCTTAATGTGATGGATACTTAGGGGACAAACATTTTGCAAACTCGAAAATTTCCCTTAACCATTAAAGCATTCCCCTCTGCTCCTAAACAAAACATTTTTTTGCTTTTTTGCAAAATGTAAATATTTAACAGAATGGAAAGCAGGGTCATGATTTCCCTGTTTTTGTTTGAGAGTGATGTTTACTGGAAAATTTGTGGAATAAAAATGTTTAACCAGTGCTCTCTTGAGTATTTCCCTCCCTTTAGAGTGATGTTCTGGGCATGTGATTGTCCTACACTGGGTGAGTTTGCACACGAGTGTGAGTTACAGCAGGGGTAGGTGCAGGCACCATGGTGCTTTCTGTTTTATGCCTTTATCCCGTGTGCCTTTTGAGACAGCCTGACATTTCCTATCAGGAGACACTGTTTGCAATTGCTTATAACTCTGCTAAACTTTGTAGCTGTTTGGGATGAGAGTTTATTTTCCAAGCGTCTGTTTTAGGCAGTGTGTTCTGGATGCAATCATTTATCTCCCTTCTTTGGTCTTAGCTGTGAGCAACTCTGAGAAAAATGCTGTTTTCTTCAGTTCAATTATTTTAAAGTATATTTAACCTGTTCTTTGAAGTTCTGGCATTGTAGAGCTGGGGCAGTGAAGCTTTTCAAGAGTGAATGACTAGGTTGAAGGTAGTGGTCTGTTTTTTTCCCTAATCAATAATCTAAATGTGTTTGACCAAGTTCCAAACCTTTGAATAAAACCTGGAGTTTGAATGTGGTCAGCAGGGACCTACTTGATACTATTGTCTTAAGTAATTTCATCTGGGAGTGAGGTTGGCAAGGGGATGGAGTGCAGAAGCATCGCAGGTTGGGCAAAGAGGAACTGGGTGCAGATATTGACAAGGCTGGGGTGTAGATGTAAGAGCAGCTGTGCTAGATTAGATCAAGCTGCACCTGACCTGGCATCCTGGCTCAGACAGTGGTCAAAGCAGCTCTCGAGGAAAGGGCAAGGACAAGCCAAGAGGGTAATGATACTTCCAGAGTGCTTCTTCAATCTTTTCACTTGTGTTTCAGGAAGCCAGAGGTCAGATCTTTGCATCTAGTGGTTGGATTTCTACTCTATAAAGCTTCACCAAGAGATGAAGATTTGGCTAAGTGAGGTAGTGTAAGGATTCTGTTGGTGCAGTGAGAGGAGGAGCAGCAGGACTTGGAAAAGTGGAGGGGGTGGTGCAGATAGGGCAGAAGCTGCTCAGTGTGGGCTAAGCGGGCATTACAGGATGTGGCTGCTGAGCAGCATCGCCCTTAGGCCTGAGATGGGTCAGGACTTGCTATTATTCTGGTGTCAGCAGAGAACTGAGAAAAGCTCCTAGCCAAGCATCTGTCACTGGTCCAGATGGGACTTCACATGCTGCTTATGATACCAATTAGTCAGTTCAAGTGGTAGGGCCTTGTGAGCTGAACACACAAGTTCGTTCTTCTGGTGAATCACATAAAGGTAACAATACTGTGTTTTCCTCTTTTTAGCTTGCTCTGTTAAAAAGCCAGGGAATTACAAGCATTCTAGGCACTGAAGGAATATTCTTATGGCTGCTAAGTCAAGTGTTTATAACTGCAGAGCAGTTACAACACACTAGTGTGAAGGCTGCTGAAGGCTGCCTGTGTAATCCTGCCTCTGCCCCTGTGTACATAGGCATGAAGATGCAATCTGTTATTGTGTCGTTCCTGGATATTTTTCCCCGCAGGATCTGTTCTGTGTCTGGTATGCAGGGTGCACGGCATGCTCCACAAATAATAGAGTGCAAAGATGAACTCTGCCTGTGTGTGACATCTGGTCAAATTAAGGTTTCACTGACCTGATGTATCCTGCCTTCCCTGGGCCATACTTGATAATACGATGTCTCTCCTATGTAGTTTAGTAACTGCATACATAAACAAATGTGAATAGGTGTGGTGTAGGTTATCTACAACATTATGCTGGGAAGAAGCAGATGGTGTGAACTTGGTAGGTGATCTTTTTCCTGGTCCTTCTAGGTGAATTCACTACAGTGCAGAAATTGTATCCCTCCATTGCTCACGTCCAGCACTGGGAGCTCCTAGAAGAAGCTGAGGGGAATCTCTGCTGGTTTTTGTGTCTGGACCTCCTTCCCCATGGAAGTGCAGGGTTGATGTGGGAAGCTGTAGTTGGGACATCCCCGCCCATGCTGTTTTGCTGCAGTTATCCGGAGGGTGTGAACAAGCACCTAAGTTAGTCCCTGGGTGTTGGGAATTGCCAAGAGTAATTCATTAGGTGTTACAAAGGGAGTAAATGTCTTACAGAAGGGAATGGATCTAGCCTTGGGAGCGTGTGCTGCTTTTTGACAGGTAGTGTTTCCAGGTGCTGGGAGAGCAGCTGTGGGAGGAAGGATGCACATCCTGTATTTCCAGGTCTAGAGTTGTTTTTTTGGCTCTTCCTTGTCCCATTGTGTTCTGTTAATGTGCAGTTGATGGGAGAAGGTTACGATGCTTGATGAGATGTGGGTGTAGGAGGCTGGAGGCATAGCAGGACCAGCAGACTTTAGAGGGGAGTTCATTGCTGGAGGCAGTGTAGGGAGAGAGGTGATGGTGGCACTGGAGGCAGGTAGTTGTTAGGGTTGAGGGGGCTTCATGCAGCTGGCAAGGTGCTGGAAGCCTGGACTGCCAAAGGAGGGTTTGTCCCACTCTGGAGTGGGCAGAGAAAACAGGGACCTCTTCCTTGTATGAGATCCTGATCCAGGCAGTAGCAGCTCAGATGCACTATAAAAATTCAGGCTTCTGTCCCACCTAAAATGATGCTTTTCCATGCCTCCTGGGTGGCCATGTAAAACAAAGGGAAAGCCAGTGCATCTGTGGGGCAGCATGCTCCCTGCCTGCGGTCAGGATCTGACCCTGGGTCACTTGAACCAGTTCACTTTGGGCATGGGGAACCAGCAAGCAAAAACCCATTTTACCCCAAAATAACGGGTTAAGTTTTTATGGGAACCATGCCAGCCTCCAAATCCCTTTGCCAAGCTGTGGGGATTACAGTTTCATTTTCCTGGGGGATTTCTCCCTTTTGTTCAGTGCCTTATTTTGCTTGAATACTCAGGCCCTGGTTCAGCCACAGATCCACAAAGCCCATGATCTTGGCTGCAGCAAAGCTGAAGGCAGGAGCCTCTGCAGCCTGGGAGCTGTAAAGTGAGTGAGCCCCAGGATGAGGTGGCTACACTTGCTGAAGAGATTTGTCTGCTTAGGCAGAGTCATTAGAAGCTGGCAGCACCTGCCCCTGGGAGCAATCAGGCTGCCACAGGGGTGGCACTCTTGCAACCAGCCTGGGGCAGGATGGAGCGTTCACTGATGTTCTGGAAAAGTACTGAACGGGCCAGTGCATGCAACGCTGTGAAATGCTTTGTGGTGAAAGAGGGAGACCCAGTGTTCACATCTGTCATTAAATGTTATCCGGCTTCTTACTTTTGAAGAGCAAAATTCGCATCTCAGGCCAGAATGCAAGGGATTTTTTTTTTTTTTTTTAATTTGGTTTTGTCTGTCTCCACTCTAAAGTGGGACACCTGCAGAGGTTTGTATTTCCTTACTGGGACACTTGTGCAGAGCACAGTACTGGCAGAAATGTAACCTGTTCACTATGGAAAGTATTTGAGCAACTGTTTTATTGCATGCTGCCACCAGAACGCTGCAGTTATTTTGTGCCAGAAGTGCACAGCAGACTGCAGTGAGGAACAGGGAAACTGCTCATGTTTGTTTATTTTATCTCCAATACCACGATGCCTCACAGCACTGGCAGGGCTGAGGTCCAAATCTCAACCCCAACCAGTACGTTTTCACCCATGGTAATTCTCCTGAGAAAAAAGTAGCATCTGTATCTACTTAGACAGCTGAGCTGCGTCTGCTCCCTGGCCCTGTGGGGAAACACAGGCTGTCTGGCTGTGTTTCTCCTCCTGCCTTCCTAGGCAAGTCTTTTTTCCTTGTGGATTTTGCTTGGCATGTCTGCAGCTCATCCTTTCATCCCAAGTGCCCTGTTCTGTGGATCAGACCCTTCACAAAACGCAAAGCTGTTGGGTATGTGCAGCACACGTAGCATTTGTGCCTCCATGGAGATTCCTGCAAGCTTTTGAAGCTGATTTTGCTGATTTGATGATGTGTGCAGTTTTGAGACTCACAAGTGAGCTGCCTGGTTGCATGGCTGATTGGAGACTGCTGATCCAAGGTGTCAGCACCACTGTGGGACTGGCAGACCCACATGTACCATTCCTATGTTTTGGACTATCTGGTTAATGTGATCTTGGAAGAAAGAAGAGCTATATATGAAGTACCTCCATCCTCAGTTATATGCTGTGTGTGCATTTTGTCTACTAGGTATTTAAAACATGATGCATGGTAGATAGTATGACAGAACAGCAGCACAACCTTATATTAGGAAGTGATTTGAATGTCTGGAAATTCCAGCTGTGGATGAGGGCTGAGTGTAGTAACAAATCAGTGTCCATGTTTTCCCTGCAGAGAAGTATAAATGTTCTTAATGAGAAGAGCACACGTGTTTTCCTGAGAGTTGTTTTCATTTGATAACAGGTCCAGTGTTGGGACATGGTGAGAATGCTATGTTCTTCCTTCATTCCCAGCCTGTCGGAGTGTAGCCTTGTTTCTTGCCTGCAGATCACCAGTGCTTAAGAGAATACCTCCCTTCCTTGCCTTCTTTTCCCCTTCTCAACCTCCTCTGAGGTGCTCTAGCTCCGGTTTGGCTGTTCAGATCTCTTACCTGTAGCTCAGGACTGCTGCTCACCCCATCACAATTGCTTTTCTGGTGAAACAGATTAACTGCAAGGATGTACTGGTTATTTTTTGCTTTTGATATCTGGATAGGTAATTGAGGTTTCTTATTAACACTTCATTGGAAATTCTGTTGGGTTTTTTTTGTCTTGGACCCCTCTAGCCTCTCCTGACAGATGGATCAGTCTTGCCTTTTGTTGGTGGAGGTCATGGCTGATCATTAAGCAAGACTCAGTATTTGGTGCACATGTGCATTTAGGCTAGGAAGTCCTCTTATATTAGTGATTCAGTCAACTTAATTGCAGTTTTTCAATTTATAGATGGCTGAAATCTTTTCAGTGAAGTTGCAGATGGCTGGGAGCTCTGCACCCATGGGCAGCTCTGTAATGTGTTGACTCAGGCTTCTTAAAACACTTTCTGTGATTCAGCAGGTCACTCCTTAGAAACCACTGGCCTGCTGGGCTGAAATGACTTCTGCAGGACTGTTCTTGGGCTCTCAGCTGTTAGCAGCATGGAGACTGGTTAGTCTCCTCTTGGGAAGTGGGATTGAGGCAGCCTGCTCCTCTCTGAGACAAAAGCACCGTCAGCCACCGGGTTGCCGCTGTCGCTGCACGCAAGAGCAGTTTATGTTAAATGTGACTGATGTTGAAATAAACCACACCTCAGTTCTCAAGTAAGAGTGACCTTTGGCAAGTCTGCATTAAAATAAATAAGGTGTGATTTTAGTTATTTTAAGCTGAGTTTCCTTGGAGACAGGCCCCTAGGAACTCCTGCTGCCAGTTCCTGTGATGTTTTCTAGCATAACATAAACAAAACTAAGAAAATTCCTCTCTTCTCCACAAAAGCATGAAATTTCACAGAAGTGCAATCAGCATAACAGTTTGCCTTGTTCCTGATGCGCTCTTAAAGAGATGGTGAGAGGTTGTATGAAGACTGTGGGTCAGATTTTGCATGTTGTTTTGACTCCTTTTGCTGTGGGCTTTCTTGAACACAGCCGGAACTTCCTTGAAAAACAGAGTGGCATAAATGGGTTCCTTTGGTGACCTCTTCGTGCATTTATGTAGGGGAATATCATGTTGCTAGAATACGTGTCTGCTCCCCTGAGATGACCCTCGTCTGACTGGGGACCCCTGAGTGGCTGAAGTCAGCTGTTGTGGAACACAGCAGACCAAAGGCTGTGCTCACTTACATCAGGGTCAGATGCAGGGCAAACTGAATTTTTCAGAGACAGCTGGTTCCCAAAAATAAACTTCTTTTTAAGTGACCTGTGATTCATTTAAAATCAGATACCAGATGAAATCTACCCCAATTTTTTGTCTGGGTTAACTTTTTGGGGTGGAAGCCTTTCTGCCCTTGGAAGGGGGCTAAACGGTTTGTTCTGCCTTTAGAATCTGTTAATCCTTAAATGAGCCTCCATGATGTACTGTAAAAAGCTAAAGCAAACACTGCTGCCCCAGTTAATCAGCATTCCCTTGCATCTTGTTGGGAGCAGTGACGTCCACAATTTTGAGTAGCAGAGGGATCACAGAGAAGACAGACCACATCTGTGCTGTGCAGGCACAGTCCCGTGTGCATGGTTGTCTTTGACTCCAGTGGGATGAAGCACAGTACATAAATGCCCATGGATAGGGAGAGGGGATGGTCTACCCCTTCTGCTTTGTAGGTGAGGTGTGGTGAGTCCTCCAGGGAGCCCCAGTCCAGGTGCAGTGCTCACACAGCCAGGTTGTTGTGGGGACAGACTCTGGGCTTGCATCCCTCCAAAGGGTGTGAGGGACCATGTGACAGGTCAGGAACAGCCCCAGCTTTTGTAGGATCAGCTGCTCTGATGCCTGAGGCTGTGACTGGAGACTCTTCTTGTCCTCAGGGCCGTATGCTGAGTTGCAGGGCCTGGGCAATGTCCCTTGACTGTCCTCACCTGGACCATCCTTACCTTGCACTGCATACACCTGCCACAGCCACTTGGGTCATTGAAAAATAGACCGAGGAGCTGCACCTGGTGTGAATAATAAGAGAGAAGCAGCAGCATTGCACTGCAGATGCTTAAGACCTGCTCTGCCTTGAGGTCAGGGGTCAGACACCAAGTGTGGGGATGGCATGGGGCGCGGGGTTTTTGTGTGCTCCTCCTGGGAGGGCATTGCTGTCTTGGTTCTCATGTTTAGTGCTCAGCATAGCAGGAGACATGGGTGGGATGTCCCCAACCATGTTGTCTCTGCCTGTCCCACCAGCTGTTGTTTGTGTCTTGGTGGGGGTGATTGCTGTCTGAGCAGCATCAGTTGGGTAGCAAACATGAAGTGCTTCCTTGTTAAGTCCAGCAGCATGGAGATAACTGTATTAGTGAGGGAGCTGGAGCCATGGGGTCACTTGCTCTTCTCCTCACTGCCTCTGCTTGGGGTGACATGTCATGAATAGTGTGAGGGACATTGCAAAGTGGAAGGGCAAGCTTCTGGCCAGGTATATGCTTAGTTCATGTTGGTACTTCAGGGTTAATCTGGAGGATGTGTCTCCTGGGCTGATGGATGCTCTGCAGGGGAAGGAGGTTCTCAGGTGTTGTGGTATTTCCAATGTGCTTGACATTGGCAGGGCCAGAAGAAATTCCTGCAAATAGTAGCAGTTTGTGTGAAAAAAGCCTCTTTTGTTTTCACCAAGGAATTCCCTGAAACAATCTTTGCCTCTGCATGCTTGCAAGAAGCCAGATAATGGCTTGCTGAGAGCTGTGCTGTGGAAACCAGTGTGTTTATACTTGGCAAAAGGGAAGGACTTTTCAGCAAGAACTTGTTGGTTGGTACCCAGGAAGAAGAGGATTAGCTGACTTGGAGCCTGGCTGTTCTCCCTGCTCTGGTAGCATGCCCTCCCCTCCCCTGGCCTGAGATACCAGGGAGGTCTCAGTGCTGCATGTATGTGCTGATGGAGCGACTGCTGGGGGTCAACTGCCTGGGGTCAACTGCAGCAAGGATTCGAGTTATGAGAGGCAGCAGGTCTAAATACAGACAGTCTGGTGTCTTTATAGCTGTAACACACCATATTTCAAAATTATTCATACATCTTGTTATAGCACTTCTTCAGAAGTCTGACACAATGCCTGCTCAAGTGTCATACTCTCTTTTGAAGATAAGGTGCATTACTTGTGCATTGTGACAAAGCCAGTGGCACCAGATCACTGTCAAGTTCAGTGTTCTCAAACCCAGCTTACAATTTAAATTTTCCTGGAGTTGCGTGCTTTCTCATTCCAGTTTTACTAACCTCTCTCTAACTTGGAACACATCCTAAAATTTAAATCAATTCCAGGACATAATCCTGGGAACAGTGTAAATTTTTAGGAATAAGTTTAGTTTGTAACTTAAGAATTTTTTTCCTTTGAAAAATAGGAAGAAATGATCCCAAGTAGTATCATCTCTAGTGATGAGGCCATTTGCCTCAGCAGTTAAAAAATGGAGCTCTTCTAGCTCATGCTGGCTCAGATCCTGGCCCCTAGGCTTTCAGTTTGACTGGTTTTGTTCAGTGTGTATTGATATAATTTATTGAAATTATGGCATAGTCTTGACAGCCTTCAGCAATTTTTTAAAAACTTTTTCTTTTCCCTTCTCCATGCAAATAGTGTATTGTCTTCAAACTCTGCAAACAACCATGGAAGCATTTACTACTTATCCTTCAATTATATATAGTAGTACATAGTATTTAATCCTTTCTGCTTTCCCCCTCTGTCCCCCTACCCCATATGAAGTCAGTTTAATGTCTCAATGTTGCTCTGGTTAACAGTGTCTCTTATGCCTGACCCGTCTCACGCTCATTGTGCTTCCATTGCCAGTCCCGCAGTGTGGATAAGCAGCACGCTGTAATCAACTATGACAAGGAGAAGGATGAGCACTGGGTGAAGGATCTCGGAAGCTTAAACGGGGTGAGTACCAAACCTCCCAGCTGGCAGGGACGACTTCACACTGTGCTGAGTCTGCAAGTGCTCGTGCACTCGCTGAATCCTGCTCTCAGACTCTTTTGGGTCACTGCAGCTGTTGGCATGAGTTAAGCCAAACATGCATAATTATTTGCAAGGCCTGAGGTGGAGGTCATGTAGCATCTCCTCTTGGGAGGGGGAAGCCTTGGTGAGTATTGTACTACTTTTTCCCCCTCTCTACTGGTGTCCTTGCAGAACGCTTCAGGGCTCACAAAACCATAAAGCCTCTTGCAAAAGGGGAGGAAATAAATTCAGTTTTCTGTTGGGGATGTTAACTTTAAACTGGTGGAGATTCTGGAGCAGCTGTTCAGCATGAGCAGGGTGACCTTTTGATGGTTCAATTGTCAGTGCACGGAGTGATTTATGGGATGATGGGACATTTAATTTTGTTGGGGAGAGCCTACTTAAAACCACCTCTTTTTTTTTAAAATAATAAAAATTGCTTTTTTGCCTGCCTTGAGCCTGGTTTGCATGAAGACTGAGGAATAATGTGAGCAAGGAAGAGGGAACTGAGCCTGACTGATTCTTAACCCTTGCTCTGGTCCAACTCACGCAGTGGTGTTAGGCACCTGAGTTCCATGATATTTAAATACACCACTGTTGTTAAAAATGTCCTAATGTCATAGCATGCCTCTGTTTTGGCAGTTTCTTCATACAAGTGGAGCTATTCCTCTGCTGGAGCAGGCCTAAGCTAGATTCACATAATTGTCTTCCCAGTGGGGGTTTTACTGGAGCCATTGTTTTGGACTTGGAAACAGAAGCCCTCCACCATCACAACCACAAAACCACAAGAGGAGCCCTGAAGCTTGTACAAAAACAGTGGCTAAAGCAGCCCTCAACCATTCTGCCTCTTCTGGCATCTGAACACAGCAAGAATGAGGGCTAATCCTTCTCAGCCTAATAGCTGAAGGCAGAGAGCCCTGCTGAAATGGGAATATTTCCAGTAACTGGTCTGGACTCTAGCTGGATCCCTGGTTCAAAACCTGGTATTTAACACATGGTGGCAAAATAACAGCTGAAAATTCTGATTGCAAGGGAAGGAAGGCTTGTACCACTAATTATTTTCTATCTGCACATGCTAAAGTATATGAATTTACAACATTTTAATAGTAGACTTATGCTTAGAGAGACAGTGGAGTAAAAGGAGTTACAGCGGTGCCTGTCTTCTGCAGTTGATCAAACACTTCTATGGAAAAAAACTGTTGTGGCCAAACCAAATTTTACATGCAAGAAACATGTCTTTATTTGAAAATTGTCACAAAAACTTGTTTTCCCCCCTGAAACAAAAGAAATCACTTTGGAGGACCTTGATTTTAAATCCATTTTCAGAATTTCCTTTTATTTTGTATTTGACTTTGAGTAGTCAGCAATGCGTTATGTGGCTTTGCTGGATAATCTGGTTCATATTAATTGTCAAAGTGTTTTGTATTGTTTTTGTTATAATGTTCAGGTAATTGTGCAGTCTCTCTTCAGAGTTTTTTGTTTTTAAAGGTAGCATTTCTACCTGCATTAAGCATTTTACTGGAGTTATTTTATCTGAAGTAATCACGGTCAAATAAGTAACTATCAAAATGTGTTCTTGCAGACTTTTGTTTTGAAGAAAATTCAGCAAACAATTATTCCTGTTCTAGATGTGACTGATGTGGGTTTTTTAAATATTAAAAAATGTAATGCAAATTGGAATTCCATGCCTTTTAACTAGCTGCACTGTTTTTATTCTGAAACTACAGGCTTCTTTCTCAGCTCTTCTGTAAATTGCCAGGAAACTGGGGACTGTTGTCTGCCGAGGTTCTAGTTTCCTGCTCTAGCATTTATTTTTCCTCTGTGGTTAATACTAGGTCTTATCATGCATGTTTGGCTTGGCTGAAGTGAGAAGGCAGAAGACTGTGCTGCAGTTGTGAAAACATGTAAATTCATTTTCTAGCATAATTTTGTTTCCTCAGCTGCGTTTGCATTAATGGTATAAAGCCCCAGCAGCAGGTTCCTGGGCTGAGAGGCTGGGTGAATCCCACCTTGCCAAGTAGGGTAATTCCTGGTGTCTGACTGCCTCAAATCCTACTGTGGGAGTACCTAATCCCCATCAGCACCCTAGGGCTTCTTCAGCCCTTTCTCATTTTTATTTGGCCCAGGTCATTGCAAAAGTACATGGATTTATTTGTGAGAGATATCCACGCATGCTTGATTTGATCCTCGGTTGGTCTGTGAGAATTGTTTCATAGTGGGTCCCCTCAGAAAGCAGAGACATCAAAGACATTTATTCACAGCTGCGAAATACATTTCTTGCACCTTTAGAAGGATGTTAGCTTCTTTCAGCCTCAATTAACTGCCTGGGGCATGGGAAAAAGGAGTGTGTGAATTTTTAGCACAAATGGTTTGGTTTTCTTGGACAGTGTGGCCTCAGGTGTCATGGTGATGCTGCTGTAAATTTTTATCCCATTTCCCTGTGCATTTTCATTTCCCCTTCCTCTGTGATAGGCTTTGCTTTTTAAATTATCAGGCCTTGGGGCTGACACCAGTCTTGTTTGCCATCCAGCAGAAAGCTGATTCCTAGCTTAGTAATTAAGATCATGAGTTGCAACCATTTGCTGGTTGAGATGGGTGTAGGAGAGCCAAGAGCATTTGAAGTTCCTAACTTCAGGCGCCTCATTTACCTGTTCAAGTCGGGGACTGAAATTGTATTTGCAGCTGGTGCAAAGGTAAATCTCCCTAGAGGTCCCTTCACATAATTGAAGCATAATTGGGGTGCTCTGACTTGCCCATGGGAGCTACTTGCTGGTGTTGATTTTTCCAGGAAACTTAGCTCCTAGCTCCTGCCTTGGTGCTGGCACATCCCGAGTATGTGCGTTGCCATCGGCAGATGGGCATGGGTGCCCTCCAGGAGCACCGTCCCTCTGAAATCTTATCACCCTGATACCCTCAGTCAAAACCCATTCCTGTGCTTCTCTCCTGCAGACATTTGTCAATGATGTGAGGATTCCTGACCAGAAGTACATCACCCTGAAACTGAATGATGTCATTCGCTTCGGCTATGATATCCTTTCTGAAGAGGATTTGGACTCAGGCTTTGTTTGGGTTTTGCGCTGTTTGCTGCATGAAGAGGTACCAGGGCTAATTGTGACTACTGAGTAAGGTGTTTGTTTTGCCTCTTGGAGCCTTTGGATGGATCATAAACTTGTGTTTCTCCACCATGAAACTAATTCAGAGCACATTATTCATGGTGCCTGCTTTTTCATTGGACTTTGGATCAGGCCCTGCACTGGCAGTAGTGACTGTGGAGGTGCCTCTTCAGTCTCCTCCTATGGAAGGGTTGCATTTTTTTTTTTTTTACTTGGGTGGCAACTGTAGCTGGTACCAACCAGGAGCAAACATAGTTCATATGTTTTTGTATGAACTAGCATCTTCCTATTTTTTTTTCATTCAGCTTGCATTGTTTTGTTAGTCATTTCACCCAGTTGCTTTCTTTCAGACAATTTTCAGGCCTTCAGCGTTCAGCATTTAGCTGTGGAGCTTGTGGCCAGACCCTTGACTCTGTATTGATTAAAGTTTGCCCGTGCAAATTGTTTCTGCCACAAAATGCAAGAGTAAATCTCTTTATCAATAGTACATTTCACCTCTAGCAAGGGAAGCTAGGTTGCAGTTACTGCTTTACTTACAGACCACAAATCCTGCTGGTGTCTGCTAAAACACCTTTGCTTTCATCCCTTTCTTTTTTTATCCTGATGTGACTGTATGACTGGCTATAAGCATAGATGTTGGCATGCCTTTCTGAGCCTGCAGAGCAGTAGTGGTAAGTAGAGGCTCCTATTGCTGTCTTTTCATGTAATCTAATACTTTTTTCACTCCTTTTCAGTTGCTTCTATCTGCCAAACCTTGCCCACTCAGGCTGAATTTAGAAGTAGCAAGTGCCTTCTCCAGGTTTTTTTTTCTTTTCTGGGGAAATGTCAGTTAAAACAGTCCAGACACTTCTGAGAATAGAGGCAGAGACTAAGCTTTACCATTTGGTGGGGGGAAATGTTTGGTTGGATCACTCTTGTGCATCCTTGACCCTAAGGCCACATTTCTCTGCCTTTTGCTGTCCCCACGATAATCTGTTTGTGCCTGGCCATGCTTTAGCCCTCAAAATATTCCAAACCTTGAGCCTCACTGGTTTTCCAGGGAACTGGGTACTTCAGCTCTCAGCAGTGACAGGGCAGGAGCACTCACTGTTGCAACCAGGATTGCTTAAACTTACATGTGTGGCATCCTGGATCTGCAGAAAACCAGGTTTTTCTGGGCCACGTGTAAGATCATACTTCGGGTCTTGGTCCCTGTCATCTGGGATCTTGTCATTAAAGGTGGTGTCTTGCTGCACCCATGATGAAGTCTGTGACAGTCCCATAGGCAATCTCAGTTGTAGCTTTTCTTAATTTTGCAAATGTTTTTTTTTTTTGATGTAGCGGCTTGTGTGTGTTCTGGTCTCTTGGTGTCTGGGGAAATGCACAAAAGACTTGCTGTGAACTCCAGTGCTGGGAAGGCAAAAATCAGTGCCTGGAGTATGGGCGGGTTTTAATGGTTGTGATACAGGTTTAAACTTTTTATAGAAAGCAATTCTCAGCAATGAGCAGCTGAGTTGAAGTATTTAGTCCTGCAGCCCTTACATGGATATTCAAGTGAAACGAATGATTACACTTAGGAGTTCTAGAATTTATTGCCCTCAACAGGAGAATTTTTAAGAATGTAGGTTTTCGAGTAATCTTTGTACTATGTACTACAGCTATGGCAGCTAAAATGTCTTCCTCTGCTTTGCTACTTCGGTATCACTCTGTTTAGCAGAGCTTTCTGTGCACACTGCAGTCAGCTTGGTGTGCATGGCAGCATCTCCTGAGGTCTCCGAGTCAGCTGTGTCCCGTTGTACTAGAGCATTTCTCTTTTCCATTTACAGTTTCACTTACAGGCTGTGCAGAGTTTCCCTGCTAGGCCAGTATCACTTGGTTTATTTTTAGTCTAAAATTTTCCATCTCTCCTTTTTCTTCCGTGTTGCTTTCTGCTGTGCTGACTGGGTTGTTCATGATGCCATTCCAGATGCTAGCTTTTTTTTTTTTTTTAAATACAGTGTTGCTGAGGATTATTGCTTGGGCTCAACCATGTGAATTCCTCCCTTCCTAAGAGATCACAGCAGCTCATGACCTGATTTACTTTTCATCTGGAAAACTGCAGTGACTGAAAGGCCTTGTCACGGCAAGAGAGTGCCATAGTCCCAAGCATTTGGGCAAGGCGCTGAACTCTGCTGCTCCCTTATCCAGAGTGTGACACTGGCCCATCTTGGCCAGGATACTGAGTGGTGTGCCTGAAGCTGCCAGCCAATGGAGAGGAGCAGGGTGTGAGCTGAGCTGGGGCTCTGGTTGCTCCCCCAGGTCCTGCACAGAGTTGCTGGTGCTCCTCCAGGCTTCTCCTGCTCAGGTCCCCTGCCTGCTGCCCCTCTGTTGTCGTGGGTCTGGCCAGCAAATGTGATTGCACACTGCATCACAAACTGTGCATGACAAAGACCATGCTGGGCTCCAGCACAGGCAACTTCTACTACCCTGCATATTTTAAGATATTCTGGTTTTATGATCCTGCTTTCATTTTGTGACTAAATGCTAGATTTCTCTGTCCATCCAATTCCTTTGTCTTTCCCTTAACAAGTTCTGTACATTCGAACATGTATGTCCTGGAACAAATTCAACACAAAGTCCCAGAAGAAGCATTAAAGGTAAGAGTGGCTGGGTATGGTATACTTTTTTTTTAATAAATTTAAGTACTCTAGTGATGGTGAAGCAGAGTGAAATATTTAAATACTCTTGATGGCAGTGAAATGTTTCAAAATGTGAGGCTCTCCTTGGATTTTGACTTAATAAAACCCTCCTTTGAGGAGAGATAACATTTTCCAGTTATCTCAATTCTGATTTCTCTGTGCTAATATGTAGAACAAGTTATTTATGTTTCATGACTGCCAAAAAAGGTTACTTAAAGCTGTAATATGTTGAAGAACAACCAGCACAGAAACTTGCGGGTGAAGCACAGCAGAACTTGTTCCCTCCCAGAAGTGGAGCACAGATGTCTTTTCTGAGCATGGTGACTTAGGCCAGCTCCACCACACCTCCTCCATCAGGCTGAAGTTTGCTTAATTTATTCATATGTACCATCTCGTTTTTGCCTTCAAGCTCCCAATTTTTACTTACTGAGCAGTCAGTCCTCTTACGAGTGAGGCATTTTTTAAACACTGTTCAGTAGCAGTTAAGAAATATTCAAGCATCCTCTTATCTAAGGCAGGAAAGCAACCCCCTCTAGGCGAGAAAGCTGTAATGTTCAGCTGTGGGACTGGGCTATCAGTGCCATGCATCAGCTCTTGGCTAGCAGGTACAGCCTTCTTAGCCCTGGTTCTGTGTTTAGGACTTGATGAGGATAGGAAATCTAACAGCTAGAATTGGGCAAATGATTCATTGAACTTACTCAGGGATAATCTGGATGGATTCACCCTTTTATTAATTTACTTGTAATAAACTAACTTCTAAATAGCTCATTTACTGTGTTAATATGGAACCTGTTTTAAGGTAGAATCACTTTCCTAGCTGGAGAGAGGGTTCAGAAAAAATAATTCAAATAGGTTCCAATTGCCTCTGCCAAAAAACTGAGATAATGCAGATGAGAGCCTTGAAATAATTTATAATGTTCCTTTAAGAAAAAAGGGGATTTCAGGATTTGAATCCTGAGTGGAAAATGGCCTGAGTTCTGATTCTTCTCAGTTTATTCTTTAAAGGATTTTCTGATTTTGCAGAGCTAAGTCACAGTGACCTTCTCTGACCTTCTTGTGTACTACAATTGTCACTTAATGGCCTCCAAATGGGGTATTTCTGCTGTGCTGTAGCTTCTACACAGGTGTGCATGCTTTTTGTTGAAAGACACAGCTGCAGGATGTAGGAACCCAGAGTGCCGAGAATATTTCTCTGCCTGTTTTTAAGGGTGGGAAGGGTTTGAGCGGGGTTTTAAAATCTCCCGCTGCTTTTATGGGTGTCAGCGAAGTCTCTGCAGGAGTTTTAAACACCTCCTCCTCATCAGAAGCAGGAGGTGCCAGCTCTGGAAGGGTTTCATGAATTACTCTAGCTGGTGGTGTTAATTTCTGAGCCGTTCCATCTCTTAGACTCGTGTAATGGTATAGAATAGAATTAATATTCTCCCAAAAAGATGGTAAATACAAATCTCCAATTACTGCATCAGGAAACTCTTTTTTCACCCAGGACAGCAAACAACATATTTCTTTTTTAGATGCTGGTAAGGGATGGTTATGAGCTAGGCTTTCAAAACTATGTATTATATTTGCCTCCGCTTGGGACGGAACTGCACCCATGATTTGTTTCTTGGTCTAGTTTTGGACAGCTTACCGTGTTTTTGATAGATGTTATCGGCTTGTGAAATCCCAGTCTGAGTTCTGACCAGCAGTCCACGGCTCCTCCTCCCCCCTGTGCACTGAGGGTAGGAGATCCTGGAGTTTCAAGGCCGACCCCGGGGTTTTCTTTTCTTCTGTTTCGACTTTTCCTTGAGTTTCAATGCTGCTTGATAGTTGTTTATTAAGCCTTATCAGAGGAACAGAGCCACTAGCGTGACCCAGGTACAGCATAGAGCACAGAAAGCAGGAGTGAAGTCTCTAATTACCAAGATTTACACAGCCTTTTAAAGATAATTTAACCAATAGTTACTATAAATGTATATTATTTTCCCTTTCCTACCAATTATTCAGTAACACGGGCAGGAACTGCGGAATTCTCTATCCAATCATTCCAAACTACTTCTACTGCAGAACATGGAGTAGTAGAAGAAGGAGAAGAAGGTTTAGAGAACAACAATTCTCCATTTTGATATTTTTTACTCTTATCTATTTACTACAAAGAGAAGCCCAAAACCTCTACATTTTTCACCCTGTGACAATCTTACAGAGTAGTCTACCACCTAATTCACACCACTGTATTTTCTAGTTCCTGTCTGATCATTGGTAATTTTTTCCAAGGTTGGAGGTTAAAACAGTGTTGTTCAGGGGGGTAAGAACCCTTAAAAACAGGCAGAGAAATATTCTCGGCACTCTGGGGTCCTACACAGTACAGACTTTGGGTGATTCTGTTGGTGGGGAAGAGGGGTTCACTGCTGTTTGTGTCTCTGCAGCATGAGAAGTACACCAGCCAACTCCAGATGAATTACAAAGGCACGGCCATGAAGAGGGCGGAGCAGCCCATGGAGCATGGTGTCTACACAGAGTCCCCACAAGCAAAGCTGGAGAAAGGAGAGAGGAAAGCAATTACAGGTACCTGCTTGGGAACCAGTTAATCAGGATTCTGAACAAAGTGCAGCTTGAGTCCTGTGCTGGGTGATGATTCTGACAATATAGTCTTGTGGGTTGCATTTGGGAGCAGTTCTGGAAGGATCATCTTTCTAAATCCCTGGAGTATTCCAGAGTCTCGGTTTTTGGAGATTCAGCCTCCAAAAAAATTCAGCTGATGTGATGGCTCCTACATGCTTTGTTGCTGTGTATGTTCTGGAAAACCTGTGGGCTGAGCAGGTTTGGTAAGTTCTCTGGCACCTGTCTGGTCTATTTTTAATTTCCTAATCGTGAGCTGGTGTTTGAACAGAGAGGGTGACTCAGAGTAGAAAATGTATGGCTGCTGTGGCGTGGTGCTGGCAGGCAAAGAAGCAGCAAGCCTTTCTTTTACAAAACCCTGGATGCTTTTAAATGGCTGTATTTCCTAATGTGCCAATATGTAGGATTGAAACCGACTGCCAAACTGGGAGATGTGTGCTTCAGGTTTGCTGTTCCCCAGCTTCAAACCTTTTCTATTTGAGGAATTCCTTCTGTTCTCCATTTTGTTACCAACTGCTGCCTTCCTTTAAAGACCCTCTGTCAAACTTGGTTCCTCCATGTTCCCTATTATGGTTTGCCAAGACCTCCCCAGCAGTCTTATCTCACCCATCTCACCCAAATTCCTGCTTCCTGTCTGTACTGTCCTGATGGGTCTCTCCCTGGTTTTGCTCAGGTATCATGGCTTTCTGGAGCTTGCTGGTGCATGGGAGGAAGAAATACGGTTTTAAAGCATACTGGTAACATGATTGGTAGTGTTGGTCTTGTGGCTCCAGGATGCCAGAGCACTTAGAAAGCTTTAGGGTTTAGCATGGAGAGTTGCCTGCTCTCAGTTGGAAGAAGAATCAGGGAGGAGAATGGAGGGAAGGGGATGGGCAAGTAATAGAGTGAGGTAAACATCTTTGGTGAGGTTACCTAGATATAGGTACAGCAGCTTTCTAGAAAAATGTACAGCTTTGGATAAATCTGTTAAGGCTTCATGGTAACTAATTGGAGTGGGTTGATTGACCTTAATCTCCCACGTATTGTCCTTAGGAAAATCCCCATAAGCTGTCATAGTGTAATGTTCCAGAGTGTAATGTCTCAGAGTAATGTTCTTCCTCCTCGGTCTCCTCGCTGTCTCCAGCTATGTGTGGAAGCACACGCACCCGTGTGCCTGGCTCCCATTTTTTGCACCAGAAAACCTTTTTTGTGTTGCTTTGGCTGTGTCTGTGTGGCTGTGTTTGGGACTGAGCCTGACAAGTGTGAATTTAAAGGGATGGAATTGTGGATGATTAAGTGTGACACCGGGGAGGGTGAGAAGAGGTGAACCCCACTGGGGGAAGAGCTCTCCAGCTGCCTTTCAAGGGGCAGGAGGTTCTTGGAAAGCAATGCCGGTAACTGGAACCACTTTGTGTTGCTACTGCATGGTTCCATGAACCCTCTGGTTTTTGTTTTGCCACCTTCCAAAATACACTCTCATTGATTTTAACCTACATAGTGTAAGCAGTTGATATTTGGAACACCTTCAAAGCCGGGACGTTGAGTGACTCCTCAGCAAGGTGACCCGTTTCTCTAGTCTGTGATTCGCTGAACTGCATTATGTTTCTGTCATCTTTACTGGGCACAGACCAGAGCTCTAAGGCAAAACGGGTTCTGTGTTCTTACTGGGGACCAGCACTGAAGTGTGTCACATGCAGTGGGACTGATAGGCAGAGCTAAAAAAATCTGTAAAGCGCTGCTAACCTCACTGAGCGATGGAGGAAATCAGGACTTTTGTTTGAAGTATTTTGCCGGATTGGACTGAAACCTGTGGAAGCAAGAGAGGGAGCATGAGCATTAAATCAGTACCTCGCTCTCCCAAAAGCATCTCTGTCACGTGAGCAGAATGATCAGTGGATCCCTTTTTCATCTGCGATGTGACTTAATTCACCTTGTCCTCAGCTGCACGCATGCACCGTTTCTCCTCAGCTGCTGGGAGGAGTGGCAGCAATTTGAAATGATTGGTAAAAAGAAGAATGTAGTGGGGGAGTGGGCTTGCTTAGTGGCAGCAGAAAGAGGCTTTAGGAAAAGAGCTGTTTTGCTAAGCCTGTAGGTATTTAGGAATTTGCATTGGCTAATTAGAGCAAGTTCTGGGCTGACAAAAGCCTTTAGAGGGATTGGTTCCCAGGGCCAGAATGGAAGAGAGGCAGAGGGAATGCAGGCTTTCAAGGAAGAGGTTTAACAAAACAATGTAAACAATTAGAGCTGCTTAGAAATGGGAGGAGGTGAGGGGCTGAGGATAAAGGGATAAAGGGGTGTGAATGGGAAACAGTCAATTTAGTCTTTATGCTCTTGAACTTGCAGCTTTTGGGTGTATGTTGCCTGTAAGCAGAAAATCATCTGGGAAATGTTTGAAGCAAGGAGTTTGGTTAATCCTGTGGGTTGGAGATGGATATGGATAAGTGTCCACGGTTTTGCTAGTTAATGCTAAAAATAGCTATTAGCTCTCATGTCTAAAGCCTTGAGTGATCAGGAAGCCAGGTAGAGCCTTGAACTGAGCAGATTTCAAGATGGTCACAATCCCCGTTCCCATCTGTTGCTACCTGAGTTGAGGTACTTGATAAGATACTTTGTGGTCTTCTGTTCTCAGCACGTAGTCAATCCCCAGGTTGATCTTAATTTTTTGTTTTTTCAAAGCTGCCACAGCCTGATGGGACTAGGTAATCCCGAATCTGAGGACTAACCTCTGAATAACTGCTGCAGGCCTGAGTTTCCAGGGGTGGAGGCTGCTTGCAGCGTCCACTTGAAATGGGCATCATCACTTGCAGGAGTAGGACCAATTGCAGGAGCTTCTCCCGGCATCTGTGAAATCGGTTGGCTCACCAG
>NW_008237222.1:12410543-12427218 GCF_000691975.1 Corvus brachyrhynchos
AAAGGCTTGCTGATGTCCAGGGCTGAGGTCAGCAGGCAGCGAGGATGGAGGCAGTGGGAGCTGTGCCCAGTTGTGAAGTGGTTTCCATGGTCTTTGGCTGCTTTCCCCATGAGATCATGGCAATAGCTATTTAGACACAGAGCTCTGCCCTGGCCTTTAATTTAAGGGTGTGGTGTTGTATCTGCTTTTTTGCCAGAACTAGAGAGGTGGTAACTGCAGTGTATTTAAGGTTTGACTGTATAATTGATACAAATAAATTTGTGATTATCAGCCTGATTTGAAAGTCCCTGAGATCTGTGTATGTTCACAGCAGGTACAAAAGACCAGGGCTTAGATTAGCCATGCACATATGAAATAAATAGTGTGGCAAAAAGTCAGAGAATTGCTTTATGATTATTCCTACTAGGTCTGAATTCTCTACTTTTGGAGAGGAGTTAAAAAGCAGAGATGTAAGGAATTAATTTTAAAATGTTGTAGCTAGATCATCTTTTTTTTCCCTAAGGCCTCTGCTCTAAGAAGCCTATTCTGCATCTTCTGGAGATGGACATTATTGTTATTAATAATGAATCAAAAGCAGTTTGACTTAAGCTGGATTTCTCATGCTTTTGTTATGACTTGCAGTAGAGAGCTTCAAAGCTGCGTGTGCTTCTGTGAGCAAAGAAATTTGCTGTTGCTGACTGTCTTTCTCTCATGATGGTCTGAAGCTTTGTGCAGATTTGGGCAAAGCACAGCCCTCAGTCCTGTCCTGACCACAGGGGACACCTTCAAGGGAAATCAGACCCCTCTGTTTAGTGGGAGCTGTGTGCTTGTCTTGAAAGCTCTTCTTCCTGTTTGATGATGGAAAGCAGCTTTAATACAGTATTTCTCCTTTGCCTTTCATCACCTGGACTGTATTTTTGGTTGTGCCCTAGTGTTCTGTGTGATTCACTTCTCCATAAATACATCCTTTGTATTGACATGTCTCATTCTCTCTTTTAGTGTCTCTCCTTCAGATGATCAAGAGTTCTGTATTAATTTACAGGCCACATTTTTGTCAGACTGTTAAGCAAATGGACTTCCCTTGTTCTGTGCTAAAACAGCCTTCATTTTTCCTTCTGAGTGACTGCCCCAAAGACAGAAATCCAGGAGCAGAACATGTGTATGTCAGTGGTCTTCCCTGTATTACACCATCACTGGTAGCTCAGTTTTTATCTGGCTGAATGCTTGTGCTGACCTCAATTCAGTTATCTAAAAGGATGGTTTTCGGGCTGCCTGCCTGAATTGATGAGCCAAGAAATATGTCTAAATGAATTGGCACCATCTGGACAGCCTGGCACGGAGTGGAGAGAGGTGGTAACGAGCTGCCATCAATTGGAGGAAGTCTCATGTCATTAAAATGACTGAGCAGTTCGTTTTCATTGGTGTTCTTCCCTTCACTGCTGACTTGAGCGAGCCCCACATTTCTGTGTTCTCGCAAGAGCATCCATCTTACACTAAAAGAGAACAGGCACGAGGTGGCTTCAGGGTGCTTTGCATGTTTCAGGACACAGGCAAACATGCTGCTCTGGATGTTGCAGGTTCAGGTTGAGGTTGCTACCCAAAATGGATCCCAGCTGGTGAAGAGCAAAGCCCGCTGGCACAACTGCATGTGTAGCTGCTCCCTGGCCCACTTCTGTCACAGCCATCTGTTTTAGCTGCCTTCCCATCGTGCTTTTTTTTTTTCCCTCTCCCCTTTTTCGACAATATTGTTGTTAGAGCTGGAGCTGGGAGAGGTGTCAGTTGTGCTGGCAAATTAGAAGGGACAGAAGCTTCTGACATGAGCAGGGCAGCAAATTTATGTAGCTCTTTGTGCTGGTTTTGGCTGGGGTAGAGTTAATTTTCTTCACAGTGGCTGGTATGGAGCTGTGTTTGGATTTTTGCTGAACACAGAGTTGTTAATATAGAGATGTTTTTGTTATTGCTGAGCAGGGCTTACACAGAGCCAAGGCCTTTTCTGCTTTCCATACTGCCACGCTGGCGAGGAGACTGGGCCTGCATGGGAGGCTGGGAGGAGACAGCCAGGACAGGTGACCCAGACTGACCAAAGGGATGTGCTGGACCGTATCACATGCACAGTATATAATATATGGGGAAGAAGGAGGAAGTAGGAGGGGATGTTTGGAGTGATGGTGTTTGTCTTCCCAAGTCACTATTACGTGTAATGGAGTCCTGATTTCCTGGAGATGGCTGAACACCTGCCTGCCCATGGGAAGTGGTGAATGAGTTCCTTGTTTGGCTTTGCTTCTGTGCACGGCTTTTGCTTTCCTTATTAAACTGTCTTTATCTCAGCCCATGAGTTTTCTACCTTGTACCCTTCCGATTCTTTCCCTGATCCTGCTGGTGGGGGAGTGAGTGAGTGGCTGTGTGGGGGCTTGGCTGCTGGCTGGGGTTAAACCACAACACTCCTCTGAAGCCAGATAAATCTGGCTCAGGATCTGGCTGCTTTCAGCGGTAGGCAAGAATGATGGTGACTGTGTCACTTGACAATGTTATTCAAAATGCAAACTAATATGAGTGCTCAGTGGAAACATTAATTGCTCTTAAAATATTGAAACTGTCCCTGAATAGCAAGATACTGACTCTTCAGCTTTCCATCTGTGCTTTTTGCAGTTTTAAAATGAAGTTCCAGTTTATTGTGGAGGCTGGGAGAGGAAAGGAATGAAACCCCCCACACACAAATGTGCAGCTTTGTCACAGATGCTGTAACAGGCATTGCAGGTGGGGCCATGTGAGCTCTGTGTCATGGGGCATGAGGAACCTTCTGCTGCTGTGCAGTGAGTGCAGGGCAGTGTCTCTCACCCTGATGGCCCCAGATCTCTGCACTCTGGCCAGCCTGATGCACTCTTTTTAGGTGTTCCTAGACCTGCCCTGGGGTTTTGACTTTGTGCTGGCTTTTGTCAGAGGGGCAGTTAGGGAAATTTCTAAGTACCTGTTAAGGCCCAGGGAAATTTGAGACAGCAGAGGAGCTGGCTCATTATTCTTTATAAATCCTTTTTTTTCCCCTTCAGCTTCAATTGCAGTCCCAAAGTTCCTCATCAACAGAAAAGGTCTGACCAGAAGTCTCCCCTGGCTGCCTTTTCCCTGTAGTAGAAAAGCTCCTGGGTGACAAAGGCAGAAGCTCCTGTAGTTTGTACACAGATCAGACACAGATCTTGGAGCAGTTTCTGGGGAGACTTCTGTCCTGCAGGATGGGTGTGACCTGTCTTAGCTCACTTCTGCCTCTCTGGGCACAAAATTGCCTTGGAGTAGATCACTGGCATCTTCTAGACTGGGGGCCTTTGGGATCCCTTTGGGGCTGGGATGTGCTGGAGAGATGAGCTGTAATGAGGCAACTCCTTCCAAGATGCAAGCAGTAACAGCACCCATCCTTGGGAAATATGCTGCTTGTGCAACAGTTGAGTGCAGGTGGTCTTTGCATTTCATCTATAGGGCAGTTGATCCCTTTAGGCACAAATTACCTCAGACATAACTGGCTTTTGCTAATGGATTTGTGTTAAAGTGTTGATCTCCTTCCCCCGGCTTCCCCAGATAGCTGCTTCTTGGCCATCAACCCTAAGATCTGTACTGCAAGTCAGAGGATAATAATCCATTGTGTGCCCAAAAGAAGTGCCTGACGTTGGTGAAGCAGATCCTGCGTGGTTGGGATGGGGTCTAGTGGGCAAGTTACAGCATGGAAAAAGGATGGTGGGTTTCTGCTGGGCTATATGACAGAAGCTCTTAGCCTAGCAGAAACCAAACCCTACACTGGAGTGCCTCTGTTCACTGACAACCTTGTGAATAGGTTTTTTAATTCCCCCCCCCCACCCCAAATCCCATGAGTGGTTTAACCTTCATCAGTTATGAAACATATTGCTTGGCAATTCCAATTTATCATGGTGAGAAATGCTCAAATGCTTCCTCCTTTGAACTTTCAAAGCCGCCTACATAATAGGAACATGGTTTATCTTCCACGCACCCTAAGCAGAGAGGAGAGTAATACTTTCAGCCTCTTTTGATCCTCAGTGTGAAGGGAGGCTGCGTGGTTAACTTTGAAACATGAAGGAGGTCTCTTGAAAAGGGCCTGTGGGCTGCATCTGTAAAGTAAAATTTTTTGCCTGTGGACTGTCAATGTATGAGCTTACATATCTGGAATGATTCTAGAACAAAAATATCTGAAGTAGTGGCCACTGGGTCTGTGTAGCTTTAGAAACAGCAGCATAAAATCAGGCTTCTTTTTTAATTTGACTTACTTAATTCCCCTTCGTCTCATGACTTCCCTTATGCTAATGACTGCTTTCTGTCATGTCCCTATTAAAACAGGGAATGCAAAATTGCAGGACTGTTTGAGAGCTGCTTTGCACAGAGCAGTGTGTGGTTTGAAAACCACAAGCTGAGCAGCAGCTGGCAGTAGAAGCCCAGCTATGGCTCTGGAGCTGGAGCCAGTGTTTAAGACATGGCCAGTTATGGCTGCTATGAGCAGAGGCAGAAGCAGCCTAACAAAGCTGGATCTTACTCTCAGGTGGAGAGGAAGATCTAGATGAAAGAACAAAAGCTACTTTATTTGCTTCTCTTAATCTATGAAAAAACCATAGTATTAACTGTACCACAGGCAAATTGGGTGTATTCTTTTTGCTTGTTGCATAAACAGCAGCAGCCCAAGGCACTGCCAAACACAGTCTTGTTTTGTGGGATACAAAACGAGAAGCAGTGGATCAGCTCCACTGAGTGGGTGCCAGTTGTTGCAGTGAAGCCCTGATCTTTCAGTGAGTGCTCACTGAGCAGAGAAATTATGTAAGCCTGGCTCTTCTAGAGGAAATTCTCCATGAGGAAAACCTCTGTCCTACAATTACTGTAGAACTCACTTGGTTTACTATAAGCTTTAGAGAGCAACGGTTTACTACTTCTTTATGAACGTGTAAGGAGATGGCTTTACCATTTTCCCTAAGTTTCTAACGATTTGAGAATTTCCTGTTGGGGAATGTGTGTCACTTAGAGTGGGAGTGGTAAATAGTGGAAGAATCCCTAGTCTGGACACATCCAAGGACATGGTGGGGCAAAAATGTAGAGCTAAAGTCTTCCCATTTAAGGTGAGGAAAAAAGTCAGATTTTCACCTGATTTTTAGGTGAGTTGAAGACAGTTTTGTGGTTAGTGTTTTGTAGTCTGTCCTGCCAAAAATCCTCCACTTTGTGTGAATAATAAGACTAGAAAGAGACAAAAGCCAGTATCTGGGGAACACATCTGTGAAAGACAAGGAAGGAGGGTGGAGTTAGTTACCTTACAATAGAATGTAGACAGGAAAAAAGGGTCATACAAAGAAAAGCCTGAGCATATTATTATGTATCATTTGCTGTTGCTATAACCATGGTATAACAGGTTCATGGTCTCATCTGACCGTGCTGTTTTTCCCCGTTTGGCATGTGGTTGAACCTGGTAAATTGATATTTTCTGTGTTAAAGTATTTGATTATCCTCTTCTAGAAACGAATACTTACCGCACCCCTCTCTATGGGCAGCCCTCCTGGTGGGGGGAAGATGATGCAAATAACAAGGAGGAGAGAAGGCAAGAGGAACATTACTCAGGTAATGGAGGTGATGTGGGGTGGGAGAAGATAAGGGACACAAAATTTTGGCGCACTTTTGATATTTACTGTGTGAAGCCATCCTGTTTCAAGATTTTAATTACCGCTTCTTTTTTGTGCTTGTATTTGCGCATTCCTGTGTGTAGGTTGCTGCTGCTGAAACTGGAATAAGGGAGAATTAAAATGTTTTCCCTAAAATATTTGACCATTAGAAACAGCAGTTGTGGAGTAAATCACTGAACTTGTATGAGAACTAGTTATATGGCAGTGCTGTATCTGTTTCTCACCTCATCATCCTTGGGAGCCATTTAGTCTTAACATTCCTGTTATTGTCAATCTGTGTGTATGGAAGAGGCATCTTATTTTCACTTGTGCAGTAAACCTGATGTTTCTATCGAGCATGTGCTCTACTTCACAAAGAAGTGTTTTATTTCAATGCACACACAGTGTATCTGTTCTCTAGCAGAGAGAGGTTGTGATTAGTAGACTTTTCAAGAAGTTGAAACAAATGAGTTGAGTAGTACTGAAAAAATGTGATTTTATCCTTTTTCCCCCCCTTTTGTAGAGAGATCAAAAGAGATAACCCAACATGAAGAGGAACTGAATGGGAATATTTCGACTTATAGAGATGCCCAAGAACAATCTGTGTTTGCCTTCCGGAGAGAGCCAAGTTACTTTGAGATTCCAACTAAAGAATTTCAGCAGCCATCAAAATCTCCAGAAACACAGGTCCATGAGATCCCAACAAAGGATGTTGATGCTGTGGTAGCCCCTGTTGTACAGAGTCATGCCTCTTTCACCATTGAATTTGATGATGGTACCCCTGGTAAAATAAAGATAAAAGACCATGTAACTAAATTTTCGCTCAGACAGAGAAGACCCTACAGTAAGGAGCCAGCTCATACAGAGGTGATGTCAGCAGAGAGCAAAGTGGCTGACTGGCTTGTCCAGAATGACCCAAGCCTGATGAGAAGGCAGTCTGCAGGAGATGATGTTTACAGTACCAAGAGTGACCTGCCAGTTCATGTAAGGACGCTTAAAGGTGAGTGAATGTCTTGTCATGTGGACATAGTGCTCTGTTGGCCATGCAAATGCAGCATAATAAAAGATAAAAACCCTTCTCCTGTCAAGGAGAACTGGACTTAATTATCTCTGCTCCAAATTTGCAAGATGAAGAATATTACTGTTAATATTTTGAATGCAGCTAGCATGCTCTTCACCTGGCCCTGAAGTCATGTGTGATGTTGGCTTGGGAACATTCTAATGTGACTCCTCCTGTCTATAATGCCAGCTCAGCAGTAACTGGTTGAAAAAAGGATTTTAAATGTCTAAAATAATTTCCACGTGGTCAGGCAGGCTGATAAACACAGGTATTTCAGTGAATTTTGTTCTCTTTGCTTCTCCTAGCTGATGGAATGACTTTCTAACTGTAGTCACATCTTGTTATGAGTCCAGAGCAGTCTAAGCATGATCATCCTGTTGTACTATGTCTAAGTGTGATCATCTGGTAATGACCAGAGCAAGTTGGTTGGATGACAAAAGATCCTGACACAGAGACTACTGGTAGAGTTGAGATACACGTGATCCCCAGTAGAGGAAATTGTTGTGCTTGTAGGTAAAGTTTTCTTCTCTTAACCTAAAGCTTGTCTGAAATCCTCTGCTCAAAAACATCAGATTTGGTGGACCTGTGTCTTGTTAAGTCTGTCACTGAGGAATTCTTTGGGGATTTTCAAAGGTCTGAGGTGAAATGTGGAGCCCAGTTCTTACTGCAGCTGGTGGGATTTGCATGATTCTGATGCAACTTTGAATATATTTTGCAAGATTTAGGCTTGCTCAGGTTTCCCTCTTGGGCCATGCACTGAACAGCTTGGAGGAGACCACTGATTCCTGCATTCTCACTGCCTTGCCTCTGGAAAAGCTATTGTTTTGAACTGCAGCTTGAGCTGATGAAGTCATACTGAAGGTTACCAGACCTACTTGTGCTTGAGGCCCTACTTAAACCACGACAGAGCTATACCTTGTTTTCTCTTAAAGGAATATTTGCTTTGACCTTCTTGGAAAAAATCCCCAAACCTTGTCATAATATGAAGTTTTATACCTCCAAATTGCTGTTTTGGGTACATATTTTTGGGAACCCTGTACCGTCATAAAGGTTTCATATTCAGCCATGGGGTTTGGCGTGGAAATTGAACTACTTTGTTGCCATTGCTTGGTTCTAGTCCTTCCCAATAAGGGACAGGGTTAAGGTGCCCTGTTTGGGTATTTAGGGTTTTATTTTCAGTGTGCTGTGACTGTGTGATGAAAGGGTTTGTGTGTTGGGATTTTTTATGTTATTGTCGTACTGGATTTTGTTGACTTACTGGAGAACATTGTCAGGGATAGAAATGTGCTTTAGTGGTTTTGCTCTTTCCTCTTGGAGAAAACTAGAGAGTTGGGCAACTGTTGCTGTTGTGATGCACAGGAACACTAGAGACTGGCTTCATTTGCCTCTCTACAGTCCATAAGGCATGGAAAGAAGCTGAGGTAATTCAGTGCATAATTTGCATATCAAGAAATCAATGCTGGACATTTGATTAAAACATGCAGTGTTGATGGCCTGAGGAGTTGTTCCACCTCTACTTTGGCAGGTATCATTTATCTACGATAGTTGTGCAACGTGTTCTTCTGGCAGGGCTAATTTTGAAGATATCTTGGAGGCTGCCTGCCTACCAGGTTTGGGTCTCCAGGATCAGAGATGCCCACCATAGGGGCTCTCTGGTAACATCTGTTCACTTCCAGGAACAATGTGATGAATGTAAAGCCTGGTATCAAGACTGCAGGGTTCAGGTCTTAGCACCTTGAGGGGATGTGCATGGTGTTCTGCTGGGGCATCCATGAGCATGGTGCATGTTTTCCTTGTGTCCTCACTGTTTTGCATTCATCAGAGCTCTTAGCCAAGACCTTTAATTTAAGAACTTTCCCTTCCAAGGGTGAAGCTTATCAGCCCTCAGGGCACAATGCAAAGTTTGCTGGCTTTTCTTCATGAGTGTGTTAGGAAACTCTTTGTAGAACTGACTCCTGGTTGAATGGACCTTGCATTAAGTTCTAATCTTTCACAGTTAACTTGACGTAATAAATGGTCTTCACCCATGAGTCTGGAGAACTTGCCAAGTAGGTTTGAGCAGTTTTCCTTTCAAACACGTGGTGTTTTAGCCAGTATATCTTGCTACATATTACAGTCTAGAGCGCAGAGACCTCTTTCCCCGTTCTCCCGATGACAGGTTCCTGGTCGTTGACTGAATCGTGTTGTGTGCCTTCACACCCGTTTCCTTCTCCAAAAAAAGGTTTGTTTTTTGTTTTACTTTTAACCTTTTGTTTTAATTTTAACTTTCTGTTTTACTTCAACTTACTTTCTGAGTGTCCTGAGCTAAGGTGCTGAGGGGCAGGCAGGCACTGATCCATAGAGACAGTTGTAAAGATGGTTGTTGCTAACGTAAGTGAAAATAATTATAAACTTAGTTTAAGCTTAGTGAACTCTTAAGTAATGATTTAACCTTTGCTTGGCTGGTGATAGGATGGTGTAACTCATGGGGGTGTCATGGTGTGATTCTTAAATCTTCAGGAAAAGTAAAGAACCCTGCAAAATTACTTTTCTGTTAGCCTCTGGTTTGTTTTCCCTTGTAGAGGAGAGTGACGTGGGTGGGTCACGAGATGCATGTACTTGTAATGCACTGACCTGGTCTTTCATCATGGGCATTGACTTTCATGGGATGCAGTGCAAGGGTTTTATTTCCTGATCCTGCAGAGATATTTCTGCTCTGTAATGGAGAGAACCCAGTGAGGTGGTCTTGGACTACAGTAATTGGATAAAATGGCAAAATGATATAATAATTTTTACTGAAGTTGAAAAAAGAAGGAAACAAGACATTAGGTGTGTAAACCAATTACCATTACAAAATCAGAAATCCGTGAGGTTGGAAGTACTTCTTGAATTCTTTTAAAATAAATAATTAACTTGGTAGCCAACCAGTGGTGAAGAGTGGGGTCAGGAGAGAGCTGCTTTCTCTTTTATTTCTTCTGATGGGGTGCAATCCCTGTACCACACAGATGTCTGTGGAGTTTTCTAATCTTACAGAATGCTTTTCTTGTATCTGAAATGATAAAATTAAACTGGGAGATAATAACAGGGCTGCAGTAACTGAGAGTATGAAGGTCAAATGTACATACCTTGTTTCCAGGCCATAGGCACGAGGACGGGACTCAGAGTGACACCGAAGACCCCAAGGCAGAGAAGGAGACGACGCCGGGCAGCGAACGTCCGGCAGAGCAGACGAGGCTGCAGCGCCAGATGAGGCGTGACCCCCACGAGATGCTGCACAACAAGCAGGCCTTTGTCATCGAGTTCTTCGAGGACACACCACGGAAGAAGCGGTCCCAATGTAAACCAATTACCATTACAAAATCAGAAATCCGTGAGGTTGGAAGTACTTCTTGAATTCTTTTAAAATAAATAATTAACTTGGTAGCCAACCAGTGGTGAAGAGTGGGGTCAGGAGAGAGCTGCTTTCTCTTTTATTTCTTCTGATGGGGTGCAATCCCTGTACCACACAGATGTCTGTGGAGTTTTCTAATCTTACAGAATGCTTTTCTTGTATCTGAAATGATAAAATTAAACTGGGAGATAATAACAGGGCTGCAGTAACTGAGAGTATGAAGGTCAAATGTACATACCTTGTTTCCAGGCCATAGGCACGAGGACGGGACTCAGAGTGACACCGAAGACCCCAAGGCAGAGAAGGAGACGACGCCGGGCAGCGAACGTCCGGCAGAGCAGACGAGGCTGCAGCGCCAGATGAGGCGTGACCCCCACGAGATGCTGCACAACAAGCAGGCCTTTGTCATCGAGTTCTTCGAGGACACACCACGGAAGAAGCGGTCCCAGTCCTTCACACACAGTGCTCACTCATCCCAGAGCGACACGGATCCGGGGCTGAAGAGCAAGGTTGAAAAGCGCAAGAACGCATTGCCGGCGGAGAAGCCAGGAAATTCAGTGCCGCCATCCCACCTCACAGCCCACACAGGCAAAGCCACCACCAATTCCTGCGGGACCCAAAGAACGAGCTCCTTCAAGAGGGAGAAGACGGAGGATCGGATCAACTCCTCATCTTCTTCTGCTCCCAGAGCCAAAAGCTATGGCAGCGTTGGGAGGAAGTCTAAAATGGCTCAGGATTTTATGGCCGAGTACTTGCGTGAGACGGCTCAGTCTGGGAAGCCAAGCGCTGAGAAACCAGCCCCTCTGCCCATGCCAGTAGCTCCACGTGTGGTTATATCCTCGGAACCAGAGCCCGCCTCTGCTCCACCTCCAGAAGTGAAGTCTGCCCAGGGCAGGAGGAATGATGAGGAAGACAGTGTAAGCGAGACCGGCACATACACCATTGAGACCGAGTCTCAGGACAAAGAGGTGGAGGAGGCGCGAAAAATGATAGATCAGGTAAATGCTGCTTTTCTGTGCTTGGCCAGTGAGCTGAGGGCTGAAGGCTTGAAGGGCCTGAATTAACTTGCCATGAACGGATGCAACTGGGTGCAGCAGGGGGTTATGGTTAGGGTTGGAAAATCATCCTGGGTGACCTGTGCTAAGGATAGGCCGCAACAAACCGTGAGGCTTGTCTTTAAATAATCCCATCAAAACAACAGAATTACAAACAAACAAAAAACCACAGAGTAAAAGAAGGCAAGATATGCCCACGGCAAAGAGCTGCCTTGCTTAAAAAATTGAATTTGGATGCAAAAGTGAAAGAGTGGGTTTGCCATCTGTTTAGAGGAAAGGCAACACCTGAATAAAGATCAGGCTGATCCTGCTGACAGCAGTGGCTGGGAGCAGCTCTGCTCTTTCTAGGACTGCTCCCAAGCCTCTGCCTTGGCATTGCATCATCTCCTGCCCACTGTCAGGAAGATGGGAGCTGCAGCCCATCACTGATGCGTCATCCCATGGTAGGCCACAGGAAATGCCAGGGGCTGGTGCTTACAAGCCTCAGTGGCAGATGTTTCTGTATTTGGCTGTGCCTGATTAGAAAGGCAGTGCTTGCTGCAAGGGCAAGCGGCAGCTGGCTGTGATAGCAAAGGGTGTGATCTAGGGCAGAGGCAATCCCAGATGGATCTGTACTTGTTTGGATTTTGCAGAGTGAATGATAGCCTAAAAACAAAACTCCAGAGATGAGGGAGGCTTAAGAAGAACGCACCCAACTAAACAACCACAGGGCAAACCAAAGTTTGGCTGATTTTCAGGTTTAACTCTCATCTGCGGTCTATTATGAAAACAAAACTGGCAAGTTGTTATGAAGATTTAATGAAATGTAGTCAGGAGGATGGCAAGGTTTAAAGGAAGCCTTAATTGAACCTGTCTTTAGAGCTTTGTGTACAGTGTTTATGAGCCTGGATCTAGCTTCTCTCTTTTGTTTTTTATTATATTTGTTCCTTACATCTTGTTTGAAATGTGATCGGAAGCTTTCAGGGCATGGTATTTAAGCCACAGTAAGGTCCTAGTCCTGACTTTAGATGACTAATTGTTCTGGTGGGGAAATATGAGGGAAGGTGCCACAAAAATACAGGTATTTCTGGGGAGTAGTCTTGGCAGCCATGTGACTTGGGCAGGCAAAGTGACCAGCTTCTGGTATTGACTGTGCCATAGACTTGGTGCAGTGCAGACCTGCCACTTGTGAAACAGCTGATAACTGAACCTCAGTGTTCCTGTCCAGGAAGAAAGAAGATTAATTTTGGACTTGCTTAGTTTTTGAGGTGTCTTTTCTCTGTATTCCTCCACCATTGCATACACATTTTTTTAACAGAAGTGAAAGCAGAGATCTTTATGGCCGTCTCTGTTCATCCAAGGCAACCTCTGTGGTGGTATCTTCCTCTGATCTTCTTGCAGTCAAGTGAGAGGAACAAGCCCTTCTGAGGCATGAGTCTTGGTCACCCCTGACAGGAAGGCCTGCTTCAGGGGGAATCTGTCCAACAAGCTCAAACACTCACCCATCTCAGGTGCATCCTTCCCCAGTTCCTTGTGGCAGTGCAGGGCTGTTTTGCTCAGCCCACTCTCAGCTACAGTCTATGAAAGGCACTGGGGATGGAGCTTTCCCATTTTCACCATCTAGCTCCTCGTGAATGAGCTGGTAAATAACTTTTTCTGACACTCATCCTAAATTTCTCTGGGCTGAAAAGGGACTCCTTTTCAGTGAAAGTTACTGCTGTTAAAGGCAACACTCCTAAATAATGAGGGTGAGAGGAAAGGTGGGTGTGAGTGGATTCTGTGATTATATTTAAAGCTGCTACTGTGGAGTACAGAAGAAAATTATTTACACAGTTCTCATGGAAGCATTGGCGAGTGTTTCTGGCCCCTTGGGATCACAGTTTGTGTGTGACTAATGTTTCATGGATTTGGATTTTTGACTAATGTTTTTCTGTTTTCTTGCATTTTAATATTCCCATGCAAACATCTTTTCAGGTTTTTGGTGTTCTTGAGTCGCCTGAATTTTCCAGAATCTCTTCAGCCTTTAGGCCAATAATTAAAGGTGAAAAAGATGACTCCGGTTCTCAGCATCTAATCAGTGAAAATGGCACTAGTCAGAAGTCACCCTTGCTCCAGGCATTTTCCTCAAAAGCTGTGAATGGGTCTCAGGCTGAAGCGCAGGTATGGGCAGCCCAGGTGGATTTCCTGGGATAGTGGAGGTGTAGATGGGTTTTCTGTCTGGATGTAAATGTGATGTGTAGCTTGATTTCCATCTTGAGCAGACCGAGTGATGTCTGTATGAGAGGAGAGATTTTGTGGCTAGGATTTGGTGTACAAACTGTCTTTCTGACCTCATTTTCCCCACCTTATTGTAGATGTCTGCAGCCGCTCAAGGGAGTCAGAAGTGGGTGTCAAGGTGGGCGAGCCTTGTGGACAGTTACTCTGACTCTGGATCTGTCTCTGGGCAGGGTGATGGAAGTGCAGGTAAGTCTCATCTGACACCGCTGTTTGAGGGTAGCTGAATCTAAACCAGGATGATAGAAAAAGCAGAAATTAAGGGCATCTGTGTGCCTGGCTGTAGCTTATTTTCTGTTTTAGCTGCAGTAGTTGGAGATGGGAAGCACTGAGTGAATTGTTCCTAGTGGATTGAAGATGGAGAGAGCCTCTGGTTTGCATTTTGGAGTTATTCAAGAGGTTCTTAAATATTAGGTTTGACATGACTAAGGGGAACCTGGGAAGGAGAAAGCTTATAAGGGCTTTGGGTGCTAACCAGCCCTGAGCTGTGATTCCTTAGACTGCCTTATGATGCCGGCTGAGAACCCTCTGCACGTAGCCTTGGAGTTAGTTCCTGACTTGCATGTTTTTTGTGTACTTCTCCTGTGTCTGGCTGTGCTGAGAATTTAGGCTGTTCTAGGGTTTGCTGTTGAGTGGCAGGTTTAAAGGGCGGAGATCAGCATAGAAAACCAGATATGGTGGGGAAGAAAGGAAGTTGGAGGACATCAGACTCCTGTCATAACTTGGAAGACACCTTACAGACCCTGTGGTTCTCTTGGTGTGTGAGAAAAGGAGAAAAGCACTTTGTTGGCTTTTGGAAATGTTTTCAATTTTTTTTTGATTTGGATTACTTGTCGTACCTTCTTGCCATCGACATCTATAGATAGATCCAGTAAAGATTAGAAGAAACCTTTGTTTCAGAGATCACTGCCACTGTTTTCACACCATGTAGGATACCTGACTCCTGGAGTGCTTGTAATATTACCATAGCCAAATAACCAGTTATCTTGGTATTTAATGGTGGTATCAGATATGGAGGCCTGGCCAGCAGCAAGGGAGAAATACGAGCACTCTTTCTATGGAGCGTGTCCCTGCTGATAAGCCCACACATGCTGGGGCAGTGAGCTCTAATTCAGAGCCTCTTGATTATTACAGGCTCTTTCTCCTGGGACTTTGCTCTGGGATATGAGTGTAGGAGAACTTGTACTGTGAAAAACACCATCTATTTAGTCAATGGGTAATGTTGTTCAGAATGGCACTTAAAACATGGCATTACTGTGTCTGATGGCTTTTCATCTCATTCTTGTGGCCTGATTGATGCTAGATACCAGCAATGTCTTTATCCTCTATAGTGCTTGTACTGAGAGGTATATTATGGGAGAATGAATCTGACATACTAGCTTTAGAAGGGAAGGTGTTGAGCAGTGTGATTCAGCAAAGGAATTAAGTTTAATGTCTGTATTGATAAACCCAAGAGAGCAGGGACCAGCCAGGCCTTGATGATGTTCATATTAGACAAAACCTTAGTTCTGAGTACATCTTGTGAGTGCTTTTGTGGACTTGCACTTTGCAGGATCAAGCTCTTCCTAAACAAATAAATAAAAAAGTGGCACAGTTTTAAAGTAGTTGTTTCTTTTCCACTTAACTCTCTTCAGAAAGTGGGGTACCCCCAAAACCTGGGGAACCAGAAAACTCTGTGCCCTCGAGAACAAGACGCCTTCTTCCCCAACTTCCACCAAGTGATAAATCAGACAGCCCCACTCCCACGGTCCTGGTGTGCCAGGAGTCCTATTCTGAGGTTACCAAGAGAACCATTGTGAAGGACCACTGCGTGGAAGCCTATGGCGATTCCAGCAGCCGCCTCTTCATCCAAGAAGACCTGGATCCGGATAGCCTCAGCGATGCCAGCAGATCTGATGATGGCTTCAGCATGGAAAAAGGCAAGAAATACAAAGAGAACAGCAAAATGCTAGAGCAGATGGGGGAAGACAATAGATCAGAGAGCCGGCAGCCGGGAGCCTCCCGGATCTCTCACGTGAGAGCTGTGAGTGAGCCAGTTTCTACTTCGTTCTACATTGGTGATGACAGCAATGATGCGGGGGTTCCCTCCAAGCTCTCTCTGAGTGTGACCCATGCTCGAGCAGACAAGGACAGCAAGGATCCAGAGTTTTCCTTCAGGTGTGCTGGCACACCAGTTTCTGGAAAGCCACCAGTCAAAGATGTTAGTGCTTACATAAACGCGGCTGGAAAAGTTGTTATTTCCCTTCATCAGAGTCTTCCTCAAGATCAAGAAAACATGTCAGGAAAGGAAACAACATCTTTTGTTCGACAGGAAAGTTTTACCAAAGATAAATCAAGCAGTGGTGTTCCTCAAAATAAACTCCCACATATTTCAAGTCACCCTCTGCTTAAAGATTTAGAGGCTGTTCGTTCCACTCGTATGGACTTTAGTCAGGACACTCATCTTCTGCTTAAGGACACTGAAACTGCCTTGGCAGCACTGGAAGCCAAATTGCTTGGTCAAAGCCAACAGCTGGAGCCCTCGGAAACTGCTGGTCAGCTGGAGGACTCCTTGTCAGGGGACTCGGATGTAGACACTGCCAGCACAGTCAGCTTGGTGAGTGGCAAAAATGTCCCAGCAAGTGCCCCGAAACGCAAAGCAGTCGCGAGCTTGCAGAAGGAGAAATCTTCCTCCACACCATCCATCCAGGACCAGTGTGGGCAGCCCAGCGCTCGGGACAGGCTGACGGAGAAGCGGAAAACACAAGCACCAGAGGCACCAAACCGAGCAGAGGCCGCCAAACGCTTCCAGATGAAGCGGAGCACTGGGACTCGAGGATCACTTGACTTTACAGATGATGAGAGAAGTTCAAACTCTCCCTACTTGCCAGTCCCGGATGCAGTTGTATCTGACCATGAGCACTCGGTAACCCGGCCAGTTCCCAGGAGGAAACCTTACACTCAGGCCACCAAGGAGGACCAGAGCAAAACGACCTCGAATGTGCAGAAAATCCAGCAGGTTCTCACCCGGTCCAACAGTTTATCCACCCCACGGCCCACAAGGGCCTCAAAGCTACGCCGCGCCCGGCTGGGAGATGCTTCGGACAATGAATGCGTGGATGCTGAGAAAACAGCCTCCAACCCTGATACCACTGCTCAGGGCATGAAGCAGCCCACGGAGACAAAGAAGCTTTCCCGGCTGGACATCCTGGCCATGCCCAGGAAACGGGCAGGTTCATTTACAGTGCCCAGTGACTCGGAGACAGCGCAGTCAAGGACGGGGTTTTCAGGCCGCAGCGCGGAGTCCTATCGAAAGATGGGCGTTTCGGACGTGAGAGCT
>NW_008237222.1:12427645-12437926 GCF_000691975.1 Corvus brachyrhynchos
CAGGACCCGTTCAAGCAGTGTCAAGTATTCCTCCTCATCATCCTGTAAGTGCTCCTGCTTTATATTTCTCCCCTATTCCCCTGTTTCTGACTTACAGGCTGCACATGGCTGCCAAGGATTAGTATCACAGTAGTACAGGTGCTGCCTTGGTGAGTACAAAAGTCTGCATTAATGAGCAGCACGGATGTTGAGATTTCCTCTGGGTTTGGAGACAGCAGAGCACTCTCATACACAGTGAGATGGTATTGTGGTGATGTCTGTGGGAATACTACAAATAGCTACTTTTCTTTTTTTCTCCAGTGGTTTTGTTTTTTGAACGACCAGCTGCCATTTGACAGTTGGCCATATTTTTGTTTAAAAGATAGAATTTAACCCCTTTTTAATACTACAAGAAATTCTGTTCTGTTTTACTTGTAACATTCAAAGTTTTCTCCCAGAGAGCTTATAATGGTGTTGGTGACAGCTGATGTCCAAAGTAGCCAGTTTGAAGGCATCTGAAACAGGAGAAGTTGTGAAAGCTGTTCCCTTGTTCTTCCTGTAAATGTAAATACAGAGCTGGACACTGCACATTGATTACTCCAAGAGATTGACACTTCTGTGTATTTCCACTCACTTTTGCCATAGCTAAGGCAGGTGTGCAGTTGTGATTCCCACGAGGCAGAGGTGTGGGGTCTACATTGCCCTGTAGCTGAGCACTCAGCAAACCCTTGAAATATGTTGTATCAAAATCAGCCTTCAATTAAGAAAGAGGTGGGGGCAATTCAGATGACAGCTTTAGGATGGTAATTGGTAATGGGAGATTGTCCCTGAAACCTTTGGTCTGAGTTCAGGCCTATGCCTGTAGTCCTTCACCTGCCATGGATGTGGCAAAGCAGATGTGTTTGCTTAGGATTTTAGGAATGATTGGTAGCCAAAGGGACACGAAGAACCCCTTTGACTGGATTTCTCAGTCCTGTTGAGAGGAATGCTATTTTCAGCAGTTTCGTGATTTTGTAAGGGGGTCTTAGAGTTCTGGAGGTGTGTGTCCTTTAATATATTTTCATACAGCTGAAGTATTTATCCCTCTTGCAGTATTCATTTTTATTGCATGCTAAAAATGTTACTTGCTGCTTGTTTTGATTTGGATTGTTTTAGTGGATTCAGCTTCACCTTTAATTTTAGTGATTTTTTTTCTTACACGTGTATATGCATGTAAATCAGAATGTGATTAAGCTAAAAGAGTATGTACAGTCTCTTCTCTCGCCTTTTTTTGAGATGATGCTATTATTAACTTCTTGTTAAACAATAACAATTTTAAAGCAAGATAATGTGGTCGGAGTTTTCCGAACAGGAGGCGCTCTTTGCACTCCCTCTGCCTTTGGACCACAGGCTTCAAGTCATTCGGAGAAAAATGATAAGTGTTGGCCAGTTCTTTATTTAAATGAATTGGTTTTTGATTTCCACAGCTCTGTAGCAGCATGCTAACACCTTTCCTTGTCCATAGTTACAGCAGATGATGCTAATCCTTCCTCTGAATTAGTTGCTCTTAAAATACTAACCTCCTAATTCCTTGATAGGATTGTGAACTTTGTGCAAGCTCTAAATACATGCTGGTGTATTTTGTGCTTCATCCTGCTTGCTGTCGTGTGATGCATGTTCCTATACTAATGCTGTTATAGCCATAGCAAATCAGCAGCTAGAGCTCCCTTCCTGCAACAAGAGTGACATGTTGTTAGACTGGACTATTGCACTGTGCCATCAAGACTTTTTTTAGCATGATACAACAACTCTTGAAAGCTTTAAGTGTCAAGCCTAGAGGATAAGGAGGCAGATATGGCTGATTTATTCCAGGAGTTCTTAGTGTTTAGCTAACCACAGGAGTTCCCAGCTCTCCCAGTGGGAGAAAGTTAATCTTGCTAGTGGAGGAACAGCATGAACTGTCTGGCCATGAGACAAGAAATGCCAGTGTATTGTTGGGCCATATGAAGTAGCTTTCTGTGAAAGTCACAGATAACATCAGGATAATCCAAGTCACCAGTTCTGAAGGCTAAGGGCCTGTCTCCCCTGCTCCTCTGTGTACATGATCTGTTTACTCAGGGTAATCGAAATGATACTGAAGGAGCCAATTCAGCTTTCCCTTGGTGTACAGAGATGGAAAATCAGTCTCATAATTTTAAAATTGCTATTTAGTGACTGGGTGACCTCTTGATTCTAAAACTGCATTTAAAAAAAAAAGGGATACAACTCTACTAATTGAATATGAGTAAATTTATTTTTTCTGTGTGTGTGTGTATATATATATATATATATCCTAAGCCAAGGCATTTTTATAGCTATGGGTGAGATAGCAATGTCTAGGAATTATTCTTTCACTATATAGTAATTATGTATAGTTTCTGCCTGCATCTTACATGCCAAATTAGTTGGTTTTGTTTGTATGATGTATGATGCTGGCTTAATTCACTTGTAGTGTTTCAGTCTTAGAATAGTCTTGGTAACACAGTGAAGTCTTTCAGTGTTGTAATTCTAAATAACTCATCTGGTTCTGTGTTTGGTGGCTCTTCATTCTCAGGGAAGGACAGAAGGGAATGAAGCAAGTACCTGTAGAGAGTATAGTGAGGCAGCAAACATTGGGAGCCCGGTTTTCAAATAAGGACACCTTGACATTTCCCATGCAAGGAGGACCTGGATGTCTACAGATCTGCAGAACAAATTGGGATAAGTGGGCAGCTTCCACTTGGCTCCAGGGCTTGGAGCCAGTCCTGACTGCGTGAACACTCATGGTGAATTGTGAGGCAGGAGGTGAACACAGGGGTGTGGACTCCTGTAAATAACACAAGCACCACAAGCTACTCTTCACTCAAAAACCCCTCCTTCTGCTTTTACTTGCAGCTAATTAGAAAGGTATCTGCAGGCTTGAAAATTGGGCTCTCTTTAGAAAAGGACTTCTGTGGGACTGTGAGGAGTCTGAAATGTGTACTTACACACAGAGCTTCTGTGCATGGAAAGCAAAGTCTGTGGTAATAATTTACTACAATGGAGTCGTTAACACAGTCATTATGATTTTCCATTGGAATTTCCTAGTCCAAATTTGTACAGTGAATGGGAGCCGTAGAGGGGCTCAACTTTGAAATAAGCTCAGAGAATGTGCTGTTTTAAATTAAGATCTGCACAGAAACTCTCCTTTCCTTGTGCTCTTGGGCTAGTTTTGTGTTACTTTTCAGCCTTTTGTAGTTACTCTTTACTACTGTCCTTGGTCTGAAACCAATTCATTTTTTATAAGCATCAAGGCGGAGACCACAGGGTTCAGATTACACTTCTACTTCGGAGGAGGAATATGGCTCAAATCACAGCTCCCCTAAACACAAACGCTCCCATACTTCAACAGCCACACAAACACCGAGGATACGTGGCTCTGGGCTGGGCAAGCAGAAGCACAACGGCAAAGAAACGGATGACGATGAAGATTTTGATGACAACCCTGACCCATACAACTTCATGGCGCAAACAGCAGAGATAGCAGAAATAGCCAGGTGAGGTGGGGCTTTATCTGTTAACCCACATGTTGAAAATGAGTTGTTTTCTCCTTGGTGTTCAAATCAAACCCAGGTATGGGGGTAGAAGGAGAGGCTCTCTCCATTTGTTTGTGTGCCCACATCTCCTTTATATCTGAACATTGACTTGGAAGGTTTTCATGAGCCTTCCCAGCCTGGATGTGCTGGTTGTACCTTGTATCTAGAAAAGGCCAAGTTGCGGGGCATTTTCTCTTGGCTTGTTTCTTGTTCAAGCTGTGGGAAGTCTTAACTGTTTATACCTGCATATCTCTGCTCTCTGCTGGAAGTCACAGTTGTGTGTGTGGCATGGTTGGTGTGAACTCTCCTAATCCTCTGCAGGGGAAGTCAAATGGATTAGCAAAGACTGAGTATGTAAACTGTTGAAGCTGCTTTGCCTGAAGCTGGTGAGGGAGCAGTAAGAAATCGCTGCAGGGCAGAAACCTCTTTGCTTGACACAACTGAACTGAACTCTGTCTAGACCTTGTATATAAATGAGTTGTTGCTTAGCTTGATGTCCCTGGGTTGCTTAGCTTGATGTCCCTGGATACGGGACTTTCTGTGTACTGGTGGTCTGATGGTTGCCTGGAGGACCTCAGCAATAAAACAAATAGTTTCTTTTTTTAAACAGTGGCATTTGAGGTTTGTCATCTCTAATATGCAACTGTGTTATGCCAACTTTCCAGAAATACTGGTCTTCCATTGTACTGGCCATGCTTGAAATACTTTTGCCTAAGGAAGCTGCCTTGTGTCTGCTTTTGGCCACATCGCCTCGCTGCTGCTGCGCTCACCTCAGGAGGGGTTTTCTTGCCTGAAAGTTGCTGTCAAGCTGCTAGAAAGTGTGTCAGCCTTCAAATCAGGCTGCTCTGCTTTCTACCTGTGCTGCACGAAGCGTGTGTATGTGTGTGAGATGCCAGCTTCCCTCCCATCAGCGTTCCCAGCACCGGGGAGCACTCTGGCTCGCAGCAGCTATAAATAAAGGGTTGCGTCAGCCTCGTCTGGCGCTGCACGGTGCAGGGCTCTGTCACGGAGTCTGCCTGCTAATTGCAGTTCTGATTTCCCTTGCTGCTCCCGAATTAACTGGGAGGGGTTTAGAGGAGTCAGAGAGAGTTAAAAGGGAAAATGCCACTTGTTTACAGTACTAAATCACATAATGGAAGTGTTTGGTGACAGCTCTATCCAAACCAACACAAAGAGGGGGGGTACCTTACGCAGGCAGCTCAAACCGTGTTCTATTAATTCAACTATGCATTTTCTTTCCAAGGAAATGTTTTGATGATCTGACAGTTTTGTCACATTGCTGGTTTTCCTTGTGGGTCCCTTCCAATTTGGAATATTCCATGATAACTTCTTTTTGTTTGGTGAGGTGTTTTGGGGTATTTTTTCATTGGTTGGTTTGGTTTTGGCTTTTTTCATTAAAAGAAGACAGAGTGTTTCAGATGAAGCTGACTGGCTGTAGGATTATTTTTTCTCTTGGAAGTTTTCCTTTAAAATTACCACAACAGCTACTTCTGGTCTGAAGGGGTTTTTTAAAGCTCTGCTACCAACAAACCAGAGACTTAGGAACTGTTTTTGAGCTCTAGAGCAGGTAGAGCAAGGTGCTGCCAACACTGAGTGTTAACTGGACACCTGTCAAGGGGCTTGAAGTTTCAAGACTTGGTTTCTGAAAACCAGATCCCTCTAAGGTATGCCATGCTTACCCTCATAATCCCTCAGCTCTTCTGGAGAATGTGGAGGCATATTTTGATTTACAGTCTGAAGACCACAAGGAAAAGGAAAGAGATATGGAGGTTTTTTTTCTTTAAGTTAAAAAAAAAAAGTTTTTTTCCCCTATATGTACTTTTTGATGGAAAACAAAGAAGTCCAAAGAAGAAAAATTGTATTGTATTAAAAAAAATTAACAAGAGAAAAAAGTGGAGTGGATGGGTGGGGGAGCAATAACATAAAATTTCTTTATGGATTGTCGCCAGTATTTTCTGGCAGTATGTAGTCACTAGAATTTGCTTTGTATCAATTCTCTACTTTGAAGCTGGATTCAGGAAGGAAGTGTATTTATTTTGTATGCAGCCAGAATGTTCCTCAGCACCCTGCCAAGGCACCCCAAAAAGCCCTGCCTGCCCTAGTCTCTGCAGAGGTTATAGCTCCCACAAACCTTTGTGGCTCCTCTTTTTAGATTTTGTGAATATGAGGCGTGTTGTAGACCATGTTCTAATGGTTCTGCTTCACTGCCTGTGCTTTAGGCTCAGCCAAACCTTGGTGAAGGATGTGGCCATCCTTGCTCGAGAGATTCACGATGTTGCTGGAGATGGGGACTCACAGAGTTCCTCGGGGACGGGACCAAGCCCCTCCCTCAGCTCTGTGCCCAACACTCCTGCTTCCACCATATCCGCAAGAGAAGAGGTAAGGTCCGGAATCACAGAAACCTCTGCCTCTCAGTGCTAGTAAGTACATGGGGCATGGTTGTGGTGGGAGACCAGGGCAGCATCCCCAGTTGCTGCAGCATTGAAAATCCCTCGTTCCTTGTCTTCCTAAAAAACACAACCAGAAAGATCAACTGCCGCTTATTTAGAGTGCTCTTTATTTTGTCCTCTGTGCCACAGCCAGCTTTGCAAGACATGGGAATCATATTATTTTCTAAGACTCTCAAGGCTTCTGTTTGGAGTTCGGTTGCTGAAATTTGCATCTGAGGAACAGGATGGAGGGGCTGTGTTGTGCTGCTGTGCCAGGGAGCCAGAGCCTTCCTCTTTGTTTCACACAAGGCACTGACCATGTGCCCTGGCTGCACTCTCTGTGTCAGCTGTGTGTTCTGTACCTCTGCTGTGTTCTGTCTGCCAGGACTGCTGAAATGCTGTGGAGGTGTTGCTTGAATCCCTTGCCTCCATCTGAGTATTGATGGAGGAGGGCAAGGACTCTGGGAGCTGGGCAGGGATGCAGGCAGGTAGCTTGGGAAGTGCTGTCTCCCAGCCCTTGAGTGAAGCTGTGGCTTCCTCCCAAACTGTGTAGCACAGTTTGTCTGCACTGGGCTGGGGAGGAGAGAGGCAATTTCTTAATTGGGTTCACCGGTGCTGCAGCACAGGGACCAGCTCAGCTCAAATTTGGCTGCAAAGTCACCAGGAGACTCCCAACTGCTCAAGTAAAATTACCTTTGCTACTGTTTAAATCCAAATTCCCTCCTGTGCACCACCAGTGTGGACTTAAAAAATACACAGCTGTCTGCTGCTCAGATGGTTCCCCTGGCCCCCTGTTGTCTTTGACTCTTGTGAGAATTGCAGACCCATCCTAGGCAGGGTTCAAAGCTGAGACCAAACCTGTTACTCTGCCAAGAGAGTCCTTGGAGGCCCTGTGACCGTGCTGTGATCAGCAGTGGAGGTGCAAAGCAGAAGTTCAGGGAGATACCCAAAACCTCAGGCGAGTGTGGCTGTGGTTGTGCTAAACCCAAGATCAGCTGCAGCCTGCTCAGGGAGGGGTTTTTCCCGGGGCCTTTTGGAGCCAAAGTGCACAAATGTTTCGAAATAACTGCGGGCTCTGAGATAAAGTGTTTTATTGCTTTGTTTCCTTGCAAGTGCCACGCCTGCCAAGCTGCCTTTTGTATTATTCTTTTCACGCAGTAAAGGCGATATGCCTACTGTACTTCTGACTTGCAAGTGAAACATTTTACTCAGCTCCCACTTGCGTGCAGAAAAGCAGGGGAGGAAGAGAAGCACACCTAAGTTTTTTGTGGAGTCCCACTGAAGAGTTCAACCATCAGTCAGCTCATACAGAGGGATGTTCCCAGCTGCTAGAGGATGACACCTGCAAAACAGTGTTTCTGCTCTGTGCAAAATGACACTCTCCAAAGCGTGATGCTGAATGGCAAAATCACAAACCCAAGATTGCTTGGACCTGGGTGAGGATTTCTCTGTGGCTTTGCACTGCTGCTGTGTGGAGACTTGCCAGTCAGTCCCTCACAGTAGTCAGGAGAGCAAATGTAGGACTGTCACACTGTAGGGAATAGTCCTGGCAGTGCTCACTACTAGAGCAGTTTTTGAGATCTTAGGGTGGTGTAAAGGATGTAGCACTGATGTGAGCCTGTGAAGACAGATCAGGAGCCATAAGCTTTGGTGTGTCCACGTAGTGGCTGAAAACACTCTAAAGGCTTCTGATGAGGCTCACTCTGAATAGGAGTGGATATCAGCATGATTTCAGCAGGGCCAGCAGCTGGCAGGCCATTAGAGTTACGCCCAAAATGCCACAGTGCATCAGTGTTGCTGCCTTACATTAGTGATAGCCAGGAACGAGTTCCATCAGCAGGGCTTTCTGCTGGCAGTGCTGAGATGTGGAGCTGGATCCTGAATAGCTTGGGATCCTAAACAGTGCAGCTTGGGAGTCTTGTAGCGAATGGCAACAATATAAACTGATGTGAGTTTAATAAACAGACATCTCATCTTTGGTACTGGACCAGATTCAGCACCAGTGCACCACCACACCTTCTTCCCACAGTCTGAGTATTGTTGAAACTGTGCTAAATTAATAATTTTGGCTTGATGCAGAGAAGTTGCTGGGAAATAGCTGAAGATCAGTGTGGGTGATGCTATGCACTGTGAATTTTGTTGGTGCTTATCAAACAACTTTATATTAAATATTCTGGGAAAGGACGTAGTGATGAGAAATAGCTATCATGGTGATAATAGTAATATATTGAAACATCTGATAAAAGGGATTATGTGAAAATACAAGAAAAGTTTGGTATGTGTGGCTGTCTCTTATGCTGCTCTGGCACATGCAGTGTTGTATGCCATTCTGCATTCTAGTACTAAATATTTATATCTATTCCAAAAAAGTGGGGGAAAATGCAGGAAAAATAAGTACTGATACTGGAATCACTTTTGAGTGTTTAATGCTGTACCAGAAATGTCATTTAGGACCAGTGTGTGGCACAGCATTTCTCAGCCTCAAATGAACTGCTTTTTAAATGACTTTTATTAAGAAGCTTGGTTAAAGATTAAATTAGGAGTATCCTCTTATAAATTAAGGTGGAGCCTTAGATTTAAACCTTATTCTTCATGTTCTGTCCTTTCAGGTTCAGTGCTGGATTGGATATTTGCCAGGGAGGTTTTCCATTTCCCCAGTTGCATGTTTGGGGTGATTTTGTTTTGTTTTTCTAGCCTCAGCTGTACAGTTCATGATAACATAGATTCTTGGCACATAGGGCTGAGGACTGTTACATATTAAGCAAATTAAAAAAACCAAAACCAAACAGAACAAAAAAAAAAGGAGTTGAGCAAGGGTGAAACCTTCGTGATTCCTGTTTACCAAAGCCATGGGTTGTTTGGGATGCTTTGGTTTGTGGGTGTGTAGGTTTTGCAGGATGCAGCTTTCTTGAAGAGCTGAACCATCAAACTTAAACCTCAGCTGCTGCAAACACTGTCAAGTTGGGTGATCCCAAACCACTGTCTACTTCTGCGAATTTCAGCCCTGCATAAAATTCTTTTGGCAGGTCTTCTTATAAAAAGTTGATAATGATATAACAAAAACTAAAGAGCCCAATTAAGTTTGTAAAGTTGTTGTGTAACATACTCAGTATGAGTGTTGGTATGACAAGAGGAAATGCTTATGGGTGTGGCGGGGAAGAGAAAACGTGAGAAAAGAACAGGTCGTGTACAGAAATCTCCGGTGATGGTGGAGCAGGCACTGTCCTTACCTTGTTTTCAGCTGGTTGTGCTGAGACCTGCTCATTGTAGCAGTATCTCATTCCCTTCTGACACTTTCACTGCCACAAACAGCCTTAACTTAGTGATTCTGCACTTGATGAAAGGAAGCTTATAAGCTATACATTTTGGCTGTTTTGCCTCTGCACCATAATATCTCACACCTGCTGCCTGTGTATAACCCAAGTGCTGCTGCATAGAGTGTGGGGAGCTTGGACCTTGGATGGCACATGGTTTGCTCACAGGAGATGTGTGCTTAGCCAACCAAAGAGCCTCTTGGGCTGGATGTTCAGCCCTTTCCCAGAGAGCTCTGGATTTCACTCTGCACAGTCTGGTTTGGAGTAACTGGGGAGCTGCCCGAGGCCACCTCAGCAGAACTGGCTGGTGACCAGGATCTCTGTGGACTTCAGTGCATGATGGGGGGTGGGCACCGAGTGCTGGTCTTCAGGAATGTGCTTTTGAAAATGTCAACCCCAAATAACCCCAAACCCTGTGTTCTCTTTGATACTTGCTGTCACAGTCATTCACTAGCATTGATCTCTTTGTTTCTGTTTTAACACAGATTGCTCGTAGATCTTTTCGGCTGGCATATCCATCTCAGGTGCACTTTCCATCCCATTATTTTTGTATCTCTGTCTTGTCACTGTTATTTTCTTCCCCTTCTTTTAGAGTTTTTGTCAGTAAACCCAACAGGAGTAACTGTCTTGTTGTTTGTGTTCTTCCTGTTAATTATTTGCATTTTAAGTGATTTTGTATTGCTTTTTCATCTCTTCATGTGTTACTAAATGGTTTCTGCTTGAGTGTGTCTTTAATGTTGCATTGATATATTAAGACATAATATGGGGCCTTTCTGAGTTCTAGCTAAATTCAAAAAAGACAAAAGATGTACTTTTCAAATATGTGCTCAAGACTCAAAATTTTAAAGTAGAACAGCCCGACAGGGTTTTGTGGTATGACTCCACTGGGTAGGCAATTGCAGGATTGGGATCTAGTAATCTGCTTACGAACCCATACCTGTCTGAACAAGACTTAAATGAATCAGTGTTCCTCTTGGGCTTGCCTGA
>NW_008237222.1:12437969-12445200 GCF_000691975.1 Corvus brachyrhynchos
TTATAATGACTCATTACTCATTATTTCCAAGTTGGTGCAGCACATTCCAGAAGCAAGTCTGAACTACCAGAAAGTGCCTCCGGGATCAGTGGAACTGAAGGATTTTGACCAAAATATGAATGATAATAGAGAAGAGGATCCCTCAAGAAAAACAAGGACAAGAAACCGTGAGGAGGCAGGCCACCTTTTTCTTTACTTTATATATGACATTGCTTTAAGCTGCTGTATGTGTACTTGTTCTTTCTAAGCTGCCAAAGGAGGCTATTCAAAAAAAAAACCACCCCAACACTTCTCAACAGCCCAGATGTGTGGGTATAGAAACAGTGTTTAAAAAAGAAAAAAGAGGAACAGAATCACCCCTCTTGCCAGTACTGACTGGAAGTTTCCTTTCTTGTGTAAAATGCCAGGACAAGGCTTGAGGCGTGGTCACCTGGTTTTGGGAGGACATATTCAGTGTCAGAGCCTTCTTAGGCTATTTCACTGCTATTTTAGAGAAGAACTCAAACACCTGAACTTTGAAATCTGAAGCACTGACAATTTAATGGCACCTTGCTGTTCTGCAGCTGGCATCCTGGTTAGAGCTGCTCATGGAGCAGCAGTGGCAGGATCTGGACCTTAGGAGGGGTGTGTGTAACTGGGCTTGGTGCTGTGGCACAGCTGGCTTGCTGTGCCCTGCAGACTGAGAGCACTGCTCCCTCCAACGTTTGCGATTTGATGCAGTTCTTCTGGGCTGAGAGAGCAGGGTGACCTGAAAACCACTGGAGTGGTGCTAAAGGGTGAGAAAGCCTGGCCTGAACTTGAGGCTGGGGATGGTGTTGGGATGAGGGGTGTGTAGTGGGGTGATGGTGCCAGAGGGAGGTGGAGAAAGCTCCTGGTCCAGCTCTGGCTGTCACTTCTACTGGCTTTCTGCCTGCCAGCTGTGGTGGGAAGGAAGAGCTGGGGCAGAGGCTCCAGGGCAGTGCAGGCAGGAGGGGAGAGCTGGCTCTGCACAGCCACTCTGGAGGTGGAGTGTGACTCACACAGGCGCATACAGGGGACGCTGGGCTGAGCCACTGGTACCGATCCTGTCCTGTGACTGGTTTGAAGCAATCCCTTCCTCTCCTTTAGAGAGGTGCCAAGGCTGCATAAAAGGTGCAGCTTCAGAGCGCCCCCAGCTTAATGTGGGATTTCCTGGCAGAAGCCTGGAGGCCCTGCTGAGCCACAGGACTTGAATATTTGATGGAGTTTGATGGTGTTTTGTTGTTATTTTTAATAAAGCAGAAGGTGACATGGTGGGATACCTGGCTGTGAAGGTGGTTTGAACTCATATGTGTCACATTAGGTAGTTTCAGTGAGACTGCTTGTGGGGCTTCTTGCATTTTGATTTGACTTTTTGGGGATTTTTTTTGTGAGGCTTGGAAAGTCCTAAGTGCTTTTCTTTCAGAAATGCTTAAATACTTATGTTATTGCAAACAACTGTGTATCTGTCTCTGGAAGTCTGAACAAGTTAGTATTAACCTTTTTGCCAAAGTGCTGAAATAAAGGTGCATGTCATCTTACTCTCCTTTGAACTTCAAATATTATCCACACAAACAAAGATGTTTCAGTGGAGATCATTTACTGTACAAAAAATTCCCATTTTGTAAAATGCTGCTTTTGCTAAAAGTTCTCCTATCTGTCCTCATATTTTAGGTAATCTTTGACAATCTGATGTTGAACCCAGTGTCCCAGTTATCACATACAATCCGTGAAAATACAGAAAACCTTGCTGAAAAAATGAAGTAAGTCCCTGGCCTGAAATACTGGCTTGCTGGTGAATTTGTTGACTTGCTACTTGTGGAAGATATTGTACTGTTGTCTTGGAAAGTTTTTTAATCAGGATGCAGGGAATCTAGATGTAGGAAATGGTGTGTGTGTAGTGAACCAGCGGTAATATGATTATTTGCTGTCACTTTTGCTCTTATCTTTGGCCTTTGGAATTTTAATGCTGGATTTGTAATGCCTGTTGATGCCTTAACTTTGAAATGCTGCCTATGCAGGAGATACAGCAAAAAGCTGGTGGATTGTCTCTTCTTGCCTTTTCTGTACTAAGGTTCTTCTAATACATGCAGGTTACCAAACTTGTGAAATCGTTTCAAAGTTTGTTGTTGCTCTAGAAGACATCAGTTAGGGAAGGACTTTGGAATGTTCCTAAATCAGCTCAAAGGAGCTTTGTCTCCAGTTGCTAATCCACTAATCTCTTTTGTTGCCACATCTTGTGATAATTAAGTCTTTTAAACAAGTGGTTTTTTGATGGCAATTTTAAGATCTGCTCTACTTTTTGTGTTACAGGATTCTGTTTCAAAACTCAGAAAGGACCTGGGAGGAGATGGAGGCCAAAATCAATTCAGAAAATGAAGTGCCAATTCTGAAGACATCAAACAAGGTAAGTCCATGCAAACAAGTGAGATACTAAAGACTTTTCATCCATGAAAGCTTTGTAAGAAACCAAACCAGCAATCTCTGGCCCTTCTCAAATCCATGTCTGAAATTTCTGGTCCATTTTCATGTGTTGAACTGCTGGGTTTTATTACTGTTCGAAGTGTAACAAAGTGAGTTCCTTCAGTGGTTTTGTTTCACCAAAACCTTGCCCAGTTCCTTTGTGATTGATCTTCAGAGACTGGGTCTCTTAACAGATGTTGAAATTCAGGGTCATTAGGCCTCATTTAAACATTTAACAAAGGACCACCTGCCATATGGTTGCCACAGCTTCAGTTGCAGACAGGTGTTTCTCATGAATGTTTGTTTAATTCACCTGTAACTGTTTGATATTAGGGCAGTAAAAATCCACCTCAGGGTGAATTCAATTAGATGATTCAGCGTCAAGACGGTGTTTGTGCTCTCATGACCTTTTGTTGTCCTTGAAGGGGATTGTCAGTAAGGATTTAAGTACAGCACTGGACCCAGCTAATACGATTTATGCTAGGCAGCATTGTGCAAGCCCTGCGTAGCTTGGTGCTGCAGCAGTATAAATGTGGCCAAATGCCTCATCTGGTCTAGGAGCTGAATTTACAAATATCTTTGTGTATTTGATGTTGAGGAGGAGCCTTTGTACAGTTGCAGCATTTGATAGCTAAAAGCCACTGTGGGTATGAATGGGGTGTTGTCGCAGCACTTGGTGGCACGACGCAGAGCATGCTCCCTGTGCACTGGCAAAATGCACTTTCATACAGATTTGTCTTTTCTGTTAAATGAGCAAGGGGGTTGCCTGACTTTGAATCTTCTTGATCAGATAAGGCAGGAGGCGTAAGACTAGATTCCTGTGTCAGTTGAGTACTTCGTTGCTTAATTTTCCATTCTGACACTTTTGTTTCTAGGAAATCAGTTCTATCCTGAAGGAGCTCAGGCGAGTTCAAAAACAGCTTGAAGGTTGGTCACCTAAAATGTTCCTTTTGTCTCTCAAATGCCAGTAAAGTTGCAGAAAATAAAGTAATGTGGCCTCATTTGCCAGTGAAAGCTGGGAAAGGATGCAGAAGTTGAGTTTGTTACCACAGCGCTCTCTGATGAGTGCATATGGAATTAAGAGTAGATTTATCTTATACTGTCAGTTTTTAAGAACATTTTTGACTATTGAAATGTAGAAGCTGTCACTGTGGAAATGCTTTGTTTGTGGTCATTAGCATATTCCAATAAGATAAACTGGTGCAGGACTGTTCAGATGAAACAATATTTAACAGCTCTTTCAGCCAATAAGCTGTGTTATGCTTTTTGGACTTGAATTTTGCACATAGATCTCTGCATTAGGAAAAGCAAGACAAGCTCTTGCATCATCTAAAAGCTTAATAAAGGCATGTAAAAACATCCAGGCATCATTTTGGGCTCCTGCTAAAAGCTTGCCATTTGGCTGCTGTAGTTTGTCTTTTCCAATTTAACCAGAAAGTTGAGAGTCCATGTAGCTTCAGTTTGGGAGAGGTTTTGCTTGGTAAAGCTGTTTAGACCTGAAGGTGCTAATGAGGAAGATAAACTGACTAAAATGAAGAAAAGTACTGCTTACAGTTCTACTGCCTTCAAAATGAAGGCAGCAAACTTCTGTTTGGAAACTTTGCTGAGTGCTGCTAATGTTGGTTTTGGTTTTTTTCTTTTCCTTTTTTCCCTCAGTCATAAATGCCATCGTTGACCCTACTGGAAACTTGGATATAGTTGCCAGTAACAAAACATCTTCTGCTGCTAAACAATCTACAGCCACTAAAGTCAGGACTGCTAACAATTCTGGGTCCACACTGGAGACTCTGTCCCCAGCACAGATGAGAAACTACGCTCAGAAATCGAACTGTGGGTCTTCTAGCTTACAAGATTCGAATTTCATTCCAGATGGAGAGAAATATGTGATCTGATACAGTATTTTGTATTGCTGTTATACTGTAATCTACTGTCGCATTAGTATTGTGTATGAGTGGTTTGTGGACAGTTTGTGTGGAACAGTTGTTTAGATTGCTAATATGTTGCACAAAAAAGAAAAATCTATGCTGTGAGGGTGAATGGAAAGTCTGTGTATGCCTTTTAAACAAGACTAGCACTGTGGAGCAGCACATATTCAGCATAGAGGCAAACTGATTTTTACAAAATTACTCACTTATTCTTCCAGTGTGCCATAAGAAAACAGGCTTTGCATATTTTCCATTCAGTACTGCTGAGGCTAAGGTGTTCTTGCATTGGCCTGTTTATAACTCTTCAGTTGTAATGAGGCTCAATTTGAAAAAAAAAAACACACTTTTTTTGGTACTATATTTGTTTGGGTTTTATTTGTTTGAATTTTTTTTAAGTGTACAAGTGAAGCATTACAGCTCTGTTGGAATCAACGTGCAAATCCAACAGGACGACTGTGCAATATCATGGGTTTCTGAGAGAAACCCTTACTGCAGTTGTGTAAGATTCCCTTTCAGCATTCATAAAAAGGCAACCACACTGAAGTTGTGCATCTGGTTTTCAGTCCAAAAACCAAAACAAGACAGAATAAACCCTTTTGTTTTTCTCTTGGGAAAGTGTAAAAGTTAATAATGGTATGAATGTAAAGACTACTGATATAGTTACTATTTTTGATGATATTTCTGACCCAAAGTTTGGGGTAGGTACAAAAAGTTAGATTTTACAGTTTAGCTTGCCAAATTTTCATGATTTTGGTACAAATGCTGTCTTTAAGCTGCTTTTCTTTTTAAATTTAAATATACAGTGTTTTCATGATGAGCTACAAATGCTCTTGGCTGGGCCAAAGACTAAGATGTTTGCAATTACCCAATTGCAAAGAAAAACATCTGTTCCAATGGCTCATGGAATAAACTTAATTACACAGTTGCTGTGAACTAGTGCAATCACTTGACAGCACTGAAAAATAATGGCTTCAATGTAGCTCCACCTTTATGGCTAGTTCTGTTATGAATTTTTTTCAATGCAAAAGTGCTTGCAAAGACCACCATTCTGTGGTGTTCTTCAGAAACGATTCAACAATGTAAAGCACTTGGTACATTTGGGATTTTTGTGTCTGGATTTAATTTTTGGTCCGTTATAATCCTAGAAACACTAAGGGTTGTGTGCAGTTGTTTGAGCGATTTCTTATTTAACAGAAGTTGGGGTTCGTATTCTGTCTATGTGTTAAATTGCGAAACACTAAGCAATTTTTGTTGCTTTAAGAACAAAAATTTTGGTTTTGAGGGGATCTCTTCCAGATGTGCTTGCTCCCAGTTTTTTCTGTCTTGTATCGATTCCTTTTTCATTCTTCCAGGTCAACAAATAGTAATTGGGTAAAGAAATTCTTTTGTAGCTGTGGAGGATACATTTACTGGGAAAGGTGAGCAGATGAGTTCCACTTTGCCCTCATACAGTATGTAGTTTAACCAGTGAAAATGGTTTCCCAAGCTTGACTGCTTCTTGTGTGCTGACTATATTTTGGGGTGAGTAGTGGATTCCTTAGTTAGCTTCAGTAGTTACCTGAGCTTTTCTGCTAGGATGTTGTAACAGTGGGAACCTGTTAAAATAATTTAAATAAATAGGGATGCTCACAAAGTGTTTCACCTTACTAGTGAAGGTGATTGCTTTCCTGGTGAAGCCAGTGAGAGCTTTCCATTGATTTCAGCAGAGACAGGATCGGTCCCAAAATGGGAGTATGTCAACACGCCATTAGTTTATTTTTGAGCCTGCAAGATGCTGGCTGGTAAATAGTAGGTGCAGATATCCTTCCAAGATTTCTAGTAGGCTATAAGCTCGTCTGCTTGTGTGGAGATGCCCTTCCATGAAGAAATCTGCTGGATTTCACATAGATGAATGCAGAATAAAAAGAATTTGCCCTTGATGTTGTTCTGCCTGTAATATACGCACTATCTGAATGTGTTAATTCAGTTGTTGATTCTGATCTGTCTTTTCTTGAAATACCTGACTGTGCCCTTGGTGAATATCATAAATGGTGGTATCGTTCCTGACATGAGACACAATTTTTCAAGCCCTTTTTAGGGTTTGAACTGACCAGGTGCTACCCCAACTCACTAGGAGTTGAAGGACCTTCACAGATAAGGTGTTGCTGTTAGTTTCAGTTTTGCTGTAGAGACAAGTGAATTAATAAGACATACATCTGACTTCCATGATTATTTGTTATTTCCACATCTTCATGGCTATGCGCAAATGGATTCTGTTTCTCTGCCATGTGTCCTTGATGGGACTTCTGTTTACTCTCACTTGAAAATTGCTTGATTCTTCTTTGATTCTTCAACACATCAGGGAGGGATTTTCTCCCTTGGTTGCTCTGTTCTGAACTTGAGAGCGAGCCCACAGACACCTTGCATCAGTTAAATCAACCTGCAAAATACAGTCCCTCTTCAAGTGATTAATGAGGATGCAACAATCAGTATCTGTTGATAATTTGGAAATGAGTGTGTGAAGGCAGGGAGGATGCACAGCTTGATTTGTTTTATTTGTGACTCAGCTAAACTATAAAATGCTTTTGTGTCCCAACACAATGCTCATTCTTGGATCCTTGCATTTGAAAAGGTTTTGCTGGTCCACAGTGAAATGCAACATATTTTTCCTTGTGTTCACTGCTTCTGAAGTACTGCGGTTTGCACTTGTCTGCTCCAGATAAGCCAAAGAGCTATCCACTCCTTTGCTGATTGTTGGTTCTTACAAGCAGTACTGTATGCAACCATGGAAACATGCCTGTGTGACTCCAGTGTGAACCTGACCCATGTGTAGTGGTGCATCTGGGGGGCCCAGGATCAGTGCACGA
>NW_008237222.1:12445263-12477123 GCF_000691975.1 Corvus brachyrhynchos
CTGGCTTCCATGAGCTGTGGATGAGCCCTGCATTGAGCTTGGCAGGGGTGATGCTGCGCTGTGTGTCACTCCCTTGCCACCTTGCTTTCATGTGTTTTGTGTCTGACTAAAGCAATGTAATGAAGGGTGGGATTTTCAAAGTCTTAGGGAAGCAAGTGCTCAGGTCTTTTTGGGTTTCCATATGCTTTGGGTGCCTGATGCCCTGAGCACCTTCCAAAATCCCAGCCCTCAGCTCTTCCACTATACTTGAAAACTTTTCAGTTCGACGCTTTCAAATGTAAAATCCTGTTAGTCTGTTCTGATGGCGTGAATGTAAATTCCTGTGAGGGTGTGTAGGAGCTTTGGGAGCGAGGACCCAGCTGGATCTATGGTGGTATCACGTTGTGGTCGTGCTCCAGGAGGAAAGAACGTCTGCATCATCTTTGAGTATTTTAGTAAAGGTACAATTAGTGGAATGTTTACATACAGCCTACTGACAAAAAAGGAGACAAAAAAAAAAAAGGTTAAAAAGTGTAAAGTATTTAAGTGCAAGACTTACTAGTTTTTTCTTGTTTTGCAGATCACACTAGCTATTTTTGAAGTTGGTAAATGTGTATAACTTTTGCAAAGACCAGACAGAACTACCTGTTCACTTTTGATGTGCCCCGTGCTGAATTGTGCCTATTTCACTCTCTGCTGTTGTTATGCTGCTGATTCTGCTGTTCTGAACTGTTCACTGGATCATTCCATTTGCATGCAACACAAATGCAAGCTGAGCTGTCTGAGAGTAAAGCTGAAACACGTTTGTATAACTTGAATCAATTAATGACTTTCTCTTTTCCACGCCCTCTTGAAATGCTGTGTATAATTTTGATTTGTTTCTTCTGCCCTGATTTCTTTCCACTTTTGGTTTGATTTTTTTGAACAGTAATTTATTTTTATTTGGTCTATAGGCAGTGTCTGTACATTTTGTTTCAAGGTGATATTGTGGATGTCTTTAAAAAACCAAATTGTTATTTTATATAATTTTATCATAAAGTTGCTCTAATAAATCATTCTTTTATCATGTGACAGCGATTCTGGATTTTGTGTGTTACTTTGGAGGAGAATGTGTGTTTGGTGGATGGATTTTTTCAGCTGCCTGTTTCTCACTGGTGTTAAGTGCAGTGCAATGAGAGAATTGTCAGCAACTGAAGAGTCAGAGCACGACTGGATCAGTCCTGGTGACACCTATGGCTGGGGCAGATCCCTCTCCAAAGAAGAGGAGTCCCCTTATCCCCCCAGAATTTCCAGGGTTGAAGTGCCTAAGTCCCTCTCACAGGAGGGTGGCACATGTGAGTACAGTATGGTGATATTTGATTTAATTTCTAGTGCTGTTTTGTTTCATTTGCGACTCTTAACATGGTGGTTGAATGCAGCCTGGAAGTGATCATTCCCCAGGAAGAATGTGATTACAGATACATTATTAGACATTATTAGGCTTACTTTTTTGCTCTCACCTTATACATACAGTTTATGTGTCTGTGAAATACTTTTTGACTTTTTCCTTCATTCCACCAGTGTCCTCCTTCCCTTCTGCAGTTCTGTCTGAGCTTTGCATCCTTCCTGGCACTTTTGAAATAATGTTAATTCCTCCTTCTCCTCTGCACTGCTTTCAGCCTCCCCCACCCCTTGGTGCCACATGGGACTCTGCATTAACACAGCTCCTATAGGAAGCAGAACCACATGCAGCTGAGGAAAACATAGCATTGTTTGCCAGCAATAACTAAAACAGAAAGAGGAAGAAAATACTAGTCTCTAACTAGAATCATTGGGAGATTTTCCTGGTGCCCTTTCCATTAGATACTTAACATGGAAATCTTTTACATTTAAAAGTTTTAGGGAGGGATTTTGTGTTTTAAGAAAACAAACCAAACTTATGCCTCCCTTAAAAAGCCTTCTGAAGCTTAGTTTGTGTGCTGTGTCTGCAGAGAAGTTTTTCTTTGTTGTCTACAAGGCAGGGCTGGATTATACACTAGCAATATTTCCTCAGGCTTCCCTGGCAGTACGCAGCGGTGTTTGAGTCAGGATGCTGTGCCAACGGCCCTTTTGAAATCAATAGTGCACCCACTTCATTCATTTTTAACAGTTTGACTGAGTAGACATAAGAGGCAGTGGAACTGTGGCCAAAACTATTTGCAACGTAATGAAAGCTGCTGAAGTTGAAAAATAAGGGATAGATAGGAAAAGTAATGATCTCCTCTGTGCATCTGCCTGCTGAGCCTTCAGTTGCAAGCCGGGCTCTCCCAACATCCTCAGCTGCTTTGGGAAATAGAGCGTGGTTTCCACGTGTGTGTAGCAGGGAACACCAGAACACTTTGCCTTGAGCAGGGTTTCAGGACCCTTTCTCAGAGTTCTAAGTCTTTGGAGGAGACAGGTTCTTTTTTTTTGGATGTTGTGTGAAGATCTAGCAGAACACCCTCGTCTGTTGGGTTCTGCCCATGCGATAGAGGGAGAGCACTGTGTCTTTCTCAGCAAGGACATCCAAGGGCTGTTGAAGAGCAAAGCCCTGCTGCTCTCAGCTGTTCCTGATGAGATGGGGTTGGTGTGGGGCAGCAGTGGGCAGTTTGGCTGCAGGGGGTGTTGCTTTCCTTAACGGGGTGCAACTGTTTGGATGCAACCCTGCAAAGACGCTGAGCACCAGCACATGGGAGCTCACCTGTGCAGTTCCTAGAAAAGGTGTGTTGTTTTAGTGGATTGGCTGCTGAGGTCTCTGACCAATGTGGGCTGAGCAAGAGAAGACAAGAACAATGAGTGTAAGAAAACAGCACTCACTAGGACTCTACTGTGATTAAGCCTTTTCTCCTCTGAACAGAAAATACTGAAAATACTGTCCTCGCCAAAAGAGTTGGTGCCAGGAAAGGCTTGTTCAACCCTAAATGATTCTGTCAACATTCAAATCACAGGAAGGAAAAAAACCCCAAAATGCGGCATCCACCTGGTGCCTATGGACACTTCCCAGACAAGAGGAGATCCAGAGGCACAGGTGAAATTTGGTTTCAGCAAGAGGACTCATGTCTCCAGCAAGAGAGCAGGGTCACCCCTTTGGGTGGTACATTTTTCCCTGGGAATGGAATCTCCCTCCCAGCCACTGACACCTGGGCAGTCTGAAAGAGGATGTATTAAAACACAGCCTGTAACAAAACTTCACCTCAGGGAAAGGAAAGAGACCTCTCTGTGAGCAAAAAACCATTATGTTTAAGAGGACTTGAGGATTGAGACTGCACTGGGCCAGTGGTGTCCTGGTTTGGCAGGTGCTTTGCAAATTGAAGAGAAGGAGTGTAATTTTTATAATACGAAATACATTCAACCCAGCACACACTGAAGTATTTTCCTAATACTTGCAGGTCATCTTTCCCAGGTGTGACTGGAGGGTGGTGCTACACAAGAAAAGTGACAAGAGTGAGACAGCAAAGAACTCTCTGCAACCCCTTGCGCTATATGAATCACTGATTTATTTATTTGTTTTCAACTGAAATATTTTTCTGAACAAAACATGACTGACAGGCATTTAGTATATCATTTTAGGCTGATTAAAATTATTCCAAATAAGTTAAAATATTTTAAGTTAAATGTTTCAAGTCCACGGTCAGATATTTTACTGAATTTACTGAATATTTTAAAAAGTGGAAACTGAGTAAATCTTTAAAAATACTTCCAAAGAAATCACAATTTTATTTAGACTTTGAAATTTTCCCTAGGCTTGTCAGCTGAATCACTTCCCAGTTCTAGACCTGAAATAACTTCTTTTGGGTCCCCCCTCCCCAGCTAATTTGAGTATACAGTCTTTTGGCACAAAGTATAAATAGAGCATTTTTCTTTTCAAGTGTATGGACCTTGGCTGTTCCTGCCTCCCATCCTTCTGTCGACTGTTGGTATTTGGAGCCCAGCCTTGTTCTCATGAAACAGAAAGTGTAGTTTTGTAGTAATCTCTACAGTGGTACTGATGTTTTTGTCTATAATTAGCTCTCAGAGATGAGAATGTGTTAAACTGGCAGTTTCTTCTTAGCAAGCCTCCCACACAGGCAGAAAAAGCTCTTTCACTGTATCTTTTAATGCACCCTATAACAAACTGGAGTCCAGGCATGATTTTTAGAGGGAATATGTTAACCACAGAGTGCCACCCAACCGTACAGCGAGAGAAGCGTTTACTCTGTGTGTGGGATGGTGGCAAGTCAGCCAGAGTAACTGGTAGAAGGAGCCTTGTCTGAGAGATGGGGAAGAGGAAAAATAAAGAAAATTTCTTGTTTGCTCTAAAACTTGCCACTCTTTTTTTCTTTCCTTCCCCCAGCTGCATGAATTGGTCAAAGAGAATCATATTCTACCCATAAACCCACTTCCATCCTGAAATTCTCATAGCTATGACACCGCTAGTAAGATCAGAAATGCAGAATTGCTGGGCTGGTATGTGAGATCAGATGAGCAGAAGGAAACCAGGGGTTTGCAAGCTGGAGAGGAGGAGGACAGTGGAATTCATCAGTGCTGCAAGTGGTGAGAGAGCTGACAAAGAGGAGGAGAAATACAGGTCCTTTTCCTGGAAGCTGCCCTTCCTCTGGTACAACCAGCTTGAACTAAACTGGTGATATTGGAGAAATAAATGATAAATCCTGAAATTTGTACAAAGGTGCTATTGCCTGTGTGGTTCAATTCCGAAGTCAGTGGGAGCTTTTGTGACTTGTGTTGACATAGTTCATGCCAGGATTTCTGTCCTCCACACAAGCAGGAGCTTAGCTGAAATATTTAGTTGGGATGCTCAGCCTCTGAAGTCATCTGAGGGCCAGGGACACTTCCTGGGGACAATGTGGACCTTTAGCAGGGTGGCTTTCTGGAGCTGTGTTTTCTTTGGCTGCAGATCCTGCCTTCAGTTTTCTGGTAACCCAAATCTACAGGAACATCAGCCGCGTTTGCTTCGTTTTTAAGTCCTGTTGTAACAGAGATTTGGGATGGCTCCCATGATAAGTGATCTGTGCACAGCAGTAAATTCAGGGGCAAGCTGGCTGGACAGACAGGTGTCCTATCTGCTCCACCAACTACCTTCTGGGCTTCTTTGAGTTTGTGCTTGTGTTTTGGTCTTAAGGGAAGCAGAGGACTCATGGCACTTTCAGCTTCCCAGGGAAAATCCTCTTTCTGCTGTTCCAGACCTGTCCTCTGGCTCCTTATTTTTTCCATCTTCAGTAGCTTAATACAAGGTATGCTAAAGTCTCGTGTTCCAAGCTGTCTCTCCATTGACTCCTTACAGCATCCTTCCCCTGGTACTGCACCAGGGAACTGCATCCTTGGGTTCAGTAGGAACGAGGGGCTGCCTGGAGAACAACAGCAGTGTCCCCAGAGTGATTTGTGTTGGCTGAGGTGCAGTCTTTGTATTTTTAAAGAAGGCATAATTTCTTAGGAGCTTCCCCAAACTCAATGTCAGATGCAACCCCTCAACATTGTCACTGTAAATTCCAAATGCCGTGTGTTGAAGGTGAGGGCTGCATTGTTTCAAAGGAGCTGGTTTGCTCCCTTATATTTGTCCAAGCATGACTGAGCAGGAAAGTGCTTTCAAGAAAACCTTTGCAGAGAGGTTGTTTTGGAGGGTTTGTTTGTCTGCTTAAAATGAAGCTTCTGGTGGGTTAAGAATAATGCAGTTAAGAATAGTGCCAGGTTTGGGTTGCTAACAGCACCAAAGCTGAGCAGTCCTTTCAAACAGTATCTTCTCATGCTGATCTGGACTCTGACTTTACACCACTGAGTGGGAGCTTTGCCATCCAACATAGCAAGTTATGGCAAACAGGTGAAGATCAGGACCTGGGGTCTAAGAACTGGGTCACAACAACTGGATGGTAACTTAGCACCCTGTCAGTGCATGTTGTGAAACTCAGTGTCTAAGAGGAAGTGATTTACAGCAGGAGGGGGAAAAAAACAAGAAGAACCCTGAACAAATGTGCTGATGAAGGGCATTGAGCACTGCCTCTTGTACACAAGGCTGGGAGTAACATCCGAGTGCAGTGGGACATCCGCACAGGAGGAGACCTTCCAGGATGGTAAGTACATTTTGTCATCATCTTGAGAGAGCAGGGGGGTGGCCATGGAGAGATGAACGCACCTTGTTTGCCTGAGGAACTTCAAACAGCTCCTGGGGAGGATTTTGTATAGTGAAAAATCACATTCTTGTGTTTGGAATTCCAAGTCTGACACAGTTTGTTTCTGGTGAAGAAGTACCAAGAGGTATTGTGCAGGCAAGGAGAAAGCAACCTTAATGTTATAAACAGCAGTGTCCTGTGGGTACTCAGCAGACTGGCATTAGCTGGTGTCCCAGCCTGTGAAGCAATGCTAAGTAGTGCTTGTATTTATTGCTCTTGGCTGAACTTCAGTCATTGAAATTGGCAGCTGGCAGATCCCTGAAAGCTTCGAGGGAGCCAGAGTTAATTGCTGACTAGCTACAATATTATTCTTAGGATTTCTGGTTGAGTCTGTGATGTTTTCCTTCTTGAAAATTAAACTGCCTGTTTCAGAGCAGTTCTCATGGCTTCTGTACAGCAGGTGGGACTCCAACCCATCACCAGTCAAAGACATCAAGAAGGGCTTTGTTTGAACAGAATGTAGATGGTTCTATCACAGCACATACGAGATCTGTTCACCTTCATATTTTAAGAAAAATGCTGCTTTTTGAAGACATTTTGTAACTGTTGCTGAAAAAGAGAAGCGAAACAAGTTGTTTCTGGTAAGCTCCATCTGTCTGAGGCCATCACGTGGCTCTAAGAGCACTGACACCTGCAGTTTCTTAACAAGACATTACCAAATGTGACTTCAGGAGCCAGAGGGACAAGGCGACACCTCTCAGCTCCAGTTCTGTGATGAGAAGTATCCACGGTGGCTGTTTGTTCCTGGCCAGCCCAGCTGATTGGGTTATCTGTGCCAAAGCCACGGGCTGTGGAGTGTGACCTGCAGCCTCAGTAGGCTCTCCTGGCCCAGCCTGAAGGGCTGCTGCTGTTTGTCAGCTGCCTTTCTCCTCCTCCTTTAAAATTCCTTTGCCTCAGTTTCCCACCCAACTCTCACATCTTCTCTCTTGCTCTTTCTTGCCTTTCTTCCCACTAAGTTTTCTGGGTGGGTATGTGACCACTTCCTCTCATGTGTGTTGCTGTCACACACTTTCACTGTGTGGTAGGTTATATCCCCCACCTGCTTGGACTGTCAGCTCTTTGAGGTAAGACAGTGGGTCTTTATATTGTGCTTAAAACATGAACTGGGACTTCAGAGGTATGGAAATGGCCAACTGTCCTTCACTGCTGGCAGCCACTCCATTTCTCTGGGTCTGGGAGAAGGGATGTTTATCTGCATGCACTTGTAACTATGTCTAGTGTAAAAGCTTGCAGCTGAGCCTGGGGCAGCAAAAGGAAGTGACAGTGAAAAGTGTAAGTAAAACTGCTTTGGGAAGTGGGCCCTGCTACAGTGATTACAGCTGATAACAACAAGCAGGTCTTGAAATGGAAACATGGCTTTCTGCTCTGCAGCTCTAGTATGCTTTTAAGCAGGAGTGTTTATACCTTTTCTTACCTGTCCACCTTTTCCATCTTCGTCATTCTCTCTCATCTGGTCTTTTACCACAGGCCCTCCCTTTTCACACCCCTGTGTTCCCCAAGTCACTGTTTCAGACCCACCTCCCCTGTCTTCCAAGACATCCTCCACCTTTGTGGTTCAGCTCCACCAGTACCTGTGAGTTGGGTCCCACAGAAGCCTTTGGGGCTGTGTCTGGGCAGTGTCCAACCCCTGCTTGTTCCACACAGTCACAGCATCCATACTGAAAGGTGGAGTGGGCAGGAGTTGGATGCAGCATGGAACGTGTACAGCCATGCTGCTTTACTGCTGGGGGAAGGCAGACACCATAAACCCACCCAGTTCAGGTGACAACAGCTGTGAACACATGGCAAGATGGATGGGACACGTCTGGCAGGATCCTTCCTACCTAAAAGTTGAGTGTGGCCACCCCTGGAGCGACTGCATATCCAATAGCACTGCAGCAGGTTCATCCTCCAGGCTGCAAATGCCCAGCAGCTCACAGGTCTGAAGCAGTTGTTCAGGGACTGGGCAGGTGGTGGTATCATCTGGTAGCACCTTCTGAGATCTGCTGTACCCCAGGATCTGCTTCTTGCTTCTGAGAATGAAAAATGTCAGCTGGCTCCTGTGGGGTAAATTCACCTCTGCCAATGCAGGGATGATTCATGACCTGCTGGGCATGTGTCAAGTTTTTGAGAAGGTGAAAGAGGCAAGTGCCAACTCCCCTTGCCTGACCATCTGCTGTGAGTTTTGGCATATTTTGGTATTTGCTCTTACGGTTGCCTCTGCTGGTGGTAACACAAGATTGGAGAAATACTGTCTGAGGAGGAGAAGAAGACAACTGATTTTCTAGAGTCATGGCCGCAACAGGGGAGTTTGTATTTCAGCCTGGTCCCTGTCCCCTTAACAGAGTCACTTCTGGAAGACACGCTGGCATTGAAGACAACTCACAGGCACGGGAAGAGAGCAGGAGCCTGACAGAGTCACATGCAAGATGAGACTGATGCTGCACACTATCACCCACAGCTTCTGCATTTAATTACTGCTTGTTGGCAAATATGTTTGGGTGGGTGTTGAAGGATGGCTGGAAGAGGCAGCCATGCAGTTGTTTACACATTAATTACTGCAGGGATTTTTGTGTGTAGACAGCAACGGGGAAAAACTGCAGGGACCTGTCTCTCTGTCACTTTGGAATCTGTTAATGTCACTCAAGACCCCTAATACTGGGAGGATGTTGCACAGATCCATACTTAAATCTCAGAGCACTGTGTAAAGCAGTGGCAGTAACCCGCACTTTTTGTCTGTAATTGGCTATACACAAATGTTGTCATAAAGCTTTATTTTTCCCTTTGCATACATTTCTGTTTTTCAGGTTGTGAAAAAAGCATTAAAAACATCCATGATGTTTAATGAGTCCTCCAACATGAAATTAGGCGTGAACAATCAAAAAGACGTCAAAACGGTAATTACTGGGATACACCACATTTGCTTACAAGAACTGAGATTGCGCTGACATTTCTGAAAAGAAATAACAGGTTAAGAAGAATGATCTTATTGCCCATTTCAGAAATCTGTGTAGGTTTCAATCCTATTTGTAAACAAGTGAGTAACAAAACTCTCATTGATTTATCCGGTAGACTGATCAAACCTTGCCCAGAGGGAGTAATGTGGAGCTAAATCCTGCAGCTCTGTCTGGCTCAGGACAAGGAAATCATGCTCGTACAAACAGCCTCACTTCCACCATTGGCACAGCATTTATTCATGTATTCATTTATTCACTTATTCAACATGCCCAGAGTACCTGGACATCACAGTGTGTAGCATGGTGACAGCTACGATGTGACTTCAAAATAGATTTCTTACCTCGAAATGTCTTCTAAAACCTGGGCAATGTTTAAGTCTTGCTAATGTGTTCATGTGATGAAATGCAGAGCTGTTAAAAATGAGTGAGGGTTTTTTTGCCCTTGATGAGGCAGAGAACAAGCCAGAGGGTCAAAATTTAAGTAGATAGTTTAAAAATGATTATTTAATTAAAATCACTGCCTGAAATCGATGTCAGGACTGTAGATTTTGAGAAAAGCAGAGCAAAATTAAAAACAAGAAGTGTTATCCACATAGAATCTGAAACAGAAACTTCCAGAGGCAAGTGATTTCTGTGGAGTTTTCCCATGTGCCCTTTTGGGAGCTCAGATTTATGGCTATGGTGGGTGCCTCACGACCACCCCAGACTCGATTCTCCTGCCTGGAAGTTCAGAAGCTCAGCTCTGAAGTGCATGTTGCCTGTCACTGGTGGTGGATGGTCCCAGCTCCCAAGAATTGCCACGGGGAGCCAGACATGATAATTATTTGGGGGAAATAGATCTGCATGCGTGGTTGGTTGTTTTTCCTGCTCAGTACAGGGCAGCATTTAGAGACTGGTGCTATGCTTTTCTGCATGTGAGTGGCTGGACTGCAGATCTGAATCTACCAGGTAGCCAGGCTGTTTTTATTTTTTTCCATCTACATTCAGGAAAAAAAATAAAAGTGCAGCAAAAGGGAAACGAAACTAACTCACCACACTAGAATGACATGGGAATACTGTTCACACAGATAATTAAGATTTGTGTAGTTTCACTTAAGGGAGGTTTAAGACAAAACCAGAACATGTTCAGAAACCACAAAATGTGTTTCTGCCTCTGACAATTTCTGAACTGTTTTTTCTCCCCTGACTTCATAAATTTCCTTTTTATGGTAATGCTTGGCTTGATCCCACAGCTAATCTTGTGTTAGAAATTTCCTTATTTTGATTTTGGTAGAAATTTTGTTGAACATCCATTGGTCTTGTGCAAAAATAAAGTTAATCAATGTCAAATTAATCATAAGGCTTGGGAAAAAACAAGGGATAGATATGTTGGCACAAAAAAATTAAACCAAAAAACTGAACTAAAATCACGGTCTTCACAAAAACCAACTCAAATCCATTTCCAAATTTTCTTTTTTTTTTCCCCAAGTGCATTTTATTTTATCATATCTCCTTTCCAGAGTGTTTGTTCCACTTGGTTCTCTGATTTCAAGGTTTCATTTCCTTTCCTGAAATGAAACCTTGTGATTTCAATGAGGATCAATTGGGCAAGCTTCGGTCCATTTCACTGCACTTCATCCCATTCGCTTTTATTGTTTTCACTTCGTTTCAGAATTTTCTCTTCTTTCTTTTAGCATTTCATTTGTTCAATATCTTCTCCTGTCTCTTTGTTTACCTTTCTTCCCTGAGTTCGGGATTTCAATGTGAATAATTTTGGCACGTTTTGGTCCTTTTCACTGCACCTCATTTGAGTTTAAAGGGACCTTTTAAAGGTCATCTAGTCCAACCACCCACAGAAAGAAGGGACATCTTCAACTAGATCAGGTTGCTCAGGGCCCCATCCAAGCAGACCTTGAACAGGTGTTCCTCACTTTCAGTGCTGCATCTAAGAACACCATCTGCTAGTAGCTGCAAGCAGATCTCCTCTTCAAAGACTGTGATTTATTCACCTGCACAGGTAGTCATCCATTAGCTGGTGCTTCAGTGTCTTGGTGATCACTTAAATCTTCTCTTTTCTGTGGGTCCTGTTCCAGTTTCAAATCTTAGGGGCAATTTTGATGCTTAGTCTTGTCCTGATGGCTCTTTACTTCATGAGTGTGGACAGCACAGTTGATCCTAACAGAGAAGAAGCAGCAGTTGTCAGCATTTACAGAAAGGTGGAGGAGGAAGAAGGACTCTACGGAGATCTCCCAGAGGAAGAAGGACTCTACAGAGATCTCCCAAGAACCACAATAACTGAGGAGGACACCAAGAGATCCAATGACTCCTGCAGGTGAGTCAGGTTAGATGGCACTTGGAGAAGTCATCACCAGATGGAGAAATAGTTACAGTGCTGATAATATCAGCAAGGGTTTTATTCTCTTCCTGTTGTATCATAAGTGATGAAGCACCACTAATTTGGGAAGAGTGGGGGTGTTGTTTAGGCACTGGGTAATTGGTAGTTGCCTGCTGTGAGGGGCAGTAGGGGCAGTGTCACAGCTCCTCTCCCAGTCCTGTGCTTGTATGTTTAGCTCAGCTCAGTTGCTCCTCTGCCACCTCCAGGCCATCCTCCTTTTGTGGCAGCAGTGGGAGGCAGCAGAGTGACCAGCTGGCAAAGCAGCCTTTCTCAGAGGCTGGAGGGGCAGGGAATATCTGTGCTGGGAGAGGGTGAAGAGTTACCTAAGTGACATTCAGCTAAGGGGGTTTGCTTTTCTCTATATCTTAGGCATGGTAAAATAAACAGATTTCAGAGTGGGTACTGAGAAGCTGTTTTGCTGAATTAGGGAGGACACTGTACAATATAAGCTTGGCTATAAAAACTAGGGGTAGAAAGCACTCCCAGCCTGTTTGTCCAGCTCAGTTTGTTTGCTGTGGAGGTTGACATGCAGCATGGCCAACTGTGTGGCCTGACAGGTGCTTGGTGTCCTGTTAGGGTCACAGTCACTTGTTTCACAAAATGCAATTGCCATTGCAGCTTTGAACTTGTGGAAAATATTCCTTATGACTTACCCTTTGAGATAAACAGCACCGCAGCCAAACCCTTGTACCAAGCCTGGAAGAGACTGCTTGATCTAGCCCAGGAAAAAGTTCATGTAGCTTCTTACTATTGGTCTCTTACTGGGAAGGATATCAGTGTCAATGACTCCTCTTCCAAGCAGGTAAGCTAAAATCAACAACAAGCATGTCTGTGGTTGTTTTTCCTCATGTACATGTGGCAAAGGGCAGGTTGGCTGTGTGGTCTGTCTCCCAGAGACATTGCTTGACTCCTCCTGCAAACCCAGGAAGGTTTTCCATGCTGTTCTGAAGCAACACTCCAACCTTCCTCCTCCAGTCAAGTTAGACTCCATCTGGGCTCTGCCCATGTCTCTAAGTATTTTTATGCTGTTTTAAGAGCGAGCAGCTGTCAGCCTCAAACCCACATTCACCCTGTGGATGGCTGACCTGTGAAAGGGGCAGGCAGTGGCAGAGCTGAGGAGCCTACAGGATTCCGTGTACATGAGTGATGGTGCCAATTCCCACTGGTTAGTGGGAAGGGTCAGGAAGCAAAGTCTGCTCAGGGACTTCTGACAGCTGCAGAGGCTGCTTCTCCCCTGTGTGCAGACACAGGACCTGCATCCACCCACTGGGCAGCTGTCCTGGAGCCATGACACTGGACAACTAAGGAGGACATTGGACAGTAGCTAAGGAGGCTCCCTCTCCTTTGCAGGGTTCTCCTCCTGGGCACCCTGAGTGGTCAGGGTTCCTGCGGGACCTTTCTGGCTCTACCACCAAAAATAAATGACAGAGGCCATGGCACAGCCTCACCTTGCAACCACCCATCATGTTTAATTGTCCCTTGGCTCCACTTCAGCCTGTGGCAGCTAGCAAACTCCCAGACAATCCTGAGCAGGGTCTGGGGGACTGTTCTGAAAAACAGATGGGACAAGGGCACGCTGTTTCAGGCAGGAATGGAGCTTAGTTGTGTCGAGAATTCTGCTGTTTGCTGAAGTACCACATGCTGGCCTGGTTATTACTGTGGGCCCAGTCTCTGCCTCCCTCCTGGCACATCTTCCTCACTGTCCTCACGGGCTCTGGGGCTGCTCCACTTATCTTCCTCCCTAGGTGTTTCTGGTGGTATAAGGTGCCATTAACTGCACACGAGAAGAAGTAAAAGTGGCAGATGTAAGGCTGAGCCCTGTCTCTGCTAAGGGACAGCTCAGTGTTGGACAGTCTCTGTCACCTTTATCCTCAGGGAGAAATAACCCCACACATCTGTTGAGCATCAGGGTCCAGCAGCTGATTTTCACTGGGACATTCACCTTTCAACTCTGGGATGTTTATGGTCATACTTTTAAACCTTACATCTAATAGCATTAAATGACAGAAAATAAACTTTGATTCATACATTGGATCAAAATCTTTGTTCCCTCTTTACTTGAAACACTCCTGAAATAGGTGAAATTTCTGACCTGCTTTGCACAGGGGTTCTTCAAAGGAAGCACCCATTAGTAACACTGGACTTGCATATATCTTACTAAACATTCTGTAATAAAATTTAAAAAATAACAATGTACCACACAGGGTGAAGATATTCTGCAGAGGTTTGAGAGGTTACTCGCAGAGAATGTCTCTTTGTATATTGCAGCAAGTTCACCAACTCTGGCTACAAAATCAAGGGACCTCGAGCTTTTAGCAGAAAAAGGTAATTATTTCCCTTCAGTGATCCACTCAGAGATTCCATATTGTAAAAGGGCACCTAGGTAAACTGGTCTCCAAGGCCTCTTCTGGTGTGGTGCTTGCATGGGTTCACAGGATAAGCACTATCTGTTCACTAATTCATGGTTTTTGTCTGTGTCTCTTTAGGATTTTCCTGAAAATTCACATTTTGTGTATTTTTTAGAAGTTACTGTGTTTCCAGGAATGAGAGCTTGTGAATTTTGGTAGTTATTACTACCTGCAAGAGTCAGACATGCAGACATATTCTGGCTGTCAAGGAACCATCTCCATGCTATATCTAAACTCCTTGTTCCCCTCCCCCTCTTTCTTTAGGCGCTCACGTGAAAAAGATTGATTTTGGACATTTGACAGGAGGAGTGTTGCATAGCAAATTCTGGATAATAGACATGAAACACGTATATATTGGTAGTGCAAACATGGACTGGAGATCTTTATCTCAGGTAACCTCTGCTGCTGCATATTCAAAAATCTGGGGGAAAATTCATGTCCTCGCAGATAACAGAGAAAAATTGTAATAATGTAAAATATCGCCAGTGTGGAAGAAACAGCAAAGAAAGCCCTGGAGGTGGCTCCTTCTGGGGCTGTGACACAGCTTGCTCTCTTTGCAGGTGAAAGAGTTTGGTGCTGTGATGTATAACTGCAGCTGCTTGGCCAAAGACCTCTGGAAAACGTTTAGTACCTATTGGGATGTTGGATATCCTAATGCAACCATCCCATTCCCTTGGCCTCTTAACTATTCTACCCACATTAACAATCGTCGGCCTCTGGAAGTAGAATTTAATGGAATCTTGACAGAAACCTATTTTTCTGTAAGTACCTTTGAAAATAACATGACAGACTGTAAGCTGTGTTTAAGGATTGAGCAGAAAAGGTTCTTCAGCAATCCTCCTCAGTTGCTTGTGTTCCAGGTGGATAATAATTTGTTCCTTAGGTTTCTCTGGAACTTTTCAAAGAATAGGGATAACCCCAGCATTAGCTTTCAAATTGTATGGCAGGAACAGTGTGCAGGTCTCTTTTAGTCACCTGTAGGCTCAATGTATCAATAAGTATCTGACCCAGCAGGACATGGAAGGCATGAGGAAAGATGGTGGTCCATCTCAAGTGTTTTGTGATATTTTAATGAAAACTAGACAAGTCTAAACACAAATGAGTCGAAGCCTGAGAGAAAAAAATTAATTAAATCACTGATCTATGTGTTTTCTTTTTTTTTACAGGCTTCCCCTCCAGCATTTTGTCCAGAAGGTCGCACCCATGACCTCTATGCCATACTCAGTATTATCAGTCAGGCAGAGAAGTTTGTCTATGTTTCTGTTATGGAATATTTCCCTACCAGCCGTTTCGTTCATCCAAAAAGGTACAATTTGAATCCTGAGCAAATCAGTTACTTGCACTACATAAAGAAAAAAAATATGATTCCCTTCCTTCTGCAATTAAAATATTCAGAGTGGAGAGAACTGAGGCTTTGCTCTGCATTCACAATTATCCCATGGACTGTGCCTCCCAGGTACCAAAGTACAGGATGAGAGGAAATGGCCTCAAGTTGTGTCAGGGGAGGTTTAGATTGGATATTAGGGAAAAGAAATTCATGGAAAGGGTTGTCAACTATTGGAACAGACTATCCAGGGAGTCACCATCCCTGAAAGTGTTTAAAAAATCTGTGGATATGGCACTTGAGTACATGGTTTAGTGGTGAACATGGTGCTGGTGCTGGGCTGAGTTGGACTTGATGATCTTAAAGGTCTTTTCCAGCCTTAACAATCCTAGGATTCTGTGAGTCCAATCCTGATGCTGCAGGAAGGATTGTATCCAACACCTGTGTGCTTTGCTGGTGTTTTAGAGCAGCCTCCTGTGCTCTACGCACAGCAGGAAAGCTGTGAAGTGCCAGACTAGGGACAGTCAGGTACAGCATCCTCCAAAATTCAACACAGCAGCTTTATGAATAGAGAGGGGAAAGGGAACACCAGAAATATATCTGACATCAGATTTTTCAGAGAAAACATTGTTGTGCTCTCCTTTCTTGCTCCTGTTTTTCTTTCTTGATGTCCTTTACTTCTGAAGAGTCTTGGTTTCCTGCTCTATTTCCTGCTTGATGCACTTGACCCATTTTTTAGAGGGTGGTTCTTGACTGTCCTGACCTTTGCAGTGAGAGCTGAAACAGCCTCTAAAAGAAACTCCTGGAGTTTTTTGTTTGTTTGAGGCTTGGTGGTTTTTTGTTGTTGTTGTTTGGGGGTTTCTGTTTTGTTTTGTTTTGTTTTTAATAATTCCACCTAAGTTCCAGCAGCAGCTTCAGAGAGAAGGTGATAGTGGTGATCTGGAGTAATCACAGAATCATAGAATGGTTTGGGTTACAGACCATCCAGCTTCTCCCCTCCTGTGCAATGGGCAGGGACACCTTTCATTAGACCAGGTTGCTCAAAGCCCCATCCAGCCTGGCCTTGAGCCTGCGTGTGGTGAACCACTGCCACGGTCCCAGAGACTGCCCAAGGTCACAGCAGAACGATGCAGACTCTGCACATGAACCCAAACCTGAGCAACATGGAAAGTTAGTCAGTCATGGGGCATCACTAAGACTCCCAAATCCTCTTAGATATGCTTGAATTAGGGTGTTTACATGCAACCAAGTGCTCTGAATTATCTGCTTATAACATTTCTGAGTTTACCAACCATCTAAATAATCTGAGAAAGAAGTTCAAGTGAAATAATTATGTACAACATGACTTGCTGAATAGGGTAAGCTCTAGACTGCCACTTAGCCAGAATGATACCATGCATTATGTCCTCTGTCACAACTGTGTAAAGCCTCTGTTGTTCAGCTGGGGCAACAGCTTGTTCTGGGGAAGATTTTAGAATAATAGAGAGACACAGATAATTCTACTGTCCAAGAAACAAAATCTCAAGACTAGCTTCTACTTGGAGGATATATTTAATAAATCAAACAGCTCAGAGGATTTTCAGTTTCTGTGTTGTATGGTTGAGTCTCTGGGTTTCTCATCTTCTGATTTTAGCCAAGAATAAGCCCAGAAAAGTCTCTTTTCCCCCTTAGGATTGAGTGAGTTAATACTCCTTATTCTTCATCTGAAGGCTTAATCCACAGTTTGTGACATCTAGGGCTGATCAGATGCAAACGAGTTTGAAAGGCCCAGGGAAAGCAGTGCAGGGCCTCGGGCTATCTCCACAGCAACCAGCTGTAGTGCCATGAATTGAAGCTGATTAGTTCAGGTTAGGTTCCTCCAGCAGCTGAGGCAGAGGAAACAAAGCTGCTGTCTAATGCCTGAGTGTTAATCAACTGGAAACTGATGTATTTGAAAAATTGAAACCATTCAAAAATTGCATTTCAAATAGCATGATTTTCCAAGTTTTTCAGGATCTATAAGTCAAGCCTGAGCCTCAGAGCATGTGGCCAGGCCATTGATCGCAATAGGACGATGCACAGGGGAGGATTAGATAATTCAGGCCTTTGTACATAAGACCAAAAGGATTAAGTTAGGCAAATTAATTCATCATTGCTCATGGGACTGTGAGCAAATGCTAAACCTCTCTCTGTATCAGCCCTCCAATCTGTACTAAACATGGTCGTCTCCCTCCGTACAGCATTTTTTAGGATCTACGGAATGAAAATGCCATGTGGGGGTTTGGAGTTACTAGCCCTAGGATGTACATTGTCCAGCTCTTAGTGTTGTGTAGCTGGGTGAAGGATGTTAAAAATGTTCCCCACAGCTCCTGCCAACACAAGTGTCAGGAAAATGGATTTTCCCCTGTTCAGGGAACACGGAGAGCACAGCCGTGTCCATTACCTTGGGGACACATGACAAGGGCAGGGAGGAGTGGGGAGGGGTAGAGCCTGCCCACACTGGCTGATGGCACAGGACCACTGCAAACACTGGAAACAGTCTCCAGGGCCCTGGAAAGGCCATATTCTGCGAAATGGTTCTTAGACTTTCCTCTGGGCTCTGCACTGCCCTTTTTACTCTGGGCTGTACGAACAGGTTTTACCCTGGAGTTGCTATTGTTATCTTTAGTTTCCTAGGAAATGAGCATGGTGAAACCATGCTGTATCTGTGTATGTGCACTCTACTAAGCTTTAAATTTTTGAGGAATTTCACCCCAATTTGGCAGAGTCTGGAGGTCTCAAAACACGTTCTGTGAAAAGAACGGACTTGGTAGAAGGCAGAAATCTTGTTTGTACCTCCAGGGAAGCCACAAGTGCTTTACTTACTAGACATCAGAGATCCCATCTGTGCATCATCACTTGTAGTCTCAGTTTATTGTCACAGCTTTCTACTGAACTGTTTAAAAAAATATCCCTTTTTGCACCTCCTTTTCTGCAGATACTGGCCAGCCATTGACAACGCCCTGAGACGTGCAGCTTTCAACCACAGAGTGCAAGTCCGGCTTCTGGTCAGCTGCTGGGCATACACTGACCCAGCCATGCTCCACTATCTGAGGTCCCTGCGTGCTCTCAACAACCCACATGCCCACATCAGTGTCGAAGTGGTATGATAACAAACCTGATTTTGGAGAGACAGCCTGAGGATATGGCCCCATACTGGTTTTTGAGACTAAGATGCAGTTTGTGTGTACAAATATTAGCTTTTAGAGAAGCAGGTTGTCTGTTTTTGCAGTGACTGCTTCACATTCTTGTGAAAAAGAGGCCCAATATATAATCTTTGAGGAAGCAGCTATTTCAAGCTATGAGTGATATCAGGGATGTGCCTGGCTGTGGCACTTGAGACATTATCCTGGCAGTTGCTTTTGCTGAGCACTGTGACAGTAACAGTTTATATGATAACTTAGTGGTCCTCTCAGAGACCTTTTCCTGCATGGAGTACTTTAAATGGGTCTAATTGCTATCAGTTTTTTTGAATTGAGAGATCTGCTCTCTGCCTATATAGATAGACCTATTTTTGAACACTAAATATTGCACACAGGCCATAGGCATTAGGCTGGAATGCATCAAGTGGAGTGGGGATGGTGTGAATGCTCCCAACATGATGCAGTAACCACAACAGAGAGACACCACAGAAGGAGGCGTGGGTTTCAGAAAAAAAAACTAAAAAGGGACAAAAATGTAGTTTTTGGTAAGAGTTAACACAACAAGTTAGGCATTATAGTTGCCTGCAGTACCCCTCGTGTCTGTGATCAGCCCATTCTCACACAAAATAAGAGCAGCAATCAGTGGTAAATGCAGATCTATTAAACAGCTGCCTAAAACTGCATCTAATTGTCTGCCCTGTAATGATAATAGCTGTTCCACTAATGGAACATTGTGAAGCAAACATTATCTGTATCTGATCTCAATTGCTTATCCAATTTTATGTATAGTGGAAGTATTGTTTGCTAGTTTTCTTGGATAGGAGTAAAATCTCTTTTATGGTGTATTTAATAACAGAGTGCAGTATGTTCTCTTCTGTTCTTCCCATACTATATTCTTTGAAACTATAGAAAACATGCACTGTCCAATCATGAAGTCTGTTCCTCACTCTAGTATTTCTGTTTATATTTTTGATTTCTCTCCCTCCAGAAACTCTTCATTGTTCCTGTTCTGAATCACACAAACATTCCTCATGGGAGAGTGAATCACAACAAATACATGGTCACTGATAAAGTAGCCTACATCGGTATGTATTCCATTATTCCAAATACTTACAGTATCTCCAGATCTACTGGACTGAGACTGAGATAGGGTCAGCTGCAAGAGTAAAAAATACCTCATTTTGCCATATAAAGCAAAGTGTGTTGTAGGTACAGAAGTACAGATGTGAAGGGAAGACAATAATGTAGGTCAAGTTCAGTAAGAGATTATTTCATATGATTGTGAACCATTAGGAACAGAGCATGACAAGGCTGAATGCACAGCCTGTGACAAGCACAGTGGGAATTTCACAGCCCGTGTGCTCAGAACGATGCTGGGATAGCTGGTGCTCCAGTATATAACATTATCGTGCTTTAATAAAAAAGGAACTGCTGGGAGGAATTAATTCTATGCACTGTTTGTTGAACAGAACTCTAGGAAAGGAAATGAGAAAACAGTAATGTCAACTGTTCTGAAAACTGGGACGATGTTTACGTTTCACTCTTTTATTAGGAACCCTCAAAAAGGGAATGTGAAAGTGCTCTGTCATTTCGGCCAGCTCATCCTCCCAGCAATGCACACCAGCAAATAACCTGATCTTCCAACTGGCTGAGGGTTTACAGCTACAATTGCCTTCAATACTTTAATAACTTGTTTCATACTTGAAGGCAGATATGCACGTAATTTGTTTTCATGCCTAAGCACCTTCTGGAATTGACAGATTTTTCTGGCTAAGGAGATCATGAGGAGACATGCTAAGTGATAAAATGTGTATTTTTCACAGTGCTTGATTTTCTGAATTGAGGTAGCTTTGGAGGGAGCCCTAGACAATGTCTGCAGCTAGATTCCCAGTTTTGCCTGTTTTAGAAGCATGTCAAGCTCAGAACAGCTCCTGAAGGTTTACGGATTAAGAGTCTAGTTTCTCCTTTTGTTTTCCTTTAACAAGTAAAGAGAATCAAGTCCATTAAAGACTTTTTAAACACCCATGTTAAACACCAGCTTTTACCCCTTTTACCCCTCAAATATTGCACTTTATTACCATGTTTATGAGTAGATTTGTGCATTCTGTCACAGGCTGTAAGGAATCAGAAGGTTATGAGCCTTCAGGGTTGCAGTTAATACCAGGTTTCCGAAACCTGAGGTCTGGTATAAGAAGGAGGTGACCTGATTTTTGCTGCCTTGTTGGTCCTAATGAGATTTGCAGTCATAGAGCAAATCAACAAAGCACAGAGATCAAACAGAACACTGAGAAATGAATGTTTTCTAATCAGCTACTTTTCCATTGCATAGGGACTTCCAATTGGTCAGAAAACTACTTCACTGATACAGCTGGCGTGGGACTAATTATCAAACAGAATTCAACCAACCTGCAAAGAAGGCAACAGCCGGTCCAGGAACAGTTGAAAGATCTTTTTGAGCGAGACTGGAATTCCAAATATGCGGTGAATCTGGAAGATGTGCAGGGACAGAAAGACTGTAACTGGAGAGGCAGACTCTGAAGTGAATTGAGATATACATTTAAAATAGAAACAAAAAAATGTACATGAATCTTGTTTCCGTGCAAATCAAGGAACTCTCTTCTTTTTGTCTTTGTCAGAGAAATCACTTTCTTGTGGTGTCCATATTGATGACATGAGAATTTCTGATAGTTGACTCTACCTGCAAAACCATTAGTCAGTGTGTGATGTTTGATTTTTTTGTGTGATTACCTCATCCCAGAGTTAATGAAATGCATACGGTGTTGTATGGCAATCTGTCTTATATTAAAGCAAACATCAGAGACACAGATCATTATTGCTGTGCTATTTTATCTTAGGAAACTATATATTTCAACCTAAATGTTCCATTAACGGTGTTTGCTTACATGTGTTTAAACATTTTTAATAAGCTCCTGGACACCTTAAGATTTGAGCCATGTATATGATCACCTACAATAGCAAGGGCAGATTTTTAAAAGCATTTAGGAATTATAGATACAGGGAAATACCTAAGTGTTGAGGCTAGCTGCTAGAGACAAATATCTGGGATTTAAACCTTGGGGCCAGCTTCCAACTCAGCTGCCCTGGAATCCTGAAAGTCTGGGATGTTTGGATGTGTCTGCATGTCGGTCTTGTGCAGCAAACAGGATGGGGGAGCAGAGCAAAGCTGCTACATGGGTGCTGTTGTGGCTAGGGCATTCCTCCTGCACTGTGTGCAGTGCTTGTAGAGCCTCCTTGCTCCTTCTGGGCTGCCCTGGTGCTGGCCCTGAGTAGTGTGGTGTTTCTGGGCTGCCTTTCCTTCTGCAGTCACTCAGGGACCACAACCCTGAGCCATCTGGTGCCTTATATCTGTATCCACCACTGCTCTGCCCTGGGTGACTTTCTGAAGTGACAGGAAAGGAGAGCAGGGCACGTGCTCCAGCTGTGAGTGGTGTGAGTGACACTGGGCTGGAGCTCCATGAGCCTTGCCAGGGCTGTGCACCTCTGCCTGACACTGGGAGTGGAGTCATTGACTTAGGTATTGATTTACACCTCTGTGAATACACAAAAATCTCCATACTAATAAGGACTTTTGGAGATGACCCCCATCAATGTTCCATTTTTTGGTTTCCATGCTGCTCCTTAGCTATCTCTTCAGACACTTCCAAGATTCCTTGGAGTATGTTATCCATCATTACAAATCAATGCTTCTCGTCCCTGTGGCAGATTTTTTAAGCCATGTAGTTACATGTACAGATATCACTGGAATTTTGTGAGTATTCATATACATGCCAAAATATTGAGGAACATGCAGGTGCTTTTTGTGCTCTCACCCCCTATTTCCTTACTAGAGTTAGCTTGAAAATCTTTGTGAGAATTTACATCTTCAACCAACAAAACCATTTTCTGTAGAGGAGTGCCTTCCTCTAGGTGGCACTCCAAGATGTGTTTTTCTGTTTTGGCAGGGATAGATATTGCAGGAGTAAGAAGAAAACTTCTTTCTCTTCTTGTGAGCTCAAATCTGACAGTGCTGGATTAGTTGTTCAGTGGACAGAGCTTCTGGACAAGCTGGCAAAATTTTCTTATGGCCATATAAGCCTCATGTGGATTAAGGTTTGGCTTATAAAAGAAAAATAGATGCTTAGGAGAGTGCTCTTCTATTTTCTCTACTGATACCACTTTTGGCTTCCTTTATGTGTGGGGGAGGTGGGTGGGGAGTTTGCAATTAAGACAATGAACTGGATCTAAGAGGAACTTGAGATTATTTCCCTGGTTTCTTGTGAGACTTTTGAAGCCCCTTCATACCTTGATTCTTATCTACTTGTTTTCTATTAGAAAGGTAGACTATCATGTAAATTATAAGCAGGCTTTGAGTCTCAGTTCTTTTCCATTTATGAAACAGGGTTAATAATAGCCCTTATCCATTCATTTGTTACTTGTCTCTTTCATTTAGATTGTGATTTCTTCAAGCTAAGGACTGTACCAAACCTAAGCTGGGCCTCCAGTGGTATCCATTAGCATCATGCTTGGACTGATTGGTTATTAGGAAAAGGTTCTTCACCCAGTGGGTGGCTGGCCACTGGAAATGACTCCCCAGGGAAGTTGTCACATTAAGAAGCATTTGAACTACACTTGTGGACATGTGGTGTGATTCTTGGGGTTTTCCTGTGTAGAGCCAGGAATTGGACTTTGCGGGTCCTTTCTGACTCAGAATATTCTATGATTTTCCAGTCTGATTGCAGACTGTTCAGATTTTTGTCAGTATTGGTGTATTCCTGTCTAGAAAAAAGTCACTAGTTTGGCTCTTGAGCATGGATACTCTCCTCTGATCAGCTCATCCCATGTACCTGTGTTGTGAGGGAGTACAAGGTGAGTGAACTGGCCCTGCTTTACCAGAGTGGCTTTCAGGAGGGACTGCTGCACTGCTCTCCCAGTAGGATCATCTCTGAAAGCTATTGGTTTGGTGCAGTGCCTTGTGGCTACAGCACTGCTGACAGCAATGCAGACGACAGCAAGACAGAACCTAGCTGGCTCCATGGGTTATGACTACTGACAGGGCCACAAAGTCACCTGGCTTCACACATTGGACACCAGCTTGTTCCAAAAGCTTTAGTACTATCTGTTCTCATTTCTCCCTGCCATTGCCCAGGATTTTCCTTTCCCAGCTGTTCCAGAGAAAACATACCTTTGTTGCTTTCATCCAGGTACTGAGAAAACATTTCATCCACCATTTATGCCATATCAGTCATGAATATCCCCATAATCCCTAAAGGATAGCTGTTGGGTCATGGGCACTGACTCATAGACCTCTGCAGAGGGCCAGGAAAGTTGGCTTTAGTTGCAAGGTAGATTGTGGTGGTGCAACTTCCTGAGGAGGGGAAGTGGAGAGGGAGGGGCCAATTCTTTCTTCCTGGTATCCAGTGATAGGATGTGTGGGAATAGTTGAAACCTGTGTTGGGGGAGGTTCTGACTTGGCCACAGTGACCACGAAGAAATTGAGTTTAAAATCTCTTTTGACAGGAGGAAAAGGGACAGCAAAACTTCAGTTCTGGACAGGAGGAGAGCTGACTTCAGGTTGCTCAGGGAACTAGTGAGTAAAGTCCCCTGGGAAAATGTTTTTGTATTTGAGGGGATTGTTCTGCTCTGCTCTGCACTGGGGCAGCCTCACCTGGAGTCCTGTGAGCAGTTTTGGGTGCCACAATAAAAGACTTTAGAGAGCATCCAAAGGAGGCCACAAGGATGGTGAAGGGTCTGGATGGGAAGCTATATGAGGAGTGGGTGAGGTCACTTGGTCTGTTTAGCCTGGAGGAGACTGAGGGCAGAGCTGTAGTGGATCTTCAACCCCCTCATGAGGGCCAATGGAGGGGAAGGTACCAATTTCTTCACTCTCATGGCCAGTGTCAGGACCTGAGGAAATGGCTGGAGCTGAGTCATGAGGGGTTTAGGATGTATGTTAGGAAAAGGTTTCTCACCTAAAGGGTGTTTGAGCACTGGAACAGGCTCCCCAGGGTAGTGGTCACAGCCCCAAGTCTGACAGAGTTCAAAAAGCCTTTGGACAGTGCTCTCAGGCACATGGTGTGAGTCTTGGGGTGTCCTATGCAGAGCTGGGAGCGGGATTCAAGGATCCTGACAGGTCCCTTCCAACTCAACATATTCTATGATTCGGTTTGGGATTGTAATGAGTGAAAAGTCTCCATTACCCCTATATTTTGGAACTGTGCTGTCGTTAATCATCCACCTCAGCAGACAGTGAAGTACATGCAAACTTCTGCAAATTTAAGCTGGCATTTTCAGAATCAGAAATGTCAGTAACTCACACTACTCAAGTTATTATTCGTATGGTGAGTTTATTGTGAATTGAGAATACAGAGTGTTTTAATGGTACATGTGAAGGCTGTCACATATGCACTCTGGTTTTCACTGTGCACTTGAGAGAAGCATTAATATAAACAAAGAAGCAAATAATTATATACACCTCCTTTCCCAGAAAATCTCTGAAGCAATTCCACCAGTGTGGCAGATCATTCAAAGCATTAAACTATCCCATAAGTATATACATTAAAATTTATTTATCCACATTTGAATAATATTCTTTGTAAGCATGTTTTATTCTGGTATCTTACAAACATGATTTAGTTACATGTTTTTTGGTCTTGGAATTAATCTGTTGGTTTTTGCTGTTTTTTTTTTTTAATTATTGCAAGGCTAACTATGACCCACCACAATAATAAAAAAATGAGAGGAGAGGAAGAGGCAAAGCATTAGTCTCTCTACACTAGTATTTAATTCTTATTTTGTATTTTAGAATGTTTGTGGAATATACATACTACCTTAGCTGAAATAAAGAAAAACATTTTAATAACAAAGCAAAGTAGATCAAAAAAGTCCAAAATCTAAACAGGTAAGTATAGTTCTCATAGTACTAGTTTATAACCCGTTCTAGAAATAATCTGTAATCTAAATATAACTGGTGTGTTTTGAGAAGCCTATTTAACAAGTCTTTTGCTGTCCTTGAGGCTTTCAATGATTTACTTTCATGGTTCAGGTATCTACTCAGACTTTGCTCACAGACTCATGGGCTCCTCTGTGCCTGTCATAATTGTTGCCTTTGGGGTAGATTTGGAGAAATCACTATTTTTATTAGTGTACAATCTAGTACATCTATGTAATTGAAAATTTAAATGTGGTGAATTCTGTTCAAGTTTTCATGAAACCAGCTTTGGGGTTTAATTTTCAGTTAGTAGAAAATTAAGAAAACGTTCTCTTCTGTACATATGGATGATTCTGTTTTCATTGAGGATTGAGAAAATACAACTTCATTTGGTTTTATCTCCAACAATATTAGATTTACTATCTTTTTCTTCCTCCAACAAGATTAGTTCAGTTCTTGCTGAAGATGTCACAATAGATGAGGCCCCGTCAATTTCAGCTTTTTCACCCTCTCCTATTTCTTTAGGTGATAAGCTTTCTTGCGCATCAAAAAACACATCTGGTTTATCTGTTGGGCTGTCTTCATCTGAGAGGCTCCCCTCTTTATGACCCACCTCTTCTTTGTCAACTGACTTAGCCTTTTTGGAAGGAGATGTGAAACCAAGCTTGGGAAGTCTAAACCATCCAGCTTTTTCAGCCTGCTTAGAGGAATCATCTGATGTGTCAGCAGGTTTCACATCTTCTGGAACTGATTTTTTTATTTCTGGTTTTGCATCTGTGCTTGTTTCATCCCCAGAAGATGAAAAGCCAATACTTGGAAGCCAAAATTTGAATCTTCCAGGAGATCTTTTACTATCAGTCTTTTCTTTCTCATTGGTTATGTCTTTTTCTTCACCTTCCACTGCTTCAACTACATCTTCATCTTTAGAGAGAGGAGCTGCTGTTATTCCCTCTGGTGATTTTTCAGGAAAACACTCTTCAAGTTTACTGGAACACTTTACTTCAGCAGCAGATGTTTTTAACTTTGTCAAACTTACTTTTCCTCTAGATTCTTCAGACTCATGGTGTGGTTTGTCAGATAGTTTAAGCTCAGCACTGGCAGTTCTCTGTGCTGCCACTCCGAGGCTTTCACCAGCACCTGTAGGTTTTCTCACTGATGAACCTCCTGTCGGAGATGGCTGCTGGACCAGCACTTCTAAATCACTGTGTGATTCAGGCAACTTCGTCTTGAGCAATGAGAATCCCAAAGTAGCAGTTTTGACCTCTGATGACAGAATCTCTGATTCTTTCAGTATTTCAGTAGTGTAAATCTCACACCTTTCAATAGCAACATGTTCAGGTTCTACTTTCTCACTTACTTCTTGGCCCTCTATATGAGACCAATGAATGTCTTGCCCTGCACTTGAGAGTGAGGACTCTATGGTAGCTGTCATTTGTGCTGTTTTAATGTCAGGTTCAGTCAGCGTAACAATTTTGCTTTTTGCTTTTTGAATACCCCCCTCTAGAGCTCCTGGTGTTTCTTTGGGGATAGCAGAGCTTGCTTGCAGTTGCACTACTTCAATGTCAGTACTACAGCCCTTTGGATCTGTTTCCACTTTTGACAGTAAAACATCAGCTTCAATTGGGAGAGTTCTGAAAGTGAATCTTGGTATTTTTAGTTTGGGAATTCTTACACTTACTTCTGGGACACCTTGTGTTTGGTCCATTGTTTCCCCTGTTACTCTGGCAGATGCTTCCGTATGATCTTGAGCTGGACTTTTCAGGCCAATAGATCCTTCTGGTTTTCTTAACTGCATTTCTGCTGTGCCTATTCCACTTTTAGGTGCTGAATCAGCTTCTGACTTTGGAAAATTGGTATCATCTTCAAACCCCTTGATTTCTGAATGCAACATTCCAAACTTTGGAATCTTAAACTTGTATGCTTTAATTTTACTCGTTTCTGCTCTGTCTTCTACTTGCACTTCCACTCCTGCAGACACATCCTTTTCAACACTTTTCACTTGAAATTTCATTTCAGGTTCTACTCTAGTAATTTTAACATCTGTCTTCACTGTTGGGACTTCTACCTTTAGATCTTCCAGCTTAGCAGTAACATAAGTACCATCTTCTGATCCTTTTGTAGTAAACGAAGTCTTCTTTAATTGACTTTCTTCACAGTCTTTTCCTATGATTTTCACCTCACCCTTTATCTTTCCCTTTTTACTTGCTGCCTCTTTATTTTGAATATCTAGCTCTTCCTTTGGAAGACTGACATGTATTTTCTTCTGTGTTTCATCCAGAGTAATTTCAGTTGATGATGGTTTGCCTCCTAATCCTGATGTCTCTAACTTCATGGAACTTTCTACCTTTGGGACTTCTATGTCCTGTGATTTGCCTTTATGCTCTGGAAAAGTCAGAGTACATGTAGGAAACCTATTTGTTGAACTCTTGTGTTTGTCAGTTTCTGAAGCACTTGCGTGTGATTTAGACAACTCTGCTGCAGACACTGTGATATCTGAAGTATGTCCTTCAGCACTGCACTTAACTACGTCTTCGTAAGTTTCAGTTTTTGGAATATTCACTCTACTATCTGTTCTTTCTGTGGATAATGAAATATCTCCTTCCATCTTTGGCAAGCTAACATCAGAACTCTTCACAGAATCTGCTAATTTTTGAATCCCCTCTTTTCCAATAGTAATTTCAGCAACTGCATGTGGTAATGAGAAGGTACTTTCAGGAATACTTGTTTCAGTTTGTATTTTTGCAGAAGGAATAGTTTCCTGAGCTTTTCCCATATTTTTTTCAATATCAGCATCACTTTTTTTTTCCTTTAAGGATGACCTGCCAAATGCAGGTATTCTGAATTTTGGCATTTTGAACCATCCCTGATGTTCTTCAGTCTGAACTTCTCCAGCTTTTATTTCATGTTCTTTTAATTTGATTTCCTTTTCCTCAAAACTCTCACTAACTCCCTCTGTCTTTGGTTTAGACACTGACTGGGTGCTTATGTCTACCTTTGTATCTTCAATGGCACCCATCAGAGCTTGGGGTGTTTTTATCTTATCATCAACTAGTCCAGGATCTGCCATATCAGGTGTAGGTTCTGACTGTGGAACTCCCACAGCAATGTCAGCAATTTCATTTGTCGTTTTTAGCTGGGGTAGCTCAGCTTCTATAGTTGGAGAGCTGATCTCTGTCTCTGGGCCTTTCCCTTTTATTAGGGAGATTCCAAACTTTGGCTTCTGGAATTTGGGCATTTTAATCTTCCCTTCAGGACCTTCCAATTTCACTTGTCTTCCATCCACAACTGATGAGCTTTCTGTTAATATATCAGGGCTCTTCAAATTAACTGAAGCTTCTCCTTTGGGGAGCTTAATACCTGTTTTTTGAATGCTATATTCATTGGTAGAACTTAAGTCAAGCTGTTGAAAACTCCCCTCTGAGGGAGTCAAAGAAGCATCAATCTTTGCTGAGCTGACTGTCATTTCACTTTTAGAGGCTTCAGTTTCAATTCTGGAAAACTCCGGAGTGTGGACTTTAGTGTCAGCCAGTTTTATGCTTATTTGTGCCCCTTCTATGGTCCATTCAGGATGACTTTTTTCTATATCAGGTATCTTAATTGAATCATCGCCCTCTATTTCTGTTTTAGGAAGATGAGCATCAGCTTCAACTTTTGGTGAACGAGACTGAGATTTTGGAACCTTGATCTTGGAGAGTGAAATTTTAGGCATGACAAATTGAGGCTTTTTAATTGGACTTTTTTGTTCAGCTTTTCCTGCAGATATTTCCAGATCAAGGTCTGGCCCACTACCATGATCATCAGTTGCAGTTCCTTTCATTTCTGTGTCTATTCTGCTTGACATGACAGCAAGCTTTTGGTCTTCCAAATCTCCTCCAGAATCTGATTTAACACTTGCTTCCTTCTTTGGTGACCAACTGAAGGATGGAAGTTTGAATTTTGGCATTTTGAAATGTCCTTCTTTCTCCTCTCCATCTCCATCTTGCTTTATTTCCCCCTTGATTTTTACTGCTGCATCTGAATCCTGAATATCACTATCTGTTTTTGGAATAGAAATGTCAGCTGATGGGAGGTGAGCATCAACCTCTGATGCCTTACTGTCAGTTTTGGTCATTTTGACTTCAGGGCTGTAAGTCTCTGTTCCAGTGCCACATTCCACCTCCAAGTTTGGTGCTTCAACAGCAATGTCAGATATTTCTACTGTTGCTTTTAGTTGGGGAACCTTGATTTCTGATTTAGATTGGCCAACATCCTTTTCTGACCCTTTCCCTTTAGAAAGTGTAATTCCTACCTTTGGCATTTGGAATTTAGACATTTTTGTTTTCACTTCAGAACCTTCAGCTTTTATCTCTACATCACCCACAGCAATTTCACTTGATGTTCTTTCAACACTTTTGTCAGGACTCTTCACCTCAAGCGAACCTTCAGTTATCATCTTAATATCTGAGGTGGAGAGGCTGGCATCAGCAGCAGCTGATTTCAGTGTAAACCCATCTTCTTCACAGGTAGGAAGTGTGACCTCACCTGTAGGCATGCTAATATCCATCTCTATTTTGGGAGCTTTGGCTTCTGGTTTGGAAAATTCCAAAGTTGGGACTGTAACTTTTGGAACTTTTATGCCCAGTCCTGCCCCTTCTCCACTACTCCCTTTCTCAGATTTCTGAACAGAAACAACTTCTTTTTCTTGTTTGGGTCCAGAAACATCAGTTTCCAGGATGGGCAGAGAGACTTGGACTTTCTGACCCTTAATTTTAGGGAATGAGATCTTTGGCATGGTAAATTGGGACTTCTTGGTTTTGACCTTTTCACCATCTTTTTCTGCTGTATCAAATTCTGCATGGAGGTATTGATTCTCAGGAGTAGGAAAAGTTAATTCAGATCCTGTGTCTCCAGATAAAGTAGACAAAGTGGGTCCTTCCAGATGTTCCTCAACGTGAGAAGGAGCAATAGCTTCTTTCTTTGGTGACCACCTAAATGAAGGTAGTTTGAATTTTGATGATTTAAATTTGTTTTCCTTCTCCTCAGTACCCTTCTCTCCTGAAACTACTTCCTGCTCTGCCTTGCACTCTAAATCTGAGCCATGGATTTCTGCTTCTAATTTTGGCAAGGTAACCTCCATTGGTGAGAAATTTGGATCCATTGTTGGTGCATCCAGAACAACTTCAAGTGAAGGCTTATGCAACTTTACACCAAGTTGGGCATCAGAGATTTGAGCTGGTTTTTCAGTATCAGGATCAGTCATATCAGATGTTATCCTTCCCTTGGAAATTTCAGATTCCATGTTGGAAACAATGTCACTTTCAGATGCTTTTCCCTTAGATCGAATTCTGAATTTAGGTTTTCGGAATTTAGGAATTTTAACTGTGATCTCTGTGTCAACCAAAGATATTTCAGCAGATGTTGTTTTACCTTCTAGCTTTGGACCTCCTTGCTCCTCAGAACCATCTTCACTTAAAATTTCAAAATCCGAAAGATTTTCATCAACAGGAGATGCTGTTTTTAATTGAGATTCTGTTAGATTAATTTGGTATTTAGTAAGAGTAATATCCCCTTTATGTAATGAGGACTCCACATCAATTTTAGAGGAACTCACTTCAGCTTTAGAGAAACCAATGCTAGGAACTCTGAATTTGGTACTTTTAGAGACACTATCACCCTTAATGTCAGAAAAAGGTTTAGATCCAACACTCTCTGAAGGAAGTGAAGTGTCCTCTGTTGAAGAATAACAAAGAGTTTCTGAAACGGTAAGGTCAACTCCAGATTGGTTTTCTATATCAGGTTTGAAACTTTTAGACAGAGAAATTTTAGGCATTCTAAATAAAGAGCTTCTAGATTTACCCATTTCATCCTCTTTACTGGAGGAAAAATCCAGGGGAATGTCAAAAGTGGACGCTTGGACCTCAGATTCAGGAAAGGTCACATCCAATTCAGCAGCTCCCGAGGGCACCATCACTTGAGGCTCCTTGAGGCTGACGTCCACCTCGGCGGCCACAGTGCCCTTGGCCTCTCTGCTGCTGGACCAGCCAAAGGAAGGCATGCCGAACTTGGGCATCTTGAACTTGCTGTCCTTGGTCTTGGCGGCCTCCTTCTCTGGGGCTTTGACTTCCCCTTCCAGGCCGAGGGAGGCCTCGGGTGCCTGCAGGTCGACGCTGGCCTCCGGAAGGGTGACGTCGACGGAGGGCAGGCTGATGTCCACCTTGGGAGCTTTGATATCAGCTTTTGGCATTTTGAGGGAGGGCTTCTCCAGCTTCCAGCCGGCGCCTTCGGTCTTGGCACCAGGGACGTCGGCTTTGAGGCCCAGCGCGGGGCCCTCCCCTGCGGCTGTCACGGTGGCGGAGGGGAGGTCGAGCTCTGCGCTGGGCAGGCTGACCTCAGCTGCGGGCGCTTCGGCCTTGGGGGAGGACACTGCGAATTTGGGCTTGTCGAACTTGGGCATCTTGAGCTTGCCTTTGAGGCCCGTGCCTTCCAGCTCGAGCTTGCCTTCGGCGGAGGGGGCTTTGAGGTCTATGTCGGGCGCCTGGAGCTCGAGGGAGCCTTCGACGGAGGGCAGCTTGACGTCGGGGGCCGCGATGCTGACGTCGGCGTGGCCGGC
>NW_008237222.1:12488949-12489976 GCF_000691975.1 Corvus brachyrhynchos
GTGCGTGCCTAACTGGGGCATCTTGAACTTGCTGTCCTTGGTCTTGGCGGCCTCCTTCTCTGGGGCTTTGACTTCCCCTTCCAGGCCGAGGGCGGCCTGAGGCGCCTGCAGGTCAACACAGGCCTCCGGAAGGGTGACGTTGACGGAGGGCAGGCTGATGTCCACCTTGGGAGCTTTGATATCAGATTGTGTATTTTCTGACATTTCCTCTTTTTGTTTTGATTTTTTACTGAAATCACTCTTCTCTATTTCAGTATCAGGTTTTGAAATCAATATATTTCCTTTTGCTTCTTCAATACTAGTTTTCATTTGGGAAGGTTTCATAATTATTTTTTTTGGACTTGGCAACTGGACTTCTGGCTTTCGTTTTATGTTGTTTTCATTTAGTTTTCCTTTGGATATCTCTATTTCCGTTTCAGCACTTGGAACCTTAATTTCTCCTGTTGGTCCACATACCTCAAGTCCTCCTGTTTTTTCTAATATTTGCTCTTTTCCTTCCCTTTCAGTTATCTCTCCTTCAGTTTGGTCTGTTTCTTCCTTGGTAGTCGACCAGGTAAATGTAGGGAATTTTAACTTTGGCAATCTGAATTTGCTTTCTTTCCCCTCTGTATCTTTTTCTCCTGTCTTCATTCCAATTTCTATGTTTAAGGTTTTGTCATTTGTGGGCATGCCATCTGTAATATTTGCGCTTTTCCTTCCCTTTCAGTTATCTGTCCTTCAGTTTGGTCTGTTTCTTCCTTGGTAGTCGACCAGGTAAATGTAGGGAATTTTAACTTTGGCAATCTGAATTTGCTTTCTTTCCCCTCTGTATCTTTTTCTCCTGTCTTCATTCCAATTTCTATGTTTAAGGTTTTGTCATTTGTGGGCATGCCATCTTCCTCCGCCTGTTCTTTTTTTACTCTATCTTCTGTGTCCTCTCTGCTTCCTTCTCTTGTTATTTTCATGTCAGTTTTAGGTGTTTTGGCCATTTTGAATGATGGCATTTGTATTTTCCAAGTAGATACTTCTGATTCTGCATCTGGCATTT
>NW_008237222.1:12490026-12494431 GCF_000691975.1 Corvus brachyrhynchos
ACATCACTTCCCTTTTTGGTGGTGTCAGTCTCTGTCTCTTTTCTTTTGGGCATGGAAATTCCAAAATTTATTTTCTGAATATTTAGTTTTTGTGTGTCGTCTTCTGCTTGTTTTTCTCCTGTTTCCAGTGTCTCAGATGTCTGTAATTCTGCTTTAGCAGTGCCTATTTCTAGGCCTTTTACCTGTACAGATCCTTTAGCTGTGTGACCCATCGCATCTATGTTAATTCCACTTTCTCCATCTTTTTTATCTGCTGATCCTTTCTGTTTCTTTTTTCGGGATTTTGATGAGGCTTGTGGTGATTTTTTAGTTGGGCTTACTTTCAGATCAGCTATTTCTAAACTGGGCTTTGGTATCTCTGTTGTTATGTCTGGTACTTCAGGTACACTAAATTTTGATGTTGCTTCCTTGTCTTTTTCTTTTTTAATGCTTATTTCAACTTCAGGGTATTGTTTTACATGAGATGGAATGCCGTTTTTCATATCTTTTAACTCTTTTGTTAATGTTTCATGTACCTCCCCTGTTTTTATTTCATAAGCAGGAGATGTGGTATATTCAACAGTTAAGATTTCAGGATTTTCCAGGCTTATATCATCTTTATGTATTTTTTCTCTTCCAGAGATCAGTGTAGTTTTTATTTCTTTTTTTTGCTTCTCTTGTTGTTCTGTTTTGGACCTGTGCATTCTGAATCCAATGCTAGGGAACTTCAGCTTCCTTTGGCTTCCTTTTTTCTCTTTGGTATGGACTTCTTGTGGAAATTGAGACTCTGTGTCTGTGCTTGTAGGGGAAATATCCTGTGTAGCAGGCTCATATGCATCTGATGTACTATGAGATCTTCTGTGCCTCAATATCTTTTTATTTTTGATTGATTGAAATTTTGGCCATGATAATCGATCTTTTTTAGGTCTCTTACTTCTTCCTACCCTTTGGCTTACAATTAATGTTTCCCTGTCTTCTTCTGAAATGGCTTTTCCTGAAACATGCAGTGTTTCTTCAGGAATGCTCTCACTGAGTTCTTTTTCCTAAAAGAACAAATAGTAGTCAGAAGATTAGAAGTAACCTAAATACAGGTGCAACTGAAAATAAAAAACATACTATAAAATAAGTAGAAAAATGTTCTTTTTATTACTCATATCTACTTGTTATATAAAAAAATTCCTGAAGATTATGTAAGTATGTAATGTGAGGCAGAAATTACATGAAACAAATGGACTGTAATATATGTATTTCTGAAGATTTTCATTCTTTGCAAAACATTGCAGTAAACAGAGGTTTCTATATGTATCTCTATATATGTCTGTACAAATATATATTATATATACTATTTATATATATGTATATGAAGAAAAAAAATCTTTAAGTTGATGGAAACCTATGAAGAGATTGTATGTGTATCAAAATATCAGTGGTTAAACACATATTTTTTAATAGATAATCTTATGGAGGAGCTTTGGAGAAAAATGTTTACTGATAAATTACAGTTTTAAACATATTGAATATAAGTATTACAGAGATTACTCAAGTCTGTTTGATCAGTGGACAATCAACAATAAAAAAATGCTGACTCACTAAAGAATATTTTTATACCCTAACACAGGATTTATGTAAGATCTGTAGTCTCACTCAAGATATTTTAAAAGCTGCAAATATTCTGTGGGATTTTTTTTTTTGTCATGAATATTCATGCTAGTAAGTTTAAACACATGCCTAAGTCTTAAGAAGACACAAGTGAGTGTTTTCTGATCTATTTCTGCACAGCATATTACTACAGTGTGTTACCCAAACTTTGTGAACTATTCAAATATCTACCTCACGTATTCTTTCCTTTTTGTGCTGGGCCGTAGGATCTTCTAGATCTTCTTGCACGGCAATTTTTCTTTTGAGGCTGAATTGGACTCTGTATGGCTCGGAATACTGGAGAATCTTGAGTGCATCTTCATATTTGATATTATCGAAAAATATTGTAGCACTTAGAAGCTGATCACCTGCAAGTGGAATCATATATAATTTTAATTACTTTGTGTTTTCTTATAGTTTTTTTCAATTTTTTTTTTCAGTTTAGTTTTGTATATACTACTTTATATGTGTCTCTTTCACTCTTCCAGTGAAAACTGATTTTTTAATGGTATACAAAAAACATCAAATTTCATTATTGTTCAAGCAAGTCTTAGAAATTATTAATATGGACAGGTTAAGCTCACAGATAACATTAGTTGGTTTGAAATCTACTATTTCTGATACCTAAAGAGATGGCAGATCATGCAGCTACTAATCTCATTATTTAAAGATACAGAATAAAACCAAAGCAAAATAAAAAATCAGACTGTACCTTCTCTAAGACTAAATATTTTTGAAGCAGGAGATTCCTTAAGTACTTTTTTAATAAATATTCCTTCATTTCCTCCACCTTTCACACTAAAACCACTAGCACCAGCTTCCGCTTCTGTTTTCAGGGTCACTTCCATTGTCTCCTAGAGTCAGAAAAATATATGAATTTGTAATTTTTATTAATTAGCATTAAAGGGTTCTAAGTTTTTCTACAATAAAAAATTCCATCTCCTCACGTGTATTTTCAATAGTTCAAGAAAGACTATCCAAAATAGAGGATATACTTACTCAGTGTGGGTTTGATTCTGTTCTAAATTAGAATTAAGCACATGTGTTAAGGTTATGTTGGATCAGGGCCTTAGGGAAAATAGGTTATAATTTTAAAATGTGAGACATATGGAAACTTTTAGGGCTGAAAGACTGTATTTTCTGTGAAGATGTTAACCACTCGAATTAAAGTCAATGTGCCAGAAAAGTCAGACTAAGAGCTAGTGCTCTACTGCACTGGAATCAGAGAAGGCTAAAGAAAGAATTCTAAAAAGAATTATGGATGGACCACAAGTAGGACAAATAAATGTTCATGCCTGTGCCACAACTCAGCCACTCGGGAAGTTCCTGGTAAAAACAAGTCCAAAGTAATTCTTTGCCCATTTGTCCTTGTTTCTGTCCACCCATTCATGTCTGTGTTATAACAAACTTTACTATTTACAAGGCTCACATCTAAAACTATGGAGTGCTTTTAGACTGACCTGTGGATGACTCTGTTTTGATTTGTCTGTAGAATGTTTTTTGTTTTCTTCTTGAAGCTGAAAAATAATTTTTTATTATTTAATGTTCCAAATTCATGGTGTTCTTAAGTACAACAAAAGTCAGTTTAAATTCCTGGTTTAGAGTAAGAACTGAGGCTGACTTTAATGGCAACAGAACAAAATCAGGATCAAGTTCAATGTAGAACATGAATGATTTAACTATACTAATCCCAGTGGTAAATTAGATGCCAAGGCCTCCCTTCATTGTACCAAAATTTGCATTACATGAATGTCAGAGACCAAATGTCTTAAGATATTGGGAACTTTTCTGTGTCCTAATGTAGCATATTGCTTATGCTTTCAATTTTTTAAACATACTTTTTTTACTTATTCAACTTCAGCATGAATTTTAAACTGTTGGCTACTTACCTTAACATGGCTGTACTAATTAAATCTTTAACTTTGAATAACCAAGAGGTACAGGTAATTTTGAAATACTTACAAGTTAGATTCAAGGAAGTTATGTATTCTAACAGGAAAAACACTGTAATTTCTTTATGCTCTCTGCCTTGTGTCCTTTATAGAATTAAGTCAAATGCATTTTCTTGCCAATAAACAAGAACATGGTCAGCAAGTCTAGCACAAAATAAAACCATCAATGAATAGAGATGCAATTTTGGTGGGGAAGGAAGACAATATGGCTGCAACAATATCCCATTCTATGACATATGACCCTCTGCTACTTGTGGGAGCTAAAGCCTCTTGAATGAGCTTAATAAAGCCGTTCCTGCATGAAAATTCAATGTCTTGCCTTTAAATAGTGTTCTTCTATGGGATACTCATAAACTGGAGAGGATCCTTGTGGCCTTGGACGAATGTCTTCTACTGCCACTTCATTAACCTGTGGAAAAGACGTGAGTGGTGGTAAAGGATCATCCACCATTAAACAGTGACTCATTTTTAGGACTGTTTCTCTAGGTATGCATACTGTCCTTCTGAGTAAAAATCTGTCAGTGATGGTGGATAAAAAGTAACCAATAACTCTTTTTTTAGGTCAAGAACAAATACAGTTCTCAAAGCATTCAAAACCACAAGGGACAGAGTTCTGAGAGACAAAACCAATGGTACACTGATTTTGGTTTTCTTTATGTATTGTATGCATCTACAGACTGAACAGACTAAAAACAGACAGATCAATTAGTAAGAATTGACAAAAGTAAAAAAAAATCCCTTCCCTGCTCTATTTGCACACCTAAACTTTGCATCCAATGGCTTCAAATTTTATTGCCTTCTATAAGCAAGCAAACCATGGAAAAGTCCCAGCAGGA
>NW_008237222.1:12494554-12502426 GCF_000691975.1 Corvus brachyrhynchos
GCTGACAAGCACTTGGCATTCTTCCTTCTGCAGTCAGACAATAGGGAACCTAAACTGTCTAAATCTTTAAAGAAGAGTTACTGTAGTTAACAGCCATGTAATAGTTTGCTAAGTCTTGGTAGTAAACTTATGCCAATGAACCATGGCAAAGAGCAGATGCCTTTACATTGAAACATCTTTCTGGTTTTTGAGCTGGCAGGACAATCCCAAGCTAAAATACAACATTTTTAATAGGGAGGAAGATCATCTGCAAGACCCAGCTATAAACAAAATATTTAAGATCCCATTTTGCCAAACTGTCATCACAGAAAAATTCAACTCTAAAAAACTCACAGAATCTTCATCTTCTGCATCAGCATCGGCATCAGCATCTCCTGGGGGCTCAGCTGGTCTCAGCTGTCGTCCAGAACCTGAAAGCAGCACACAGGTTGTTGGTGCTTGCAGGATCCACACAGAGCATAGAGCAGTCAGCTTGCAAGCTGAAATCCTCTGGACCAGCACGGTGAAGGATGTGCACAGCCCAGTGGAAAGGCCTGCCTTAATTTAGATTCCTGGCATCACAGAGTGGTTTGGGTTAGAAGGGACCTTAAAGACCATCTAGTTCTCCCTACTAGCCATGGGCAGGGGTTATAATCAGCTAACTTCTAGTTCTACATTTTCTCCCATCTGGGGGTTTTTCTCCTTCACAAAAGCCTTTACATTTCTGGATATTCATATTTCTGGTATCTTTGGAAAAAGAAAAGCAGTGACCATCTGCTGACTCCTGCACCAGCCCCCACCTTTCCAAAGGGACTGAGTGTAGCCCACAATGAAGGCTTAGAGGGATCGGAGACCAGAAAAAGGGGAGGAGAGGTGTACAGAGGGAATCTGAAGTGTTCTTCCCTGAGTTATTTTATTCTTCAAAATATCAAAATCAGTAATTAAAAGTTTTTTAATTCCCAATAAATTAAATTGACTGAAATTCTGCATATTGAAACTCTGCTTCTGACAAAGGTCTTAAAAACAGGAGAGTAAACATCATGAAGCGTTGATAGTCATAAAGACTCTGTTTTCTTAGTTTTTAGAAGTATTGAGGGCAGACAGAGATGAGCCAAAGGAGATGGGCTGTCTGAAAATATGATTCTCTTGAAATGCCTTAAATTGGGCAACAAAGAATGAAACCAGCATGAATTAGAACATGTTTTCAGAGATCCAGGCTTAGCCAGTAGAGGACAGTGTGGCTGAACTACATATTCCCTAATGCACCAGCTATTCACATACCCAAGTCCTTGTCCTAATAACTATGTCTCTTTCCTGTCTCCATGCTTGTTTTTTCCAAGCCATCAGGCTGTCTAGCTCTCTGACACTCAGTTCTGCAACTGCCATTACTATACATAGTTTTGGCTCTCCTAAATAGATCCTCTGGCTTAAAAATATGCTCAAAAACTAGAGAAAACAATTGACAAGAAGAACTGTGCAACTCATTGTCGGTTTTCAGTGGAGAGTCCTTGGGCTGGAACACAACATTTCTGGATGTTACATGCTGTGTGTGCAGACAAGATGGCACGACTTAGTCATGTCTGCAATCACTCTGACCTACACACATTGCCAAGCTCTTGTTAAAGTGGCTGGGATTTTGCTGGTCACTCTTCATAGTTTCTGGTCTCCTCTGTTTCTTTTTTCCTTGATTTTTTGAATATGAAATTATATAGTACAGGCAAAGTTTTGAAAGAGTTATGTCACCATGATCAGTGATGGACCACTTTGTTAAGATGAATGGAAATAGTGCACTTCCAGTGGGAATATCCTGTAACAGTCTATGGGTCAAATTTCCAGACTTGATAGAGTAGAAGGCAATCCTCATTAGACATATGTACAGCATCATAATCAGCTGTCCTGCTCGAGGGAACTGGGATCAACCCAGAACACATCAGGGCTGCCAGACCATGCCTCCTTTAGCCTTCACAGCACTAGTCCTGACACCTACAATGGACAATTCTAGAAAATTCTAGAAAATTGTTTTAATGCTGATTCTAACTCAGATTAAAGACCTGCTTGAAATGTTGCTTGATTTCTTTTTTTAAAAGCTCTAGCATTTGCAATCTTCAGAAGCTCAAGAAAACTGGAAAATTAGCATAACCTTGTTAAAAAAATTTAGACATGGATTTATGAACCTGATTTCAGGCATTTCTGTTTGAAAATTCTGGAATCCATTCATGAAGCACTTCACCACATGTATTTTAATAAGCATCATATGAGGGGAAGAGCTGCAGGATTGAGGTTTGATTGTTTAATTTGCTTACTGCTTCTAAAGATTCAGGTGCCAACAATAAATTTTATGGCTGTTACTAAAATTCCAAGAAATAGTAAGGACTTAGTTTTGTGACATTGCCATATTTTTCACTTGGGAGAATCCCACCCACAAGCCCTGCAGTCCAGTAGAGTGACTTAACAGAAAATTGCTTGGATTGCTGGAGTGTATGCTCTTCAGTGCAGCAGTTCAATGTTAACTGCAGCATTGATCCCTAGTGGCTGCCAATGATTTTGCTACTGGAAAAGAAACAGGAAAGAATTATCTGTGAGACTTCTTAGGCTGGTTCACTGCTGTTTCTCTTGTTTTACTCTGGTGTAAATTCAGTGACACTTTAGTTGTCTGGAACTAGAGCCATGCAAGTCCAGTACCTCTCCTAAACGGTGATAGTAGCTCCTTTTCCTAAAAAACTCGAGGAACAGATTACTGTCCCCAGGGCTGACAGAGATGTGAGTGAGACTGTGTGGAGGGGCATCGAATACACAGATGACCTTCCCTCCCAAAGCTTCACACCGAGGCCTTTCCATCCACCCCAATTTCCCCAAACTCTGCCTAGGCTGTGCCTCTACGATAGTTAACCCGTGTCATGTAAGACTTGTTGTGCCCTTGATTCCTACTGTAGACTAAGATTTGCTTCTGATTATTTCCCGATTCAGAATACTTTCAAAAGGAATCTATAAAAGAGGGGAATGACAGTGTGTTTTCAGCAAAGCTGTCTTTCTGAGTAGAAAAGCCTGTGCCAATAAACTATGATTTATATGCATGTCATTCTCATGCCCTGAATAGTAGCGAAGCCAACATTTTATAGATTTTAACTTTTTTTATGGACCTTGGACAATCAATGCTTTGTTCAAAATGTTTTCATAAACAAGATGGAATTTACATCAGTGACTACTTCTAATAGCCACTGGACTGACTTCAGAACAAGGGAATTTTTTGAAAGTAAGCAGTAGGAGTTATATAGGCTGGATCATTTTCATATCATGTGACTGAAATGTGTATCTGCTTCTTGAAATGCAATTATTTAAAAATTATTTTATCTTTAGCTTAGCAACCCAGATGGACTGTTTGGGAAAAACCACAAGAAAAAAGTAAAAACAGGTTATTTTTTTGGTATTCACATTCAGTGGGCAGCAGTCTCCAAAATCACATTTGATATAATATAATGAATTCCAAGTATGACAGTGTCATTGAATTTAAATCAAGTGTGCTTTAATGTATTGTGTAAGGAGAAACCTGGCTTTAATCAGAACACTGGCATATAAAATTCCTGTGGTCTTTATACTTCAAAATAAAATAAAACAGTACATGAGAATACCAGAGATGTTAATAAAAGAAACAATAATGTCTTTAGCTGCTCATCCTAGCTTCTCTGCTCCCAGACTACAGCCCTTTCTCTGCAATTCTTCGATTTGGGCTTTTTGCTTTTTAAGATTTTCTACTAAAGTTATATTTGCATATGAATAGTGAATTTAAGTAACCGGCTCTTATCTTTAAGCATTTTACTTTTCTTTGCATCAACTTCAATGTTACTTCAAAAAATAGTTTCTCTTAACAGAAAGAAACCTGATCCATGGTAAATATCTGTCCACAGGTGAAAAGTTTTATGCTTTGCTCACTCACTTATTGTTATTTAAGGTCACAACCTGTGCCTTTTCTTTATGAGGATTTTGGCATTTGCTAGTTACCATTTCTAAGCTGCGACAAGGAACTAATAGTCTGTTTGTGCAGTGTTGTGGAAATAGCTCTGAGCCCATAGCCAGTTAGAAAACTTGTGCCTAGACATGTGCACAAGGCTGGGACATCTTTAGATCTGGTCTTTTCTGACAGTGCAAAGCACACTCTGGGCACATAACCTCATTTGTGTTATTAATAAGGAGAAGGAGGAATGAATATTTTCAAGACAAACGACAACAGTAATAATTTAATGTCATTGTCATTGTTGGAATTGTGTTTCACCCACTAAAGAATTCATACATGGAGGTCGGCAGTTTTCACCGTGCTCCCTCATGTGCTTATCTCTTCTTGTAAACAAAGATGTGCATGGCTGCTGTCATGGACAGCTTCAGCTGGCTCCTGTATCATTCCTCTCTTCCTGCAACCATCAGTCCCTGTACCTGCATGTCTGTCTGTCCCTCTGCCCTCAGGCATCCTGTCAGTGGGCCTGTTATTCCTCGTGTGTGAATGCCTGGTAACTACTAATGCATTGCCCCAGAATGTCTTTTGTTTTTAAAACCACATCCCTCTCTCCAGATGGATGGTTTGCCTAATTTTTTTCCTCCACAGCTTGTTCTCCCTCTCTTGCAGGTATCGCAATTACTGGGATTCCTTTTCCTCCCTCAGAGCTCTCACAGCTGCCTGAGCAGTGCTGCTGTGAAGTCCTGCAGCCCCTTCTGATTCACTTCTTGTATTTGAAATAGGGAATACTTAGAATAGTTAGAATATTTTAAATCGTGGGCCCCAGTTCAGGAAAGCACTTGATAACAGGAACACTATGCACATGCCTGGCATTTGTCTTGGCCTCTCAAGAGCTCTTTTTCAGATAGGTAAGTTCACCTGACTTCCAAGCAAGCAATGCTGGAGGAAAAATGATCCTGCAAGCATCAGCTGCAAAGATAAGAATATGAAAGTATCTGCAAATAAACCTTGTTATGCATGTACTGTGTTCCTGAAGGAAGCTGCCATGAGGTTTAAACCACGTTTTATGGCACAGGCTCTCGCACAGTCTGTGCAGGCTCGACCACGAGCTCCAGAAGGTTCATGGGATTTCCAGTAAGCAGCTCCAGTGATGCTGGGGAAAACCACCAGCAAAAAAAATCAAAGAGGTTTGTACAGAAACTACAGAGATTTCCTAGTGCATTCCAGAGACCTGGATTCATTCCATTGTCCTGCAAGATCCCGCGGACTGAGTTACAACAACTGCTGGGCAGGGCTCTGGGGCATGGCTGGAGCGCAGCGGGAATGCTGCGGCTGTCACTCTATCTGGGCAGGATCCGTGGCCATGGGGAGATGTGGGCACTCAGTCACGGAGAAGGCTGCCTCTCCCAGCCCTGCATCGCAGGAATGTCATGTTACTTCACTTGAACCGCTGCCAGCGTGACAGCGGGGGCACCCAGCAGCTCCACCTAGAAGAACCAGCTTGGCAGCTCTGAACGGAATGGCTGCCACACTGGGGAAAGCAGCCGTTCTGCCCCAGAAAAGGTGTTAAAGTGAGGATCAGCACCGCCCCTTTAGTGTTTCCCCTCTAGCCTGTGCTGGGAGTGGGACCCTCCCCACCAAGCCCTGAAATTTCTGTGGGGTGAAGACAAAGGACTGCTCTGTGGAATGAAGATAAAGATTTTGCTGCTGAAGGAGTTTAACAGGCCTTATTATCAGCGGGATGCTATCAGAACCAGCTGGGCCGGTGTTCAAGCTACACTCCTGCCTTTGTTTTGCACTGGTTTGGCAGTGCCCCTTGGCTGCACTCTGTCCCTGGGCTGCATACTTGTGCTGTGATGAATGTAGCTCAGACCTGGGAGCTGAAAACAGGGGCTTGTAGCACAGTCGTGCTAAAGGAGCAGCTACTCCCGAATAACCAACGTGTGTGAATAGTTTCCTTCCATTCAAGGCATGAACAAGATGTTTTGTTTCATTGCCTTGGTATGTTAAGCTGCCCTTGTCGGCTGTTAGAGTACTTCATTAAAAGCCTTCAAATCATTTCGTCTCAAAACCTTTTGAAAACAGAACATATATGTGAGTTACAAGCATGAGTCTCCTTGCCCAGCCAGAGGACTGTCCATGAAGTTAACACCTACTTTTATCAAAAGGAACAGTACTCTGCTCTGCAAAGTACATCCAAGCAGAGAAATGTCTCGGGAATTAAGGTTTCTTGCAGACCACACTGAGCTCTGTAATATTTTATAGGGCATTTTCTACAGGTTGACTAATATCAGGAAAGATGTGTAAGAGCACTGGCAACTAAGAACTGATATAAACACTACCATAAAAAGAGAAACTAAGAGCCCCCAGATGAAGAGTGAATGGCTTTCCCATGAGTGTGTGTTTATTGATAAGCTCTAAAAAGTATTAAAAGCATGCCTGCTCACACTTCACAATAGGAGCAAAACCTTTAGGAAAGCTGATCAGAGAGGAGTTCTTTATTCTTACAGTGGGCCACCTTTCTTCTGATGGTAAAGATAAACTTAATAGAAACCATAGAACAATTCAGAGCATGAAAATAAATCACTCTGGTGGGGCTCTGCACAGACCTTCTCAGCTTAAGTTATATTTTAACATGAAAAGCACAGGGGACTTTTTTTTCTTTCCAGTTGTCAAACTGAAATTTCCCAGATCCTGAGTTAATGACTTTCATCTAGCTATCATCATTTATTGGTTACTTGGCTATATAGGAAATATAGTTTGGCCAGATCCACATAACTCTTCTGCTAGAATCAAATATTTACTAAAGCATTTAATTAATCTGATATTTCATCTCTTACTGAAACAGAATAACATTTCCTACAAGTAACAGAGAGTTTGAAAATAAGCTCTTAACTAAAGTTTATTGCGAGAACATGAATGGAGTGATGTCCAAAAGAGAAAGCAAAAGCAGGCAGCAGTGGCTGATACCTGTAGGTTTTTTTTCCTGGTCCATCCCTCTCCTTCCTCACTAAAGCACAGCTACAAATGGCAGAGTGAAAAAGGTAGCTGGAGAAATGCTCATGGTACCCAGCAGACAACCAGAGGTTCAGTGCTGTTTCCCCTAGGCCACAGTTCTGTCTCAGAAGCACAAGTTTTGTATCATCTCTAGTTTTAGTCTGTTTGCATGGGGAGTAGGTGTAACTTCCTGCCCTGTGTCCCTGTCTTGCATGTCTTAGGCAGGAATTTTCCTCTCCCTCAGGTTTTATGTGACAGAATGGGCATCCAGTCTGTGTTTTACTTCCTGCATGAATTCCTACAGTGCTTTCTTGCATAATTATTGTGATAGTGAATTAGGACCCTCTCTGATAATTATCAATTATGATTTTTCCAGGATTGCAGGGCCACTGTTCTCAATAAGTTGGTAAGAGAAGGGAATCAATTTTTAGCAGTTGATGCTATGTGTGGCCAAACTCCTCGACTGAACCAAAATTGCTTACCACCCTTTTGGACAGAAAGTGAGTTAGCAATTCATAGCCAAATAAAGCAATAAAGACTGGTCTAATCTACTCTGATCCTCAACAGTTTTATCTCCTGGGACCCTCAACAGTTTTATCTTGTGGGATATACTTGCAGTTGGGTTTTACTTGCAATTGAGTCTCTACCATGCTATAAAAAGTTGTATAGATACCCAACTAAAATTTCCTTGAGTGTCACTGCCCATCTGGATAATCTGGGTTTTAAGAAGGGTTTCAGGAACATGTTGCAAATGAAGAGCTCTCACTTGCTTACTAGCTTCAGAAACCCTAGTGAGAACTACTCTGCAGCTATTTGGTTATCCAATATATTGATTAGGCATCTTGCAGTTTTCTCCCCTCTGAAAGAAACCCCTTCACCTATACAACAAACTGGGCTTGGGAAGTGAATGCACAGCACATCTGCCTTTCTCTCAGAGCCAGGAGCTG
>NW_008237222.1:12502438-12506490 GCF_000691975.1 Corvus brachyrhynchos
AGCTCTTACCATGACTCACCTAGAAGTCCAGGCAGGTGGGTGCCTATTGCAGATAAGGCCCATAAAGATCACACAAATTAATTTTGCCAGATTCCTTCCCCACTCTGATTCACCCTTCCAAGAATTCAGGCTTCTACCAGAGCAGATTGCCTGTTCCACTGCCAAAGCACAGCCCTGCTCAGGTTTATAAATGAATCAAATGAATGCATTTATGGAAAATGATCACTCTGCCTGCGTAGGCTTGACTGGCAGCCCTGGAGACTCAATTTCTCTGGCCACAGAGTCAGTATTTTTTAAGAAGTAGTGGTTGTAACCCCAAGCTGTCTCTTAAGGTAGCCCAGTACCGACACACTAAAGAAAGATGCTAATTCTTGGTGGTTTAGGTAGAAAGAACATTTGTTCCCTAAGAATAGGTCTTAAGAGTAAGGATAGAGGATCTGCTAACATTTTGCAAAAAGCCCAAAGCAACTGATGCAGGCTTTATGTAAATGGCATTTACTACTCCAAATTAGAAACAGACTTTTTAGCCCAAGCTGCTAAAAATGCTCTTCAAACCCTTTTCTTAAAAAACTCCTCATCAGAATCAATGCTCTGTAAAAATTTTTGCATTTGGAGATAAACATATACATACATACATGTATATAGAAAAAGAGTTCGTATCATGATCCTTATGGTCTTAAGGTCCTTATGGTCTAGAAGACTTGTATTTCTCCTTACTCCATTGATAAAATTCATTACACAATTAAGTGCCCAGATACAGCAATATTAATGGAGTGGTGTTACTTTGGCCATCTCTTTGGTATGCTGGGCATAGCCCCTCTCAAAACAGGAATGCAGAAAAAAAACCTTGTAGTTTTTCCACAACCTTTTATGGGGGCTTTTATATAAATATCTGCCCTTGGAAACAGGTTTTCAGTTCAAGAGAAAATTCCCTGGTCAGCTTGTTTGGATGTAAATCACCACAGAAGAAAATATCTTTTAAGCTTTTAAATTCCTTAATGTATATGCAATACGAGAGATACCGGGTAAAGGTGACAGAAAATTATTATGGGAAAATATTTTACATCAAAGATAAAGTTAACAGTTCCCTCACTGTGTTAAGATAAAAATCTTTTCTGTCAATAAACAGTGAAAGTAGCAAAATAGCATTTGGCACAGCTCATTTTTCCTTGTTTTTGTGTGGTAGGAGATTCTCTTTAAAATTAGAGAGAATTTCTGGATGCAGACTGTGGGTTTACAAAAGCATAAAATCTCATTTACAGATAAACTAATCCATTGAGTCAGATAAATAAATAAATTAGCTTAGTTCTGTCCACATCAGTGTAATTCAAATCTGAATAAATGGACTATAAACTTGGGTTTGAGTCACAAAAAGTTCAGATTTCAAAATAATTGAATTGGTCACATACCAAATTCTTTTCGAAAATGTTTTCTCTTGATTTCAGCCCATTGGTTTGTACCTCTTTTTTGAACACCTTTCCCTAAGAGATGTATACCTTGCCCTAGCATTTTCTAAATGTGCTGTTTGATTCATGTCTTCTTTGACAAACTAAATATGTTAACTTAATTTTCATTGTTTGAAATTAGAAATAATTATGTGAGACTGAAAAGCATTGGAATTTTAAGTGCATATTAATTTGCAGAAGGAAAAACTGGTGCTGACAAACTTTTGTTGCATTATATTTTTGAAATGATAAAATTGAATCATTTCATGTGGTTTTTAAATGGTTCAGTACTGATTTTCCATTTCTGTACCTCCTAGCACCCAAAAATAACAAACCAAAATGCTTGCCTAATAGATTAGAGAAAAACACAGCTTAGTTAAGGAAATAGATTTCAGTTTTAGGTTTCACAGACACTAGTGTAAACGACAGGGAGAAACCATTTCTTTAAAGACTCATTACTACAGTTCTGGATTTCTTTCTGGTTAAAGACTCAAATAGCAAGAATGTCACTACGCTGTGGTTCATCCATGTAGTAACTGGTGAATGAATTGAGATGGCTGGAGTTGTTTGAAAGCACTAAGAGGACTATTTCTTGGAGTTGATTATCAATCCTAAAGCTGATTCATAACATTTCTAAACATCCAGAGCCTCTCTGTAATACAAAAATAATGATATCTAATGGAAATGAGTAACTTTATCATACTGGTCTGTTCACACTCAGGTTAAGTATTTTCTAACTCAATTAAAACAGGACACATTCTTTTTGATGGCACATGGTAAGGTTTTTTGTGATGAACAGCTGTGCCAGATTCAGGCTAATGTATAAGGGGGAGTAAATTACATTTTGCTCTTCAGCCAGATCAAGGGCTCCACTGAAATAAAACAGCTTTGTACCAATACAAAGTATAAGGAAAAGGAAGACCCCGGGGCTTCAGTTACAGTTTTTGAGATCTGCTGCAAGGTGGCTTCTTCAGAGTCATTTAAATCTGTGCAACAGGAGGACAATCCAGTGGCTCATCCCAACTCTGAAGAATAGCAATGACCACCTTGATTTGTGGAACTGTAAAGAGTTTGAGCAAAAGGAAAGAATGGGAGGCACCTGGAGATGCCCTTCAGTCCATCTGTAGGGTTTTCTACACATCTTTGGCAAGAGTATTTTTAAACCAATGGTTTTTTACTACCTTTGTTCTCTTGCACCCTGCCTGATCCAATGGCCCCAGTGAGGACTGCTCTCTGTGAGCTGTGGTTCAGCTCTCTGTGAGCTCTGTGTGCAGCAGAGAGACCATTGCTCTCTCCTCAGGAAGGTGGATTTGCATTCCTTGCACTCTGCACAGCTTACAGTCAATAACGCCAGAAAAGGAGAACGATTGCTACCATGAAATTATCCCGTCTAAAACAAAAGGCTCCACCACCATCTTACTGTGACATTTTTAAATACTGCAGTCCCAAAGTCCTCCATGGACTGAGATGTTATTAAGGTTTTAGCAGAGACCGAAATATTTGCTTTATATAGTGGTGTTGGGGGCAGTGTTGACAGAATTCTGCAGCTACACTGAGAGCAGAATTTGTTTTTTTCTTCATTGCAAATACTTTGAACACTACTTAATCCCACTTCGAAGATCTGTCCCCATTTGACCAAAAGAGAGTACAAAAAAAGCACTCTGCTGATCTTAGAAGACACATATGCAGAACTCTTTTTTTTTCAGAGAAATCAAGTGCAGGGCTTGATGCAACAGGACACAGATAGGAAAAGGGTAAAGATAATGCACACATAAGCCCAGAGTAAGTCACAGAATCATAGAATCATGGAATAGTTTAGAAGGGACCTTAAAGATCATCTCATTCCAAACCCCCTGCCATGGGCAGGGACATCTTCCACTAGACCAGGTTGCTCAAAGCCTCCTGAAGTCCTGCTAACTGAAAAACAGGTTCTTCTACACTTCTACATCAGGGAAATCTACCACAGAAAAATTATCTCAAATGGTTTTGAAAAGACACCTGGGCCAGCATCTCAAATGTGTAGGACCCAGATTCAACAAAACTAAGTGAAGCACAGAGTGAGGGTTAAACTGTAGGGTCTCATGGGGCATGTTCTTCTGCTATGGGTTTAGTTCAGGAAAAGAGCTCTTTGTTTTTGGAACGCAGCTTGGCCAATGCTAGGTCTTGTTCCTGATCCCTGGACTTCTAAAGCCCATTCTCAGAGGGCTCCAGCACACATATACAAAGTACATGTTGCTGCAGGTTTATCCTCTGCAGCTGCAACCACTGGACCTGTTAACAAATTCTGGACTGGTTGGTACAAGGAGGTTCTAATGAATTTGTTACTCTTATTGCTTGGGCAGGTGTGGATATTACAGCTGTGTTACTCTGCACACCTCTGCAGCAGGGAAGGTCATGAACACTTCACACGTATACGTTCAAAGAGAGGGATCTGAAAACGTATCTGAACAATTTCTAGGGAAGTTTAAGTTCTCCTTGCAGAGCAGTGCCAGCTCAGGGATACTGGAAAACACATTTTTCATGCATATGTTTTTTATTAAATGCAGCTGTCAAAACAGAGCAGGGCTCATGTTCCTGAAAAGGTGCAGGGAAGAGAAGACAAATGGA
>NW_008237222.1:12506657-12512705 GCF_000691975.1 Corvus brachyrhynchos
GAATGTGCCTACTCTGCCTAGGCAAAAATCACCACTTCTGTAGAGCCTTGAGGGCAACCTTTAAACTAGCTGGCTCAGGGACGGGTAGCTGTGTAGCTGTGGGATTTCAGTGAACGCCTTACAAACCCAATCAACTCCCCAGGGAAGCCAGTACTTGCTGCACAAGCCACTCCTCCCGTGGCCGGACGGGCTGGATAGACACCAGCTCTGCACAAGCTGCACCTTTCCATTGCTGTGGAGGCACAGCCAGCCAGAGACTGTCCTTACCAATCCTCACCCTCCCTGCAATGCTGCAGACAGTGTGTTCCAAGTGTGCTGGCAATGAACTTACACCATCTACTGCAATCTGGTAGCACCTACCTCTAATAATTTTGCTGCAGTAGAATTATGGAGGTGAAAACAGAAAAGCAAGATTTTTTTTTATTATTATAATTTTCCTCTTATTCCATAGATAAAAATTCAGATTTTAGCCTCTGACCTAAATGTGTGTTCTGAAGGTGTTCAGCTGGATTTATAATAGTGCAATAGCAGAATTTGGCTGTGATCTTCAGACGACAACATCAGTTAACAGACTTGCTTATTTCTCTATAATGTATTATTTGGGTTTTCTACGAGGTTCCTATTCCACAAGGATAATAGTATAAATACAATGCAGTTCTGTGGCAACAGTGTACCAGATAAATTCAGCTAACTCTGGGTAATATCACAAAAAAATATGTGTTTATAGCTTCATGCCAGTTTCTGACTAATGCTTTTGTTTGTTGCTATAGCAAACCACACATGAATATGATAGCCAAAAGCATGTTTATGACTAACCTTAGCTCTCTGGGGATTGAAAATAAAAAAAAATCCCTAAACCACAACACACAATGTGAGGAGAACATGATAGGAAACACCTTTTTTGGCATGAGCTACTATGAACATTAAAAGAGAAGAACATCATAAAATGGAAAACATTAGGAAATGGGAACTGTGGGAATAACCGCCTTTAACCCACAGCAATTCAAATCGAGCTTTCACTTCACATCACAAAGTTGTCTGTGCAGGACTAGAGAACATTGTAGGAAGTCCTGGCTGTATGTTAAGAGATGGATTTAAGCCTCTCAAATCTGGAGAAGCTTTGTATCACACTTTAAAGCCCTCAGACCACTTTACTGGAGATAATTTTTGCACTGTGCCTTGACACCTAGGACGTGGGTATTCACTTAATTAATTTCTTTTACCATTTATGCTTTAATAGTTTCCAAGAGCCTGTCCCAAGACTAACACCTCATTATGCTGTACAAATACACAATGGAGAACAATGCTGGCCCCAAAGGGCTTTCTGTTAAACTAACAGAGCCAAAGGGGAGGGTGCTGGACAGAGGGGGAGGCAGAGACAGAGAGGTGATGTGACTGCATTACCCACCCAGTCAGACGTTGAACCCAGGTGTCTTGCACCCCAGTTCAATTGACTAATTCAAATTGCCAAATATGTTACTGTGAGAAGACGAATACATTATATACCCTGCAGAGGAGAGAAAATCAATGCAGTTGAAGTGACACCTAAACTAGGACAGTTTACAACAAAGCTACATTATGTCAGGCAAAATTTATACTCTTGTTACCCTGTTATTCTTAAAAACCTTTTTCTTTCATAGATTAAAAAAAAGAAAGGGAATATTACAGTAGGTTGTGTAGATCAGATCAGTCTCCATTAATGTCTTCTATTGATATTAATCACTCTGCCTCCGGACTACATATTGCATCTTTATTCTCAGATTTGTACAGTGCATAAAGGCACATGATTATCACAATTCCTGGCAAGTTCTTCCATCATCTGTATGATGCTTAACAGAGTCTTGAGTTCATGTGCAACTTCATGGAGAGATAGGTCTGCCCAAGCTCTCGTGTTCCAGGTTTTTCCAAGAGGTTTCATGAAAGACATCTTGACCCATCAGTAGGATCATCAGGACACAGCCATAAATGGAAGCTTACAGAAGTCAGTAGGACTTACATGGTACCTGCTGGTCATGCCACAGGATGAAATCCTGAAGTATTGAGATTTCATTCTGTGCCTACTCAAGCAAAACATCCATTGGCCTCATTGAAACTGATACAAGGCATGTTACATTGCATTAATCTTGTAATTCAGACTGTGGTATGGGTTGAGCTCAGCTTTAATTTCATCTTGCAAAATCCAGCAGAGCACACATCACTGCTCACAGCAATCACACCTGCATCCTTGTAAGAGTAAATATTTTGAGAAAAAAATGCAAGTCTTTTTTAGATTAGCCATGAGTTCCATTGATGGATACAGCAAGTGGCACTAAGACACCAGTGTTGTATAAAGTGAGAAACAAAGGCAAATAAGAGAGAAGCTGAAATTTTCCAGCTATAGCCTAAGTATCACTGCTGGGCTACAGAGCTGGTGACATGCAGAGGGCCATATATGACTTTCTCTTTGCTTCCACATGACTTATCAGTTCTTCACATTTGGCAGAAAATGCATCTCACAAAAAAGAAAAAAAGGAAGCTGCCAGGCTTCTTTCCTCCACACTGATAACCTGGAAACAGCTTTGGAAGCACACATACAGAGACCATTTCAAAATAGCTATCCCATTCTCTGTGATTTAGCCCCAAAGCAGTAGCTCTTTCCTGGGAGTGCTGTAGAAAATGAAATAGGAGAACATAGGTAGAGGTTGCCAACCCAACTTCAGCTCCAAATTACTTTCTGATGGGTACTTTCTGTCTGGTTACTGGTCCTTATGGACACATGTTTATGCAGGCAGGGTGCTACTTCATGAGCATCTTTCTCTTTGGGCTTTCAAAAGGCACAGCTACCCCTGTCACCCTCTATCACACAGACAGCACTGCCTAGCACGTATGAATCTGCCAGCTTGGCAATTGCAGCATCTTGGTCATGATCACCAAGGTGAAGTCCACCTGCCCAAAGCACCATGTGAAACCAGGTGAGCTCTCCCTACCTTGCAGAAAATAAGATAGCAAAGTGAAAAAAAATTACTTGCTCAAAGTCACAAAGCAAGTTGGCAGCAGAGCCAGCAATAAATACAACCCAGATGTCCTGGATTCCACCTCCTCCCTGCACCATGCTGCCTCTCTTAGCTCAATGCTGGAAGGAAACGTCTCACATTTACTCATCCCTCCTTTTCCTTTGTCAATAGAAATTAAAGCAGGCATCTGACTGCCTAAGCCTTGAATACTCCGATGGTTTCCAAGGCTTGCGGTAAAGTCAGCCAACATTTCTATTGAATCCAGCCCTAATGGACAACTAGAAGTGATTTCTTTGCCAAGTAGCCTATCAGTGCAAAACTCATTTAAGCACATACTACTTTTATATAGATATGCATTGTGTATACATATATATATATTTCATGACTTTGCTAAGAACCACTAATTACAAAAATGCAATTTTTGTAACTGTGCTGGTTTTGGCTGGGGTGGAGTTAACTTTTTTTCATAGTAGCTGGTATGGGGCTGTGTTTTGCATTTGTGCTGGAAACACTGTTGATAATTCAGGGATGTTTTTGTTATTGCTGAGCAGTGCTTCCTTCCACAGAGTCAAGGCTTTTTCTGCCCCTCACAGCACCCCACCGTTGAGCAGACTAGGGGTGCACAAGGAGCTGGGAGGGGACACAGCTGGGACAGCTGACCACAACTGACCCAAAGGATATTCCAGAGCATATGGCATCTGCTCAGCATATAAAGCTGGGGAAAGAAGAACAACGGGCAGGACACATTCAGAGTCATGACGTTTATCTTCCCCAGTGCCTCTGATGGAGTCCTGATTTCCTGGGGATGGCTGAATACTTGCCTGCCAATGGGAAGCAGTGAATTAATTCGTTGTTTTGCTTTGCTTGTGTGTGTGTGGATTTTGTTTTACCTATTAAACTGTTCTTGTCTCAGCCCATGCGTTTTCTGACTTTTACTCTTCCTATTCTCTCTCCATGCCACTGAGGGAGGGAGTGAGTGAATAGCTCTGTGGGGCTGAGCTGACATCTGGGGTTAAACCATGACAGCAACTTAACCAAGCAGTGAATAAACTGATTTACTACTATTAAAAAAAAAAAAAAAAAGCTACAACATGCTTTTTGTAAGTATAAATTTAAAACAAGCCTCTACACCTTTTTATTCTGTTGAAAGGTACGAAAGTCTGTCAGGATGTTTCTTTAATTGAACCCACTCAGGTCTGGCAAAAGACTGATAGCCAATTAACATTAATTTTCCACCAATTTATGAACAGAATGTCCAAATATTTAAAATTTTCTCATTAAGCTGTCTATGGTGTCTGTGTGGTAGGCCTTGTTCATATATTTTCCAAAAGCAATGTACATCTCATTTCCATGGAATACGTCATGTCCTGTCAGCAAAATGTCCTTACTGCTGTCAGCCCAAGGTAAGTCCATGTCTCTGAGCAGTTAAACACTTACTTGCCTGTTTTCTCGCCCTCAAGGTGAATGCCATTCCATTTTTCCTACCTGTCATCATACAAATCCAGCTGGGATTGTAGGCATTGTGCTGCTGTTGCTATAACTCCACTTCCAACGTGCTGCTCTGCCTACTGAAGGAGCTGGACAGAAGTTAAAAAGAATTGCAGCATTTCATGTTGTATCCTCCACTCACCCAAATACTCAAGAGGCATGACAGTGGGAACAAAAACTTTAGCAGCTGCAGGTTGCCTAAAACACTTAACAACCTCATTTCTTTCTCTTGACTGGAAAACAAATGCCCTCCAGATTTTGCATTCAGGTCTCCTGTCAGAGGCCTCTGCTCTTCTGCAGAACAGCAGCTGGAGATCCTGTACACAGCAAGGTCACAGAGCTCTTCTTAGATGCTCTGGTATTATGTGCCTCCACCATGAGCACTCTGCATGGTCACACATGCTGGATAACTGCATCCACAGCTTTGCTCCAGCCAACAGGGCTTTATTATGATTGAGATTTTCTGAGATCTTCTAGACAATGAAACAGACAAAAATGCAGCCCAGAAAAGCCTTCCTTCTCTCTCTGTAGAACTGTTTCTGCTATTTCCTCATTACTGTCACCTCCATTTTGCTCGACTTGCTTGACACAAAGCTTCTAAATCCTCCGAGGCGTACCTGGGCAGGAGACTGTATCACTTAACACAGTGGGGACTTTAACCTGCCCTCAGACTGCAGCAGCAATAAATGACAAGAATAGGTCTTGACAAAGGTGGCTGGGTTGTGCCATTTTTGTGCAAAAATAGTAAGTTTTACAGATTTGAGCCTGTGTTCATGCCAGAGACACTGCTGTCGGCAGAGTTTCTGTGAAGCAGGAAGCTCTCGCTCCTGCTCCTCAGAGCCACTGCAGCCAGGTCAAGGACATTGCTCCTTGCTGCAATCTGTCAGTGCCTATTTAGCAAGTCCCAGCTCCCTTCCCCTGAATGCACAGGCTCTGACTGGCCTTCCCCATGGTTCCAACTGTGTCCGAGAGCCAAAACCTTATCGCAGTCCATCTCTGTCTCCTCGCAAGAACAGAGTTAGTGGAGGAGTTGGCTTGGTCTGCTTGTGCTGGTATGACAGCCAGCTCCTGTTCTGGATTAGAGGATGATGGTTTTCCCTCCCTCTACATCCCTTACTGGGCATTTGAAAGAGGAGGATTTGTGGGGAGGGGAGACATTCATAATGTTTTTTTATAGGTCTTGTCCCTTTGCTCTGGGGCAAATGAAAGCCCTGGACCCATTGGCTGTATCTGTGTGTGCTGTCCGGGGGCCTGACTTTTGTCAGCCCAGGCCATGAAATAACAGTGTGATAGTGGAGAGGTGTTCATGCAGGACCTGAGCTTAGCTACAGCTCCCTGCACAGAGGACTGCTGGCAGAGGACCAGTTTTCAGTGCATGTCACAACTTGGGGGATCATTGCAAAAGTGACGCTTCCCTATCAAATGCCAGGGTGGAGATCTGCTGACTCCAATCCCCATCTTTCAGATCAGGCAGGGACTGAACATGAACCAGCAATAAGCCCCAGACACACAGGAGGGCAAATAAATTAATGAAGTGCAGCTGAGAATGGTGGGGGCAGTGGTCAGC
>NW_008237222.1:12512829-12515689 GCF_000691975.1 Corvus brachyrhynchos
AATACCCCAAATACATTGTGGTGCATCTTGTTGCTGATGTGCAACACAGTTCTGTGGCACCAGCATCTGATACAACTCCTACAAGGTGTTTCCCCTGGCTGGAAGATGCTGTGGTTGCCCACAGGGGCAAGGAGGGAGTTTTGCTGCATGAGGTTGTCTCACCCACACTGGTTTTGACTGGCCTGTGGCTGGATGTGTCTCTGTGTGGCCCTGATGGCTGCTCTCTCAGTGCCCTTCCCTTGAAAAATAATCCATAATCACTGGTTTTCTTTCCATGCCATTTGCTTCCATCCCTGCTCTGGGGTTGTCTTTGACTCCATCAACTGCATCCCGAGGGTTTGCAGGCACCTTTAGGCAGCCTTACTGAGGGAGCAGGCTGTGGTAGTGGGGTGTGCAGTGGGCTCCCCAGCTCCCATACCTGTCTTTTTGCCAAGGTATCTTCCCTCAACACTGCCTCTGCCAAGCAAGCTGATCCCAGAGATACCAGCTGCAAAGGACTTCAAGGTGGGCCTGCCGCAATCTTCCTTCATGGGTGCTGTATGAATTCAAACTTTTCTTCGGGAAAAAAAGCTCTAAAAACTGAAAATAAGAAATCAGGGTTTTTTTCACAGGTTTTCCTACCCAAGCCATGCCATCAAGTATGATCCACGTCCAATCAGACTCAGGTACTTCACCCTCTTGGCTCCAGACCACCTGCAGTGCTGAGTGCCCCGAATGCCCCTGCCAGCATCGCGCTGGGCAGCATCTGCCTGCCTGCAAACACCCAACCTGCAGAAGCATCACCCATCTGCTCTGCCATCTGCCTGCCACAGCCTTCCCTACCGCTGCACCAGGCACTGTTCTCCTGGAAGAGCCACGGTTCTGTGCTGACAGAGGGACCACAGCAGTTTTCTAATCGAGAGAGAGTCATTTCTGAATTTGTGTGACAAGGTGCTCTGGAGTCTGTAGGTTGACTGGGACATCTTCTTGCTAATGTACAGTAAATGGTGCTGACACATGTACCTGTTCATGCTGTCTGCAGAATGACAAAACACTGCTGCCCTCCAAACAACATTTTTTGCTACCAGATCCCCCCACCTACTGCTGCTGAGATCCTGCCAGTCTGGGATGCTGTATTTTCCAATACCCTCTGAGCAGCCTGACTTCTGAACAGGGATACCTCAGGCACCCACACACCCTCCATGCTCCCAGTCCTGCTGTGCTCAGCAGCAGCAGGAGGGGAATGATAGTCCAGGTCTCTGGGAGGGCTCCCATGGCCTAGGGCTGGCCACGTAGTTGGGATGTGAGGGGTTCTGCAGGACTGGGGCTGTTTATCCACAGTAGAAAAGCAGACAAAGAGAGAAAGGGAGAGAAGGAGGGGGAAGATCTGGGCAGAGCTCCCAGGAAAACGTCGCTGTGGATAGTTTGCTTGGGCTTCTCAGGGACTCCTGATGGCTGCTCTGATCTCCTCACCATGAGACCCAGGGATGATTTGTTGTCACATGCACTGAGCATACTGTTTTCTTTCTAAGAAAAAAGCTGGTATATTTAGGAGAGATTACATTCATCCTTGAGCTTATCTGAAAGTGCTAGGCTTATTCTCTGGGCTTTAAGGTTTATTTAGACTAAATAAGGTTTATAGATGTGGTTGGTGAAGCATGCAATGTATACATTGTAATTACGTAGTTAACACACTGATCTCTGTGATGAGCTTTCCTGGCATAACCTAGTACAGTCATCCAAAAGCTTCTTTTTAATCTCTGAGGAAGGATAATTTAAAGAAGAAAAACATGATTTCTCCTGCTATCTCTTTCCAAACCCTTTCATTCACAGATTGCTTTTAGACTGACTGAAGTAGTGGTTAAATCCACTGTGAACATATAATACAAATACAGATGTAAGATCACAGTGCCATTACTAAATTTATTCCTTTTGTAGCAGATCTGTGGGGGTCCTGCCTCCATCCAGCTCTGTTGATCACTGGAATGTCCCCCATAAATACGTGTGTGTAAAATAACTTTCTAAGTCTGTTCTACACCACTTACATGGTCAATCATTTTCTAGTCTGAGACATGCCCCCAAAAAGGAGACTGATAGCAGAATCTAAGAACGTATTACCCATCACTGCTCATGGGAAGCCTGAGTAGCAGGCATCACCATGGACCCAAGTGTTGCATGTAGTAATTTTCATGTGAAAATGCCCAGTTTGCCTCCAAAATGGGCTCTTACTCGCTCTTTAGGCACTGAGTTGGCTGAGCTATTCATTCTGCAAACAATTTTTTTCTCATAATCAAGCCCTTTATGTGAAAAAAGTCAGTTTTAAGGAGTGTGAGGACACAGTTCATATGAAAATCAATGCAACCTTTCACTGAAGCATAAATCAGATCAGCTCCAACATATATGAAAGTATTTGGGGAATGTTTAATGACATTTTTGTGTTCTTGTAAATTATTTGCTTTCAGCTGATTTTAGAAGCAGGCATAGAGGAAGCTCAGCTCATATCAGGAAACATCAGCAACTGAAACCATCAACTTTCTTGTGATAGTTTTACAGATCTTCATCTTACAGACCTTCCAATAAACACACACACAGAATCACAGAACAATTAAATTTGGAAAAGACCTCCCAGATCATCAAGTCCAACCTTTGACCTAATACTGCCATGCTCACTTTTCAAGCAAAAAAAAAAAAAAACACACCAAAAAACCCCCAAACCAACCCAATCTTTTGGATGTTTATCTGATGTGAGGGAGAGCTGCTAACTTCTTTGGGGTTATCAAAAGCTGATCTCTAGCTAATTTTAAAGATATTGATGCCTAGTCCCACTAAGCCATTTTTCCCCTTCAGAAAACAAAGCAAGCATCAGTTAAAGCCATTCCTG
>NW_008237222.1:12515706-12516599 GCF_000691975.1 Corvus brachyrhynchos
TGCATGGAAAAGTTACTATTCCATTTGCTACCAAACTCGAATAATTTTTGCTCCTGCATGCATGTCCTTTGAGTTTCTTCTTCTTAGGCTAAAATTCACATTTTGGAATTTGCTCCTCTGAGTAATTGTGCTAAGGCCAATTCTTTGGATTAAAAAGTGAGTGATGTGAGGCAAGCGAAAGAAAAGTTCCTGTATGTGTTTATTTGAGGGAAAAGTAGAGCATTGTGTCTGGCTGACAGTTAGAGGTCCAGGACCTGGAGCAAACCACACAGCAAGTAAGTGAAGAGAGGACCTGTGGAAACCTGAATGACATTTGATTCCTAGGGCTGGTATGGAGTATGGGAATCCTAGGAAAAGTGAGAATCCCTGGACTAACAAAATGTGTGAGCTTTCAGGATGCCCTGAAGATGGAATATTTTATACCTATAACAGTTTATCAGACTATTTAGATAGGACTTGTGGAAATGGGAAGAAATATGTGCAGCTTGAAAATGTTGTTTTTCAATGCTGGCTGGCTGAAGCTGCAAACACACCACTGTTCGAAGGGAGGGAACTGGGAGGTCAGTGGGCAGGTAAAAGGTATTTAAAATCAGAGGGCTGCATGGATAAGAGCTGCTCCCCTGATTCTGTGAAAGTCAGGCACAAACCACTGCTATCAAAATCAAGTGGTGCTTGCTCTCTTAACTACAGAGAAGAAACAACATTTGCCCAGCAGTGAAGAGCAGTTCCTGCAGCTTTGGAGTCTCGAGAATTTATCAGCAAGCTTGGAAATCATATAAACCTTATCTCCTTGTTTGTGTTTCTGAAAAACAGATAATTCTGCCCCCTGAAGACACTGCTATCTTTATTAGGCAGATGAAGTGGACTTGGTGCCTGCTCTTCTTCAGGCATTT
>NW_008237222.1:12516633-12523091 GCF_000691975.1 Corvus brachyrhynchos
CGTGGCCTGGGACTCACTCCCTTGCAGAGCTGCCACCCCTGACTGATAGGTCCTCTACCAGTTATCTTGGCCTATTTATTACTTACATGCCATAGTAACCTCAGCATATTTTGACTTGTTTCAGTCACTCTGGACTACACATTTGGTCATCCCCGTCTTTGACAGAAAACTGCAGACCCATTCTCTGCAATAATTAAGCAGTTACTTTCAGATATTTGGCTAACTGTAGTCTCCTTTCAGGAAGCAAACATGTTGGTAGGAAGTATTTAGTATGTGAAAGGTCCTCTCCTAGCCTGAGGTTTTGTTTTCCAATATGAAATAATGAATTCCAGCCTTGACTCTGAAATCCGGAGTGAGATGAGCAAACACGTTGATTTAGCAAATTTTCGTTGGAGCAGGCATAACCCTCCTACACTGGGGCTAGGCACAGCTGCGGGTTATGCAAAGGACCTTTCTTGCCACAAGGATGTTGCCTTGATTTCTGTAGCATGTGGAGAGATGGCAAACTAGTTTTGGTCAGGTTTACTCTTGGCTCCATTGGGAGCTGAACCCCCTACCTCGCTCAGCGCTGCTCCACCACTTGGCTGTGGAGGGAAAAGCCTGCTGGGCACACTGGAAGTTACACCTCAGGGAAGCAACAAGGCAGCAGTTGATAGCTGGTGTTGTCAGGAAAGCAGTTTGTTGGTGCACTGGGGGTCAGGGACGTGGCAAACTGCCTGAGAGCAAGTGCTCGCCCTTGCTGGGTCTGCCTGTGCTGATGCAGAGGGCCAGGTCCCCTCCTCGCTCCAAACAAGGTTACTGGCGAGGCCTTTCACAGCCTTACTGGTTCAGATTGAACCTGCAATACAGAGCCCAGTAACACAGTGAGGTGCTTCTCCAAAGGTGAAAACCCTGGGTTTTTTCAGGGCATATTTTGCTGTTCCCTAATGTAAGCGACATTATGGTATGCAAAAATAGTTAGATGTAAAAAAATTGATTGAATCTATTTACTCAAACATTTACTTAGATTATAAGCGTTCATACCTTTCCAATACACTGCCTTATATTCTCATTATTTAGGTCTCTGAATGTGAGGAATCCTGTAAAAAATCTTACTCTAATCACTCGGTGTTCTACATTTGCATAGGATGAACTGACTTCTTTGCCCAAGGAGAAAACTTGAGGAAAAAAGACAACCCAAAGCTCTGTGTATATCTGGAGGTTCAAACCAAGGGAATATACATTCCTGTGGCTTCATGTAAGGCATGACATCCCAGTAAGACCCTGATGCTCCCTCCACTCACAGTGACAACATTAAATGAAGTGCCTGTGAGTTTCATGGTGTGGCTTCCTGCAGAAAGGTGTGTCCAAGCAGGGGGCACTGAACCCCCTGAAGTCAGCGGGAGGTTAACTCAGATTGCAGCTCTTCCCATAACCATGCATTACAGACTGTTGGATTTTGTTTCAGTGATGAGCTTCAAGTACAACCAAAAGCGAATAGAGGCACGTTGACCTCATAGTTTTGTGAATACAGATTGAGCGTCCAAGACAATTAAAAGCAGGGAATACGTGCCATCTCCAAACCCCTGGCGAGCCACTGCCAGAAGTTACCGCTGCCCCGTCCGACTGAAAAGACATTAACACCCGCGGCAGAGGAGGTTGGAAGGCAGCCATCCCCGATGGATTGCTTATGAGCACTGACTAGAGTCAAACTGACTTCAGTCAGAGATTTACACAAGCCTCATAATCTAATAGTAGAGTTTACTTTACGAGAGTGCCACACCAAAGATAGTAAAATGCAGTTTTAGCTAACAAATCTACATGCTTGCACAGAAAAGCGACAGCCATCATGGAGCATGTCAGCACTGCGGAGCGCCTGGCGCAGATTTATAGTTTTCAGTTTATTGCTGAAGAGTTACTGTTAACTCCATTGTTATAGACTTTCTGCAATTAAGGGTTCCAGTCACACTTATCATTTTTAAACATAGCTAATAAAACCCAATAAATCCTGAGATGTTACAGGTTTTCTCATGCTGTTAAACAGCTGAAACTTTTTTAAGCTGGATTTTTGACCTGCATTAGGATAGATTTTGGAAGTAAATTGGCTCTTGTTAGCTGCTTTAGTTCTAATTTGCTTGGATCTGCAAAATTTTGTGTAGTTTTTCTTTGTTATAGTAAAAGAAAGAGTGAGGCAATACTTAGACCTTTTCCCTCATGCGTGCAACAGGTGATCATAAGCTAAGTACTGTATCTCTTACAAGTTACCTTCCAAACTTCTGTGTTTCTTGTGTCATAAATTATAAAGAATAATGGTTATTTTTGTTTTAACAATGAGTTTTGGTCTTTTCTCTCACATGAGTAATGTTTTCTCTCTTTTCTATTGAGGCTTTGAGAAAACAGACTTTTCATTTTCTCTACAGGTGGTTACAGTTATAAATTCTACTTCTGTCCATCTGTATTCACATCTTCAGAAAGATAGCAGGATACATGGATGGGGCACAGAACCTAGACAGGTGGACAGAAAAATTTTACCCTGCATATTTCCCAGCACTTTATGAACTAGCCTCAGCAGCCTTGCAGTGAGCACTTCCAGGATCCAACTTCTACTGACAAGGTTATGGATCTGCTTTTTAAATGTTTCAAGGTTAACCTTAGTCTCAAATTCTATGAACATTCAGAGATCCTAGTGCCAAGTCAGTATATTATATGAGATATATATATATATATATGTTTCGAATGGTATCTATTTAGATATAATATCCACAAAAATAGTATTCCTCTTATAGGGGCAGAGATACTATAAAAATCCAGACATATCTAGGGGAAGAACAAATAACAGAAAACTCATATTCATCAGAAACCAGCCTCACTGTAAGAAACTTGCTCTTTGCACCCTGCAATTCATTGCAACAATTGGAACTGGCTCTTTGCACTACAAAAGAGTTTCACTATCTTTGAGATCGTCCCGATGGGTTAAGTATACAGACAGAGGAAGTAAGAAAAACAACATGCATGATCTGTAATAGAGATTACTGAATGGAGGGGTGTGTATACACTAAGAACCAACATCCCTCTGAAAGCTTTGGGAGGCTTAGAGGGTTGAAACCCCCTGCGTAAAAACGTGGATCAGAAACTTTTTATCAGGGTGAACACATTTGTTCATCCCGGATCTCACCTCTTCCCATACTCAAGAAAGAGGCAGAGCTTTACACCAGGTGGGATGCACCTTGGTTGAAGCCCTGGGCATACTCTCCCCCAGCAGTATCATTTACACACAACATCTTCAGGTTTCGCTTATCAAGTACAGCAGCTGGGAACATTATGTTCTTACAATTGGAAAGTCCGGTTTCTGTACCAAAGGACGCAAAATGCTCACGCCCACACCTCTCTGCATTTTTTAAAGCCCATCATCTACTGTAAACTTTTGCAATCTGCATCAGAGATTTCAAAGAAAGAAAGAAAGAGAGAGAGACGTTTGGGTTTTAAGAAAAAAACTTACCAAAAATAACTGAAGTTCTCTAAAGTTGCCCTGAAGTTGAAATAGCCCAGAACACCAGTGCAGAGCCTGCCTCAAACTCTCTCTCTTTCTCACTCCCCCTCTCTCTCCAGCAATTGGAAGGAGGGCTGTGCAGAAATTCAGCAAACAATTTTCCTTCTATGTCGACCGGGGCGTTCCTCACGGGCAGAAAGGGGATGGCTAAGCCTGGGTGAGGCTCGTTGCTATCCCCAAGCCAAAGAGCACTGTCGCAGATTACACAGCCTGTGAAACCCAATCCCTTTCTCTGCTCAGGCAACAGCTGTACGGCTTCAGCTGAGGCAGGAGCAGGGGATAGACCCCGGGCTTGTTGCTGGTCAGGCTTTCCATGTTGGGGGACGCTGAGGAATGGGGGCACGGGGGTTTCCGTGAGCTCCGTGTCTTCTCCCAGCTCGCTGCCTACAGCTGCAGGGCGCTCGCAGGGTGGAGATGCGGGGCAATTTCCGCGGGACTGAAAGTATATGGGATGTGGGCGCCCGCGCAAAACAAACATCTCTTTTCCTGAAATTCATTCCCAGCCTTGCTTCAGGACATAACTGGGTAATTAACGTTGTATGGATTAGTAAATTCTCATGCAAGCATGCACACACGCAGGACGCAGTCTGTCAGCCTGTCGCAACACCGTGGTTCAAACGGGCTTCAGGGCTGTTCCAAGGTCCTCTCTAGGTTCCTTTTTCCTTGTCACTTTTAGTCAGCTGTTTGATTCTTTCCGAAAACCCCCTGAATGCTGAGCTGACAATTCTTACACCAAGTGAAGCACTATGGTGGCTCTCAGGGTGGGAGTGCCAGTGCTTAGCGCTGCCTTCATCCTGTCCTGATATTCTACACTTGAGGGAAGCTGCTTAGCGCCAGCAGAAGTGGATTTATGAAAATTCCCAGCCCCTCCTCTCACCTGTTTCTATTTCTCCACCCCATGTAAAGGAAAGAAATTTCTAATACAGCTGATTCCTCCCTCTCCCGGGAATTCCACCGATCCTTTGACTCCTCCCCCCTGAAGCTTTAAAAAAAATCACAGCAGCAGATTTCAGCCCGGGTTTCCGTGTTTCACAGAAGGATTTGGCTACTGGTTTGCATTCTGTCAAATTGGGGTGAGGTGAGAGAGGGTGCAAAATACAAACAACATATAAGCAGCCCTGGGAGTGTCCTGCAATTGCTTCAGCTGCTTTGACAACATCCCAGAGCAGGTAAAAAACACTCCAGCCAAAAGAGAAGGAAAACCCCTGTGTTTACAGAGCAGCCTCGTTTCACGTCGAGGCAGATGCTGTGCTGCAGATTGTTATGCTGTTGGCTCTGAACAGATTTTGATACCTGAAATTCTGCAGATGTTGGGTTTCTGGACCCAGGTTTAGAACATGTGCACATGGTTTCCACAAAGGGCTTTTGAAAATATAGAGGGAAAACTGAGTGTATAGCTCTGATTCCATCCTATATGGGTGCTCAACACAGGCATTTTATGAAAACTGGGTCTTAAGAGAACCACAGTCCTTATTCTGTACTACAGCCAATTCTTTAACTTGTGCAATTAATGTATATTACTACATCTAATTATACATTATATATTAATTACAGAAGATCACATAATTTAGAAATACTATATGTAATTTTATTCAATTAATAAACAGTTTTTCAGTGCATGAACTGAATAACGCTTCAGAAATTTTGTCTATTTACTATATGATTATATTGTATATCTGTAAAAATAAATAATATATAATCACATATAATGTGTGATTACATACTATGTATATAATCATATATAATTAATATAAATATGTTGTGAAGCAGTATGCAGTTCACACGCAACCTCTATCTTCCTGTGAGTGTGGCATCCACATCAAGAATTAAAAGCAGAGGTTGGCTGTGGCCACTGCAAGGAGGAAATGCTGGGAAGGAGGAAGAAGAGACAATGGGACAGTGTCAGCACAGGGGAAGTGAGAAAGTGGCACATAGAAGTGTTCAAGGCCAGGCAGGATGGGGCTTGGAGCAACCTGATCTAGTGGAAGGTGTCCCTGCCCATGGCAAGGAGTTGGAACGAGATGGTCTTTGAGGTCCCTTCCAACCCAAACCATTCTATGATTCTGTGTTTCAAGCAAGACGTCCCGCAGCTGGCTCAGAGATGGAGGTGGCCAGAAGCAATGAAGGTTTCCTGAAGTGCAGTCAACAGCAGTAAAGTAAACTGTCTGAGAATGGGAGCAAGACCTTGCTAAGAGCTAGCTCAGGCTTGCTCTGCTGCCATCCCTATTTCCATGCGCTGTCTTTAGGAGGTCCAGCCTTTCTGAGCTGTCTTACAACATCCTGACAAACAACATATATTTTTAGAAACAGACATGCAAAACAAGAAGCTCGGCCTACAACGTGGATTGATGTGGGGACAGTTCATTTGGATGCAGAAATCTGGCTCCTACCTCCAGCGCGAGTGGTGCCAGCAGCAGCACTCCAGCAGGGCACAGGCTGTGGGGTGGCAGCAGCTGCAGTGTGCTCCATCCCCACTCAGTGCTACATTTCAGCTGTCTTTGCTGAATATATGGATGGGTGTTGTTTTGATCTTTTAAGAATTTTTAAAGCCCACATGAGACAAAACCCTGGCTAAGATGAGAGAAGACAACTGTTTGTCCATAAACCTGGAAGAAAAGACTCTGTTAGTTTTCATGGTATTGGGAAATCTACGTTCACTGTCACTGGTTTTTCCAGCTTCATCTCGGAACTGAAGGTGTAAGGCTGGATGTCTGAGCACTGCCCTGCTGCTGTGACTCCTGTGAAGACAACTGCTGTGTCAGAGATTTATCCCCACACAACTTCAAGCCTAAAACCTCCCCTCTTGTCAACCAATATGGTGTTGTTCTGGGACTGTCAAATTATTTCAACATTATTTGACTGACAGGAATTCATAATGCTCACTTGGTTCATTTTTAAATATTTATCAAATCCACTGTTTGCCTGCTGA
>NW_008237222.1:12523114-12535479 GCF_000691975.1 Corvus brachyrhynchos
CTGAACTATTGAAAAAATGCTATCAGACTGATAATTTCCGAATTCACCAAGTGATTCCAATATTCAGTGAGAATACTCCAAACAGCCTTTGTGTTTACTCTTCCTGACAGACATCTAAACATTAAAAGATAAAGCTATTTGAGTTATGCTGCAGCAATATTAAAAAATATTCTTCTCTGCTCTATTGCCTTGCCAGGGAGCACCATTGTATCTCACATTTCTCTACCCCACATCTAACCCCATTTCCCAGCTTCCCTGTGTTACAACGTTGTTTTCTCTACTCTGTTCACAGGTAAGGCTGCAAACAAACAGTTGAATGACACAAGCTTTCTTTTACTAGTGCTATTCACATCCTGACCTGTGCATGGACTCATGGTAGACTTACGCATAAGGGTGTGCTGCTTTAGTAGTAATTGAGAAATGAGATGAAAAACAACGGGAATGTTCTTGTGTTTTCTTTGGCCCAAAGTGAGAGAGACAACATGTTCCATGAGATTATAGTAATGCATGCTCTGGAACACGAATTCCTGTGTGGAGGATGCAAGGGTGATCATTTCTATTCTTTTTCCTTTTTAGCAGTTACAAATCTTCAGGTGTTTGGGGGAAAAATATGAAGCCACAAATCTCCACAAGTAGATAAGACTGGGTTGCAGAGAAGACCAGATAAGAAAGCAAACTTGTCTGCACAATTCAGAAAGGAGTTAAAAAACTGAGGACCTCCAGCTTAAAGAGAAATGTGCTGCCAAGAGAAGGAACCATTAGAGAAATAAAAAGGAAGGGAGAGAAAACAACAGTATGAACTCAAGATGTAGAAGAGTGGATGGAACCGAACATCAGACTGGCAATGAGAGGAATGAATGGGTGGAGGCATCTGGCCACCAACTCTCAGTTCAAGCCCAGAGGAAGAAAAATGTAACATTAATCACCAATTTACAGACATCTCCCATGCTTTGTCTCCCCTGACTGCATTTTGTTACGACACAGGAATGCATCTATTTATCTATTTCACAGTCAGTTCATTTGAACTAAAAAGGTATTTAAGCCACCCACACAAACTTCCTCTGAAGTTCTTCTCTTTTGCAATACATTAGCCATTAATTTGATTGATTTGCTTCAACATTTTTTTGCATAAAACTCTTCCATTTGCAGGTAGACATGCAACCTCACAAACAGAGAGAGAGCCAGGTATGGAAATGAGGTTCCATCACTGCCTCTTTTAAGAAGCCTCCCAGTTGGACTCAAAGACCTCATTCTGAAGTTAGTCAATTCAGATGAGTTCCCCCCCAAAAAAGTGAATGGGTGTCATTCATGTATCTTGTAACCTAACTGAAGTCTGTCCTCCAAATAGATTGGTCTTTTCATCTGAGAATTTACTCAAAAGAGGCTCCAGTGTCTACCTGCCCTTGGCAAGTTCTACTAGCACTACCTGCTTGCTGCACTGACACCAAGATGCAACTGATAATATTTTGTATAGAAGGAGGTTTCTCCTTTGTGAAGATAAATAAATGTCAACTCCAGGTATCCAGGTCTGGAGTAGTAAAATCCAAACTCAAGGCAAAATAACCCAAACAAACCTGGGGAGGAGTTGTCTCTTTTCAGAAATTCAAATATTCTCTTTCAGGATGGCTAAAATTTTTTTTTTCATTTTAGTGGTTAATATTGTTGGTGAAGGAAAAAAAAAGGAAGCTAAAAATGCAGATCTGCAACCAGCATAAACAAAAACCCCACCAGCAACAGAGAAAGCATTATTTAGAAATGAAACAAAATGAGACATTTCAAAGAGCAATCCTTCCACTAACAGGAGGACAAGGAAAAGGAAACTAATTCACTCTGCACAGTTTCTTCTATTTTGTCCTCGGGCGTATACTCCATCTCCCTTTGTCCCCCAAATGCATTTCCACTGGCCCTGAGAGTGCTTGCATTGACCTTCTGCAGCCAAAATAGCTTGGACAGAACGAACCAGAAAAACAGGAGCCAGCCAGAGCAAGGGGCAACGCAGCCATGGCCACGGACCTGGGGGAAAACTGCTATAATTAGCAAGGCTCATACAAAACCCACGGCACTCATGGAGCTGCTGCCTTCCTGCCCTGCCTGTTGCATATTAAATCATTCAGAGAAGAGGGAAACAAAGCCACGGCCTGCAGAACTCTTCACACGCCCTGTCCTGAGGGGTCACCTCACCATCAGCACCTTCCTCCACTGCTGTTGCTGGACATCCATCTCCAGACTGTGCTCTGGAGGGCTTTAATTAAAAATTAATATTTACTCCATGTTCCCTATAGCCATCTCGTTCCCTGCTCTCTGCTGTTTTCAGTTCCCCGCCCAACTGGAATTCAGAGCTGGCTTACCGTGGACCTTTATTATTTTACCATTTTAAAATCTGTGACGTTGTATGAAAAGCAGACCTGGGCTCCTCCCTGAAAAGTGAATATTAGTGACAAATAGCCGGCAGGAAGAAAACAAAAACATCTCTTCCAGCTGGAAAGATAGGTGTTAATTACCCGTGAATAACCTGTTTGTACTAGGTGGTAATACTCAAGCACCTGAAAAAAACTTGTTTGTAACAAACTGTTTCTCTTTCTGCAATGTCATTAGGTTGCCTTAAGCACTTTTCTTTCCACAATTCTGGTACTTCTGGATATCACGAAGTCAGTAAGTTTTCTTGTTTCGAAATCCAGGGGGAAAAACGCCCTAGGGACTGTCAAAGTATTAATACAACATTCACAAACTCTCCATTTTCAATCATTTACTGAGTTAAATATTTCTGAAGTACGTTTAAGCATCTGTGTGACGTTTGTTATATTTGATCGAGACACTTTTTTCCTATCAAATTGAAAGCTGAAGGATGTTGCCACCGATGTGGTATCATATAAAATAATTTTAAAAGATCTCATATAAAAAGCAGACATCAATAAAAGCCAAGTATAATTATCAAATGCAGTAGCTCAGATGCCATTGAAAAAAGCAGAAGTTTTCATCTGCTGTAGCAAAACAGATTTCAGATGCTTCACTAAAGGTTGGGGTTTTTTTCCTTTTGCTTTTTACCCGTCCCGGTACGGAGTGGCATAAACTCTTGTTTTTTGTGGGTGCTCGTGTGGCTTACGACATTCCAGCTGTGGAAATGCTTCTCAGTGAACCCTCCCTTGTTGTTTTTCTCTCCAAAGCCTTAAGAAAAGTTCTTAAACAAAGATCTTAAAATAAAAGAGTCCTGGCAGATGATCTCACGATGTGCCCTGGGGTTTCCATGGCATTTAGCGAGCCACCAGTGATTAGTACATTTGTCGAAGGAGTAACTGGTAACTGCACTGAAATAATCCCTTTCTTCTGGCTTCGGGGTCCCGATGAAACCTGCTCTCGGCGATGGGAGGGACCTGGGGACCTGGCTGTGCCCACGCAGCCCCACTGAGGAAAGGGCTGTTTGCTGGCAGTGCCTCTGGGCACGGGGGGGACATTTCTTACAGTTACTTCTTTTTTGACAGTGTTTTAACCTAAGACCTCACACCAACCTGGAATACCACCTGTTACTGGATTACGTGCAGCTGTTTCTGGGTCCTGCTTGGTGGGCAGGAGCTGGCAGATACTGCCTTTGACAGCAAGCAAGAAGCCCAGGTGAATGGGAAAAACAGGAGAAACTCCCTCAAACTGGGATCAAGAAAGCACCAGCTCCTGTCTTGCTAATAAAATAAACTGTTTTCCTCCAGATGATGAATGCTCACCCTGTTTTGCCCCTCCGTTGCAGGGGCACAGAGGGAGTCTGGGGATTCAGGGAGGGTGTTTCACACACACAGGGGTTGCTGTGTGTCCGTGGCTGGCACACACCACCATGGAAAAACTGGGTCAGTGCTGCTGCTGTGCCTGAGACTCGGTGTGCATCTTCAGGGCGTGGGCTGGGACAGAGAAAGGACTCAGCAGATGACAATGGGGCTCAGTGTTTGCCGTACGATGTCAGCAGCACAGCAGGGTTTATTTCTTAACGAAGTGAGTCACTTGATTGGTATCAAGTATCTGTTGAGCTGAGTGACGGGGCGGATGCGAATGTTAGAGGACCTCGTTTTAAATATACCATTCACCACTCTGGACTGGCTTGCGCTGTGTAAACAACATCAGTGAGAGATGGAAATACATTAGGTTAATTCCATCTGGGGTTTTGAAGTCTCCTGCTTCCTCACAGAGCTGAGACTGCTTTTCCAACAACATGAAATTCACCTCAAAGCCCTACATCCCATCACAAAAAAGCCTTCCCTTGGAAAGGGGAAAGCCAGAAGTACAGGGTAAGTAAAATCAGATAATCAGCACAGTTATCTGACTTCTGCATTCCAGCTTACTCAGCTGAACTGGCTCGCTGGTGCCAGTTCAATTAATTTCTGGGCATAGAGCAGTGATAGGGGATAGAGTCACCCCAAGGCACCCAGAAAGGAAAACTGTGGGAAACAGCAGCCAAGAGGGAGTAAGAAAATGCCTCCACAATGCATTTGTGATGCCATTGGCTTTATCTTGTGCAATTCCTATAGCTGGAATTAAATCTTTGGGCTTTAAGGGTCTTGGCATATGTATGTTTTGGTTTCAGGCCTTTTCATCCCATTTACTGTCACTGAGATCAGCTGTAGTATTGCCTGTGACTTTTAATGGAGGCAATGTTGAGCCCTTTAATGCTTCATTCCTGACTTTCTCCCGCTGAACAGCAGAGGAAACAACAGGAATCAGCCTCAGTCAGGGGTGAGAAATACTTCATGTTGTCTTTTTCACTGTGCCAGAGAAGGGTAAAATATTGCTGAAACTTGTGGACTCCTCGATACACATCCAGAAATTGCATTTAAACACTGATTGATGCTCCTGGTAGAGAAAATCAGCTTGAAAGATGTGAACAGGATTCAGTTGGGTTCTGTTGAAGCCCTCAGCTGTGGGGTAGCATTTGTGTGTGAAGTGGAGGAAGGAGCCCTGCTACCTGTGACACACAGAAAGAGACCTTTCCACACCACTGCACTGGTGCCTTTGAGTTCAGCTGCCAACCACTTGGTCAGATGAAGAAACCCAGCGTGTAATAATTAATTCCTCCTAATTTTCAGTGATGCTAATGGTAAACAAGGTCACTGTTCAGTCTTGCATAGCACATGGTGCTATGTTGGTTCTGGCTGCAGTTGCCAATAGATAGGAATCAATGAAGTGAGAGAGAATAGCTCATATTTTTTTAAAGGGAGACATTATATATATTGTGGAGTTTTGACAGCAGAACTGCTCTCAGTTGCTGATGCAAACCCTATAAATGTAGGCTGAGAAGAAAGAGCCCAAAATGGGTCAGGAGCAGAGAAGAGCATTTATTCTGAGATCACAGCAAACTGAACACTGCCAGCACTGAGTCCTGTTCTTCCACAATCTGTTATCACACAAATGCTTGTATTTTCAGTCTTTCTTTGCTTATAAATAAAAGTATTTTAGTTTTATTTTTCCTTTAAAAAGGTATTGAATGTATTTGGGGAGTAGGAGAAGAACTGAATCTTAAAGATTTTTATACAGTGTTCATGAAAGGATTTGGAAAGCTAAATCAGGAATTACTGATAGTTTAGCTTTTTATTTGTCTTGTTTCAAATAAGAAGTTATGTTATTGATTAAAAGAATCCCAAGAAGTACCTGGATTGACCAGTGACAAAATACAACAGCAAAATAAATGGAAGAAGGGATTTAGCTCTGCTCTTTTCTACCTCATGCTTGGTCAGCTTAATTATGTTAGCATTGTTTAAACACCTTTCTTTTTAAAATATGGGGAAAAGTGTCCTTAGAAGTTTCTTTATTTGAAATGAGTATTCCTGTGGATGAATGGTTAAGACAGAAGTTAGCTTCTAAATTTCTAGGGAATTTCTAAAATGTATTTTTTAGCCGCTGTTCAGTTCTTGCTCAAGGAACTTGAATGGAGGCTGTAGTGCTCCTCTTGGTATCACTTGGGTGATCCTTCCTCCTCACATGGTCCTGAACTCCCTCCAAGCCCCTCTGGCAGCTGCAGGATCCTGCCTGGACTGGGCTCTTGCCACATCCCAGCCCATGATTCTGAGTAATAAGAGTGACTCAGGAAACAAACACATGTGACACCTCACAAGCAGCTCTGTGAAGGCTTCCAATTTCACACTGAACAGACACATGACTCATCACCTTGTGCTGATGGCTTCCTATGTAGAGAGTGGTTCCGTTAAGCAGCGCTGGCCCTACATATCTCCAAACTCAAAATCCTGGTTTCAGGAAACTATTCCTTTTCCAAATATTCAACATATACATGACAGAGGAAAAGGTGTGATAGAGAAATAGAAAAGCAGAACTGCAAGCATCACCTGCTCAAGTCTGATTTGTTAGTCCTTAATGAAGATTTTTGGATGCAAGAAGAGAAGCAACTTATCCTTTAAGCAGCATCCATGAATGAGAAGGATGCTGATGTGACAGCACAGGTCCTGCAGCGACATGGCTAAACAGCCCGGGGTTAGTCCTCGGGCTGCCTTTTTCTTTTACTTAGGGCAATGAAAAGGCTCAGAGTGTCTTGTGATAAACTACTGCCTGGAGCCCGTTTCCATCTGTAATTGTTAGCACAGCTGAGTATTGTCCCTGTGTTAAAGGAATCACCCATTACTCCGGGCTCCCTGCATGACTCAGCTCCTGAGTGCTATTTCGGGTGGCAGAGGGGAGAAGCTGCCAGGCTGGCATTCCCTCCTGCTTTCTTTGTGAAAATAGGATGTGGCTCTGCACGACAGGCATTGGTGCTCTGTGAACTGTCTGAAGGGCTTACACGGAGCGCAGCCGTGGCCGTGCGCTCTGATATTGTTGATGGATTATAAACGATCCATTATCCACCCGCTTGAGGAAAGCCAGAGGAATGGAAAACTAAAACGTGAAACTAGTGAGCACAAGACCGAGCAAGTGATTCATGCTGTGTGGAAAACGGGCCTCACTGGGTGTAGGCCTGTAGTTCTGTAGAATTAAGTACAACCACAGTGTCTAATAATTTATTTCATTTACAGCAACATTTGTCTTCCTCTCGGTCCTCAAAAATGCCTGGGCACAGCGCATGCACCATGGGTGAGCCTTGACCGTGTCTGCTTCCCCAGGTGCCTTTCAGCCCCACAGATGGCAGAGGAGGTGGAACTCTGTTCTTCTGCTGTGAGGAGGCAGATAAGGGGACAGAGCAGATTTTGCTTAGCACACAAACTCAGTCTAACAGCAATTAAAGCAGATTTGATCTGGTTTGTATTCCCTCTCATCTGCAGTTATGCTGGGTTCAGAGGGTTTCTCGTTCACTCTCTTTTCTGAGCTCTTCTCATTGGGGAGTTCAGTGAGAAACATGAACACCACCACCTTGTTTCCCGCAGAGCTGCAGGAGGAGCTGGAAGGGCTGGGCACATTGCAGAAGGGTGCTCAGCTTTTCCACCATGACCCCCTCAGAGACAGCTTTCTGCTCTCCTTGCTTCCATCATTTTCAGCTCCAAGACTAATTCTGGAAACACATCCATAATGCTGTGGCCTAGGACTATTCTTTCTCTGCATTAGAATATTTTTATAGTCCATTTTACCAAGGAAACACAGCAGAAAAGCTGCAGATTGGCTTTTTTTGATTATTCTCTCACTTCTTGCTGAAAAGTTTCTCTCATCAGTCTGCTGAACAGGGAAATTTCAACAGGGAAAACCAAATTAAACACAGTTTATACTCAGATATAAAATTCTCACTCAAAGAGAAATGGCTTTTTTTTTTTCTCTTGGGAAAAAAATTAATTTCCTCTCCTGGATTTTGAACTTTATTCCTTTCTTACAGATCCTTTGATGAGAAATGAAGGACCCATCAACCATCTCCAAACTGATCATGCAGCACAGAAAACCAAAAGCCCTTGGAGGTGACAGGAAGTCCCCAAGCATCAAACTGAAACTTTAAAACTGGTGAAGGAATGAAGGAGTGAAACATCCCAAATGCCCAATTAGTCAGTTTTATTAACATATTGTGTGTGGTCTCTGTGAAAATCTGGCCACATCTCACAAACTCTGAGACCATCACAAAGATGTTGCATGTGCATATCCCATAATAAAGCTATTAGAAACCCAAGAGGAGTTTTCTAGTGTGAGTCATGATACTCAGGAAGAGATGAGGCAGGGCAGCCAATTCACTTTTCAACAGCAGCGTGAGCCCAGCACAAAATCAGCAAATCCAGATGACCTGGATATCGCACACAGAGTTTTATTTACAGCCTCAGAAATGCCTAAATCTCAACCAAGCTGCAAATCAAACTCCCTGCACTGATTTGGAGGCGGGAGGGAAAGTGCAGATGCAAGCAACAGCTTCAAAGGTTTATCTGTAGTTTGTAGCACCCACCTGACTCTCCAGTAAACTTGGAGAGTGCAGGACCAAGGGTTGTGAGACAAAGGAGTGAGAAGATGGATGAATTGGTCCTCACTAACTGCACAGAGGAGAAGGAGTGAGACCTTAGAAGACATCTTGAGAAAGAGATTAGTTTCAGGTACAGCATTAATCTTTCATTTTCTTAGTTTATACTTTTTTAATCTCAAGGAGATTTTGGCTTTTAAGAAGGGAACAAGTTACAACAGAGCAGCACTGCAGAACACCCTTGGGGTGCCTATGAACCAGAACAGGTTTGGGAATCTGCAGCTCAAGGCCCACAGTTGTCATCCAGGGAGCTGCAAAAAGGAAAGTTGCCCTGACAGATGTTAGCTACAGCCTTCCAGCAAGGCCACCCATTAACACTGAGAAACAGTTTATGGAGAACAAAGTGACCAGGAACTGGGCAGAGCAGAACAGTGCCAGGGCCAAGATGCAGAGAACACTGGGTATGCACTTCAGATAGAGCCAACATGAGACAGACAGGGGCCTGAAGCAGCCCTTCTTTCCCAGCTATGGCAGTATTTTCTCAGTTCAGTGGCCCTGCTTGTTCACTCCTTAAAACTTCACTGTTTCTGGACAGAACATGTCCTTACCAGGAACACCCATCCCTTGGGGCGGGAGAGGATGGCAGAACATCAGCCTCTGCTTGGGATCAGTCCTGCAGATGGTAGAGGTGGAGAGAGGAGAACAGCAGGCAGGAATTACGGCAGGCTGTAGGGATTAAGATTAGGTACATGTTCGACCCATCCAAGGCTCAGCCAAGGAGAGCCCATCTTCACCTGGACTGAACAAGAAGCATGGTGGAAGCCTCCAGGGCTCTTGGAGACAGATGCCAGCAATACAGAAGAAGCTGTAATTTAATGTGTGGAACAAGGAGGAAGGGAGTGTTGGAATGATGGGTCTAGTGGGAAACAATCCTCTCAGGAGTGTAGCTAGGATTTGCCCCTCGTGCATTTTCTGCCCACCACAACAGCATTTCACAAATCCTCTAGCACACAAGTTCATGAGGAAGAGCCTAGAGGAAGATTTTGAGCATCTCTTAATAGTAGATGAAGTAATTGGGTGGTAAGATTTTTACCCAAGGTGTCTCCAGTGATGACCAAACAACACAATTCCTATTTTAGACCCCAAATGTTCAATGACTGATCAATACACAGAAACCCACAGCTGGTGATTTCAAAACTATTGTTATTTCCCTGGAAAGCCTGGAAATCTCTGACTGCTGAGCAAATAATTTTCACTCATGAAAGATTTAAGCTTTGTCGAAGTGGCGCTTTGCCAGCAGAAAGAGAGGCAGTGCACATCAAAAATGCTGCTTTTAATTTTGGCTGTACCTGCTGACCCTGACCTGGTGACAGATGGAACACACTGAATGTTTCATAATGCATAAATACTTTGTCCCTCTGCACAGGATGGACTCAGGACTTCTCATAGCATGACACACTGAATGGCCACTCTTTCTCCTGTACCTGCTGGCACCTCACAAGGCAGCTAAAAGCTGATTTCAAAGCCACTGCTCCTGCCTGGGGGTCCCATAGCCCTTTGCATCCTTCTGGTTTTTATTTCAAAAAGCGCCATTGTGTGCTCCTTCTGAAAACAGGGCTATCCCTCTGGTTTAGGCACATCCATGAGTTTGCCCAGCTCATCAGTGATCACAAGTAATGAAGGACAAGCATAGCTGGTAGAAATAAGGGTGTAGTTACAGGCTTTTTCATCAAGTCACACCTTCCCCCTAACCTCTAGGCTGAGAAATCTGTGCATGCTCCAAATCTGGAGAGGTGTCAGTCAGACTGAGTGTGCTGAAAGCCAGTATGGATAGATGCCTGGTTTAGGACCTTTCCATGATCCTTTGAAGTATCCATACAAGACAAAACAGCAAGAATTATGAGAAAATTGACACCCTCAAGCAAAGACAGACTTTTATTCTGAAAAAACTACTTAAATGCAATCTGCTGCTGTGTAATATATATGCCAGAGGGACAAAATATGGTGTAAAGTAAGATCTCAGCAAGCTGAGATCCAGCTTACATATTTGGCCTGTTTAATCCAAGGATGAAAATAATTACGCAAAGTCAGTCTAAGCAATCCCAGAAGGATTTGAGCATACGAAACACAGTCACTGCAAGAAGCGGAAGGAAGGGAGAGCTTCACCAGTTTTAGTTCCCCTTGGCTTTCCTACACTTGTGTGTGAATTTGGCCCAGAAAACTGTCTGGCACTGGGGATGGTGATCATTCATCCTCTCTATTTGCACAAGAATGTGGGAAGGGCTTAGAAAAAACTCCTCTTCTCCCATCTGGGGGTCTGGGTGGGTGCCAGTACATTCAATGATGCATAACCATTTCAAGAAGCTCCTTGCCACTCTCTATTTTGTAGGCATTTGTAAAGAAAGCAAATGCACATGCCCCAGCAGTACGTTGGTTGCTCTGTCAGGATAGGGGGTATCCTACTTTTCTCTGCTTGTCATGAGAGCAATATGAGGCAAAAAGGGAATAAAATCAGGTCACATCTAGCACACATCCAACAAGATTTTCAAACCCCGGCAGCCGGGGAAAAGAGAGAGGAGAAACTTACAATACAGGTAGAAAGTCTTGATGTGGTGTGTGCTCAAAGAAGCCAGAAACTACATCTTCTTGAGGCCACCAGGTGCCTCTTCTCCTGCACATCAGCAGCAAGGCAGAGGAGGCAAAGCAACAAGATGTGCTGCAAGAAGTGAGGTCCTACCTGGAAGCCATGGGCAGGTTTTGGTCCCAGTGTCCCAGCTGACAGCTGTCCCTGCAGTGACGGATGAGGTGCTTTGGGTCATTCATGCTGGCCCAGGTCCCAGGGTGGGGCCAGCAGGGCGGCTTTGGCTCCAAACCCCGCCTCACATCATGTGAGCCCGTCACTGCAAGGTCTTCCCAAAGGGTGCTCCTGTCTCCCATGTCTCTGGGAGCCCTCCTGAGGAGCCTCTCTGCGTGTTGAGCAGCAAATTGCAGCCAGTCTGCCTCGCCTTGGAGTGCTCGCCAAGGCTTTGTTTGTTTTCTCTTCTGTTTCAAACATCCTTTGTGCCTTTCTGGCTCAGCTAGTTAGCTAGAATGCTCAGCTTCTCCAGTTTTTAAGTGCTGCCCAAATAATAGTTGGTCTGATGTAGAGAGACTTTAAAGCCTGGGCTGAAGGTGTGCTGAGTAAGGAAGGTGGTCTCTGCCAGTGGCAGGTACATCCAGCTGATATAGAGAACATCAGGGAAGACACAGTGGCTTGGGGCCAGTATCACTGTAGGGTTTGTACCTTGGTTTCTGCAGTGCCCTGCAGCCAAAACTGCCACATCTTTGCTCCTGATCCTGGCACAGATCACTGGGTTAAGGTAACAGAGGGGAAACCATCAACACCTGCAGTTGCAGGAGGGGTAGAAAGGATGACACCACAAACTCGTTGGTGCAAGGGAACATCTCCAGGGCATCCTCAGTAGCCATAAAGAGTGGGAAGTCTGAAAAAGAGGCACCTGGGGAATGGGAGGAACTGCTCTGAGACTGCTCAGAGGGAGAGGTAGGAGAAAGACAGAAAGGCCATATATAGCCAAGAAAATCAGGAAGAAAAGCAGCCTTAGATATTTGGAATTGTTCTATCAGATGGACCATCAAACTGTATTTTAAAGGTTTGTCTGAGCTTGACTATTTTTACAGCTCCATGATGCCACTTATCTTTACCTACCACAAGGCAGTTTGTCCAGGGGTTAAAACTGCAGCTTCCAGCCATGTGGCAGCCTGTTGTAATCCGCCTCTATTACATAACCCAGCAAATATTTTGCTAAAGTTCAGTTTAATTGCAGGATTGATGGTGGTGAGAAGCATATTCTCCTTTATGAATTTTTCCCCTTTGGAAATCAGGATAGAGACATGCAAATGGCAGTTTTTTCTCTGCTTGCCCAATTCAGTGGCCAAGAAAAGGCGCTGTGTTCCCCCTCACACCAGTCATGTTTTGCTTCTCAAGGAAAAGGTTAACATCTCTCCTTTCCCT
>NW_008237222.1:12535687-12546023 GCF_000691975.1 Corvus brachyrhynchos
TCCCTACTTCTCCTGCTGTGGCACGTACCAGAGATCAGAGTGCAAGAGACAAACATGACACAAGTCAAGCAAAGAACTAGAAATAGGGTAGGGAGGAGGTGACTTATCCTTAGTCCAAATTAGGTGGAGCCCAGCTATTCTTGTGCTGTTTTGCTAAGGTTGCTCTGGATTAAGAGAGGACACAAAAGGGAAGGGACGGAGACAAAAAAAGTTTTGTTATTTAGCTTTTTCCTGAGACTGTTTATAGCTTGCTTGACATCATTTAATGATCATTCATGGCAAAGCTTTCCTAGGCTGTTTTCTTCCTCCTCCCTTTAATGCCACTGTTGCTTTTCTGATAATGAAGGATTTCTGTGGCTCTTTCCAAATCTCATCTTTTCTCCTGCTCCTCCTCATGTGCTTCTCTCTTCTCATCATATTGTTAGCCCTTCTGTGTAGTACAGAGAACAGCTGTTGGAAGCTCAGAAATGCTGACTGTGGGCCAGATCACCAATTGCTCTGTTCTTCACAACAACTTGAGATCCAGCTCTTTCAGATCCATGCTGACCCACCTTTTCCATCTTTTTCCATAGATTCTTTTAATCCTTTTTGTTTTTCTAATCATAGCTGTAATCTTCATTTACTAAAGCTTTTTGTGGTCCAGCTACCTTTTCCAGTTACACTAGTAAATCCAGAGTAAATCTGCTGGTGTAATTGGGATCATACGATATGAGATGACTGTAGCTTCCAGGAGCCAGAGCCAAAACCAATGTCACCATCGTCAGCATCTTTCTCACTGTTGTTTCCAATATCAAAGAGAGATTGTAGTCTGGGAATGAACAGTGATACCGATCATCAGACTTGGAGTTAGGTTGCATAATTTACCTACTTCAATCTTCTCCAGATGCTTTTCAGCCATTAATTAAGTATAGGAGCCCAACAAAGACAAGGGCTATCATTTTCAGGGTGAGGCACTAAGAAAGCAGCAATGTTCTCAAAGGCACATACAAAGAGTCCCCTCTGGCTCTGTGGTGAAACGCCATGTTGATTTTATTGGCTCAAAATCAGCAATAGGAGTAAAAAAACCAGTCCCTGTCTCTTGTCCATGTCCTACCAGAATGTTGATCCCACTGGGAAAATGGGTGCCAGGTGCTGAGTCTTTCCCATGCCACAGTTGTGTCAAATTTGGGGTTGGTGTTCTGTTGAATAGGGTCAGAGGAAATATAAATGTCTGTGACAAGCCACTCCATATGGCACTGGCTTCACTGTGGCTATCACATTTCCCCTTCCAGTCCATGGCAGCAGGCTTCCAGGTCCCTCAGGACTTGGGGATAGATTTCCCCCTTTCATGCTACTGCTGAGTCCCAAAGGGATTTACTTATATTGGTCACCAGTCCAAGCTAAGCACAGCTTTGGTGCTACCAGACCTTGAAAACAAAAGTGTGGAGAACCTGATCTGTTCTGCATTCATCCACATTCACAGCACCTCTCCTGAAACACGTCTGATGCCACAGTAGCTTAAAGCATTCTGCTTCATGCTGTGTGTCATGAACTTTAAAAAAAAATAGAAGCCTGGAAAACTTCCAAGATCATGCAGTGCATCTGCCTTTGTGCCCTAAGAAACGGGTGAGGGTGGTAGGGCTGTTTCCTTTACTTTTCTTGGCCCATAGCTGTGCATCATGTTCTCACACTGGGCTAGTCTGCTGGTCCATCCCAGCTGTGTGTTTCATTAAAAATGTTTGTATTGAGGTGAGATGGAGAACCCTATGGCAGTGAAGGACAGATGAAACAGTTTTGTTTCTTGTCTCTTATGTATTCTATCAACACAGCATTAAATGCAGGTAGAAGAGTGCATGTGTAGTGCACCTGTGTAATTTACAATTAATTTGCTAGCATTCATTTACTAATATTTCTCCCACAGTAATTCTAACAACCAGATAGATTATTTTTTTTTTGTACAGCCTGTTCTGACAGAGGAAGACACACTGATAGAAATCTAATGGTAATATTGTACTAAAGAAAACTGGAAGCCAAGCCAGGACTAATTACTCCAACCTCAGACCTGGCTGCTGTCTGCATGGCAAGGCTCTGTGCAGGCACATGGGCTGAAAATGGCCCAGGGAGAAAACGATCCTCCTGCAACCTCACTGCCAACCAAAACCCCATGGGGATATCCCACTGCTCAGTAATGCAGCCCCGAGCACCCCACACATCCAGGTCACCCATGGGGGCTGCGCTGGCAGACACTACAGGACAGACGTGCTGGGGATGGGACTGTGGTTGGGACAAGGGTGCGTGGCGCTGTGCCATGGGAAACACGGAAGCGAGGAAAACACGAGGTCCATCCGCACAGGACACTGGCCCTGGGTGACTATGTGTGCTGCAAGCTTGGATCCAGAAGTATTTTGCAGCCACTCCTCTGTATGGACAAGCCCAGCCTGGCTGTTTGTTTGAGAGTTTGTCTTGGCAGCGAGTCCCCACGTGGAACCAAGGGTGTCATTTATCTCCGGTGGTAGCAGCGCTCCCCACAACGAGGAGCAATAGCAGCAGCCCTGGAGGCCCTGGCCCGTGGGGGCTCTCCCTGGCCTTTGCTTCACATTCCTGCACCTCTCACACAGCAACAGGGGCCCTGGAAAAGAGGCTGCTGCAGCCGGAGTGCCTTGGACAGAAACAGATGGTGCACAAACTGCTGGGCGAAATACTTTGGTGCCCAGGGAGGAGCGCACTACCAAAGCGGACTTGAGATGTCTGTTGATTCTCCTTCCTTCTTGAGTTTTTAAAATGCAGCAGCAAAGAAAAATCAACATTTTTCAGCTGGTTTTGGTTTGCTGCTGGGGTATGTCCCTTCCTCACATGAATCAGAAGCTGTGGCAAACACAATGTGCTGTGCCTCTGACGGGTACATACCATCCCCATTTCTTACAGCTTGATGGAGAACAGCAAACCCTTCATTGGACAGGGGATGGACAAAGAAAGCCTTGTTGCCTGTGGGGCTCTGTCATGCCAATGTTTCGTTTCCACTTGTGCTCCTAAGTCACCAAAGAGCCTGTGCATACCCATTGGAAATAGAAGTGTGAAACTAATAACTAAAAATACAAACTCTGGAGGGAAGAAGATGATTCAGGAGGGAGGGAAAACTGAGAGAAGCCAGAGGGATGCAATTTACTGAGCCTGATTCATGATGCTGGCAGGGAGGTCTCTGCCAGAGCCAGATGAATCAGACTCCCTTTCATTCTGTGCTGCACCACAGTTATTTTGGTGTCACCATGGATAGAGCAAGAGTAGATATTGGGAAGCATTACTGGGCAGAGAGTGTCTGCTGAAACTGAAACAGCTTGTCATCTCAACAATGTACTCACCGAATGAAGTAAAAGGAGGGAAAATGAAATATGCTGATATGTCCTGAGAACCAGGGAGGGTGTTCTTCACCCAAGCTGGGAGTCTGGCTCCTACAGTTTTTGTTTATCTCTGTCTCTTAGTGGGGCTGGAATAGATGCTGTTGCAGCTCATAGTCAAACATCTTGAGAAAATATTTCTAAGAAATGCAACTGAGCTGGCATTTTGGTTTAGATCTCAAAATTTGTGGACCATATTCAGCAGCTCATATGGTGGAATGGACACACAGCCTTTGGCACGGCAGACAAGAACAGAGGAGAGGAGGTGTTGCTGTGTTGTAGTGTCTTTCTGGATGGCACAGCTTGCAATGGAGCCCTGACCAGGGACTTCCACAGCTCCAGCTGATCTCAGGCTCTCAGGTGTGTTATTCTCACACAGTGCAAAGGTCAGCCTGGCAGTTGCTGAAAAGCAGCAATCTTGTGGTCCAGATGTCCATTCAGCAAAGGCCTAAGGTACATGTTTTATTTTGACCCTTGCTCCAATCTGGTGGCAATTAGGAGGCCATACATACTTGCTCAAGTGTCTTATTGAATGGGGTCTTTTAAAAATGGCCATTAGTTACTGGGGATTTAGATCATGCCCCAAAACAAGGTAAAGAAAAAGTTTAGAAAACATTTGTGCTAGAAAGACCTCTATATTTTAGGATTTGGCCAATTGCCACAGTTTGCTGATGGAGATGTTCTCTCCTCCTACTTATTTGTTGTTCTGACTCAAAAATTATCCATGAAAAACATGTTCATCAACAACTGCAAAACGCTCCCAGCCTCCTCCAGATGTCAGATCCAAGTGCATGCCTGTGCTTGCCTGGCTAATGAAAACTGGCAAATTTTTGTTTATCTGTTTCTCACCTGTGTCATCATGACAGTCAGCTAAAGCAGGAGCAGATGAGTATAGCTGGCAGAGACAGGAGCTTACAAAACCAGCCTATTTTTAGCCAGCCTTCCTTCCATGCTGCGGAGGAAACAAGGCATTTAATATGCACTGCTTGATGTGGGATCCATGGTGTGGTTGTCCCCACCCTTGCTCAGATGATCCTGCCTCATCACCGCACTGATATTCTTTTCTGAAATCCATACCACATGCCTGGGCAGCCAGCCAGCCTACCTGTCTGAGAAAAACAGAACTGCTTCTCTCTGCCACACCCTAAGCTCTGAGGATGATAGCCCATTGTCAAGAAACATCGGCAATAACTGTTTGGAAAGCAGATGCCTGTCAAATTCCACATGCAACCATCTTTCCCAGCCTCATCCCTTCCCAGCACAGATCTTGTCAGAGGTGCCATGGCCCTGATCCTGCTCGACACCTCCCAGGTTGGTGCCACGGCATGACCCCATGCAGGAGATGCTCCTCTTACATGTGACCCATCCCAGCATCCTTTCGCAGCATCAGAAAACTGGTACCAAAGAAATACCAACCTGTGTTCATGGCATGGGAGAACTTTGTTTCCTTAGCCAAAAAAACTGGAAGAAACCCAACCCAAACCTTTTGCTAATCAGTGAGGAAAGCCTGGGTCTGTGGAGTGCTCTGATAGTGTTCTGGTTGTATTTGTTTCTATTAGGTAGCACCTAGAAGTCCCAAGAATGTCTCTGATGTGGTAAATAGGAAGAGTAGCAAGAGCCACAAAACTAGTTTGTTTGCTAAACAAGTAAATCTGTGCAGGCAGACAAACATGAAGAAAATGCTACTACTGGAAAAGTCACATTTATAAAAGAAAATATTTTCACCAAAACTATGTCAAATGTATTTTGAATAAATCATATTTAAATACTGTCAGAGTGTAGTCCTAAAATATTTGCTATAACCTTATAGCAATTCAATTAGTTTGTCTAATCACCAGGTAACCAGCAGAGTTATCTCTGCAAAAGATACAAAAGACTGTATCTTTTGCTGGGTGGAGAGGTATGAGTTATTCCTTGAGTTGTCTCCTTGATTCCAGCAAGTCAACTTAGGCAATAATAGGACTCAGAGTCTGACAAGCAATTTCTGACTTTCCAGTGTTATGGAAAATATAATCCCAAACTATTTACAAAAGAAAACAGAAATAATCGGGCATTTAAAAAAAAAAAAAAGTAACTCCACTTTTAGACTATCGAAATCTTACAGACTCTGTTTTGTAGATTATAACTTCTACCAGAATAAATAGCGAGGAAATTTATTGCAGAATGTAGATAAACATAGTTTTTTGTATATTTGAGGGAGAAAAAGATACTGTAGAAATTTCAGATTCTTGGCATTTTTGTAGACACAACTTTAAGACTACAAGTTGCTTGTTTTAAAACAGGTCAATCTCTGCATAAACTAAAGAGCAGATTTGTAATTTATTGATACTCTTCTGCCAGCTAAGCACTGTTTTGCATTACTCTTTAGACTCATTCCTCCAGTCATCACTGTTCTGCTTCAGCGATATTTTATATTAAAATGTGTATCTTTTCCCCTTAAAAAAAAAAAAAATTAAATTGCTAATTTCCTCCTGCTCTGCAGGGAAACCCAGGAAAATAAGCCCTACTTCCAGAGTGCCGTGTTGTCCAGCCAACAGACCGAATACAGAACATAGGACACGTTGAATTTGCAAACATACACTGCAAGAAACAGCTTTAGCCATTGTAAATGCCGGGTGGATTGGATCATGCAGGAATCCTGCTACTCTGAGAAATAAAGGGCAAGCTCGTGAATTAAGGCATGCAACCCAAACCAGGTCATTTAGACACAGCTTGAATTTAATTTGTCTACAAAGTTAAATGCTTCTTTAAGCATAGCTTCGATACACGCAGGAAAGTTTAGAGGAGGTAACGACAGGCTTTTCTTAACTCTATTTTTCCTTATCTGATTCATGCAGCATCAGAGAAAGCCACACCCCAGCAGCTGCAGGGTTTGCCTGGGAGGCTGAGTGGCAGCGAGCAGAGCACAGGAAAGCAGAAGCAGAATACAGAAAAGTATAGAAAACGTAAGCCCACCACTGGCTGGAGATCCTTGCCAGTTAGGAAGAACTAGATGAAAGCAGTCACACATCTTGGTAGATTATGGTGGTACAGCAATAACAAGAGAGGAAAACTTTGTCTTTTCAGAGGATCCCGGTGCAGAATCAGTCCCAATCCAGAGGAGGAGACGGAGACTTTGTGATTCTGTGCTGCAGGAAAAGTGCAGCTAGACTGAAACTAAATGCTGACACACTCCTCAGCCTCTCAGTGAATATACATCCTTGGATGCCAACCAGATTATTCCGGGCTGCCCTGCATTGCATTATGCCTCACTGATCACTGCGTGCAGAGCTGGAGTTCAGGTCATTGCAGAGAGAGAAGAGGAGTGGTGAGGATGTTCCTTGCAGAGTCTGAACACACTTAGGGAGATTGATGAAGGCTGCCCGATTGGCTGCTGCACTCCCCAAGCTCCAGCGGAGAGGCCACGCTGACACGAGAGCAGAGCAGCCTCCTGGTGATGGAGAGAGCCAGGAGGAGTGGGGCTGGGAAGTGTTCCGCATGCCTCCCTGAGGAAATGCAGAGGAGCATGCAAGGAGGGTGAGCAGACCCTGGGATTTTACCTTCCCTGTGAGCAAGGTCTGATGAAACTGCTCGCCCTGAAATCAGCAGAAGGGAATCCCACTGATCTGCTTAAAATTACATTCTTAAACCCTGGACATTTATCAGCAGAAGGGGTTTGAGACACATCTTGGAAGTGAACTTGTATTCATGGCCAGCTACTTATCACCACCAAGAATGAAAAATATATAAATCATACGTAGACTTTCTGTGTTGAACTTATTATAATGCTCAGACATTTCGTTGGTTATTTTTAAAATACAGAGAAATCATGCTGCCCATTCCACATGTAACCAGCCTGGGGCCAAAACCAGCTGCTGAGCAAGAATGTGCATTGGGTCTGACCCAGTGCCCACTGGATCAATCAGACAAGTTTCCCTGAACCTAGTGGAAGCTGAGGAGAGAGTGAGAGCAGCCAGTGTGAGCCAGGAGGCCAGTGCTGCTAAAGACAGGGAGTGTGTCCGTAGCATCACCCCTGTTTTCTGGCTGTGCGTATGGCAGTGGTACTGCTAAATAGCACAGGGTGGGAAGGGATTCAAGGCTTTGTGCTAGAGTTGGTCTCCTTGGCACTTATGGCAAGAAGGCAACAAGTGTGGCTGTACTGCTTCTGGCACCCACCTTAGATCATGCCCAACCCTTAGTTCATCTTGAGGAGCATAACCCCCATGACACCAGTTAGCCTGGCCCCACCAGCTCTGTGGGGATTTTGGTGGGAGGTGACTCCCATCAGAAGTCAGGTCTGTGGACTTCCAAGGCCAGGGTTCAACTGCCATGGCTTTAGTTGTCTGCAGAACAAAAGCTTCATGCTGTGTCCCACTGTAGTCAAAGGACTGTAGTCATCCAATGTTGTTAATTGTATCTCTAACCTTTCCATTCTGCTAACTGTGCCTGATGGCATAAATCCTTGAGCAGCAGAGCCAGTCCAAGGCCCCAGTTTGTCATGGCTCAAACATGGAGAAGATGGATCAGAAGATAGAGTGGTGACTCAGGGATTCTCTGTGCGCATAGGATGTGGTTTCTCTCTATTTGCAGAACCAGCTGATCAAGGGAGCAGTGTGGTATCCGACAAGTGAATTATTCTTAGCGCAGTAGAGGGATAAAAATCCACATGTTCTTTCATACTGTTGAAAGCCCTTTAAAGAGACACTTTTGAACACGGTAAAATATTTAGTGAAGATGACAACAGTCAAGTATAAATGCAGATGCAAGCACATGTGCCCACACACACAGGAGAGCAGCTCAGCTGGAAGATCTTCCTATTTGCTCATTTCAGCCATATGTTTGCACCTACAAAGCCAAAAGACTTCTTGTGGCAGATATTTTTGGTTAGCTTTATTTTTGCTTCTGGTATCAGTAGTGAATTCCTGTAAAACACAGAAAGTGTGCAGGGTAAGGAATGCACCAATATGTCACTATCCAGCACAGGAAGCAGCAGGGCAGGACCTGGAAGAGACCCATAATTGGGGACTAGATTTAAATGAGGTTTCAGAGCTTGAAGCATGACATGTGCAGAAATTAGCCCAGCACTGCACTGCCAGGCACCCCTGCTCTCTGCTTGGGCTGCTGCCTCGTGCTGAACACAAATATCCTCTGGAAGGACCTTGTTTCTGTTGCCCAAGAGATTGGATCTCTCCCACATGGGCCCAGCGGGGGCTGCTCTGTGGGAGAAGTTCAGTCCATCTGGATTCCTGAGCATGCTAAGCTGCTGGATCTCCAGAGATGTTTTGTTCTGTGTCCTTGGAGCATAATTTATCCACAGTAGCAGGCTTGGGTTTCTCCACCTGCAGTGGTTTAGGGGTGGTACCCACTTTTGTCATACCACACCAGTCCATGGAGCACTCTCCTGGCATGCAGGTGGTCTGTGTTCAGTTCTCAGCTTGCTTTGTGGGGCTGAGGGTTTGGATTCACATTTTCCTTATCGTGGAAGAACCAGAGACATAAATATGGAGCTTCATTGGATCCGGAAAACATCCTTTCTTGCCACCATTAAGAAAGCTCTGTGTCTCTTGCTTTCTGAATGCACTCCATCAAAGTCTTCACAAATGCAGATGAAGTGAAGGTGACAGCCCCTTTCTGAAGGAAATGGCCATAAATCAGCAGCTCCTTGCCCATGGACCAGATGTCACCACAGTCTCTGCTGAAACAAGGTCTGAGGTGCTGATAGAAGGGACCAAAGATTTAGAACTGCCCTGCTGGCCACCCTCTGCAGGGCCACAGCTCAGCCTGTCCTCTCTAGGCTCTTCCCAGCCTTCCTGCTGCTCTCTGCAAGCATTTTCAACCTGTAAATAGGGCTAATGCTACAGTTTTCTGATCAACCCTTTCTCTGTAAAATCCAAGAGTCTTGTCCTCTGAAAATGTCCTCTCTCCGTTGCTCATTATGTTCAGGCAGGTGGAGATGCCCTCAGGGCTGGCAGCTGAGTCTGATGGCCTCAGGGCAAGTGTGTCATGGAAATATCCACAGATGACAGAAGAACTGGGAAAAGCAATTGCAAAGTGCTAATGCTCCCTCAGGGGCTGTGAACAAAAGTAAGATAAAAAGACAATACCAGACCTTTCTTGTGACATTTCGTACCCCAGAAAAGTTGCAGTGGGGGAGGAGCAGCCCCTGGTGCAAGTGGGTTGCGGTTTGGGAACACTGCCTGTCCCGGAGCCTTTTTCCATGTGCTGTGCAGCCTTGCTGCTCTGTGGCCCTTCACCGCTTGCCATGTCCCCTGGACCAGGCTGAGTTGGACCAGGCCACCAGCAGAGCAATGTCCTAGAGCAAGGCAGTCATTGGTGTCAGTAAGGTTTGCTGGTGTGGTATTTCTGGGCCCTTTGTTTCCCACTGAGTCTACAAAGACCCAAAAGTGAGGTTTTGGGGGAGCATGCTTGCATGACTAAGGAAGAGAGTAACTGAAGTGTCTTCAGTTGTTAAAGAGAGACACGTACTGTGCAAGTTAATTTTCAAGGATTTTTTAATAGTGTCTGGAAAGAGCAGTGCACCTCTGAAGGGAGATTCCTCTAGAGATGGGTGTTGCAGACACACACACCTCTCTGTTACTGCTCAAGGAAGCTGGAGGATCGATTCAGTCCAGTTTCTCCATTTCCTTGTGTACACAAAGGTACCTGATGCCCATCCAGCCACCTTAGGGCCCTCAGACATCTGCATGGGGCTGGCAGATCTGACACAGGACTCAAGGTAAACCTGTTCCCTTCCAGAGAGGCCGGCAGAGGCAAGGCAGCATATCTTAGTTGTCTCAGAGAGCACCACTTGCCTACATTTGGGCAGCTGAACCTGGTCAGGGAGGCCGCACTTTGACATTGTTAAAGCTGAGTGAACACATCTGTTCTGGATCTTGAAAATTCGAATAAAGGGTACATAGAAATTGTTCAGAGATGCATATTTGTTTTTCTGCATTCATTCCTATTTGTTTCATTTGAATTAC
>NW_008237222.1:12546066-12577824 GCF_000691975.1 Corvus brachyrhynchos
GAAGATGGCTCCTCAAATGAGCTTGTATTTCTGTCCTGTGTGTGCTTCCTTGATAGTAACACCTCACTGGGCTTCCTGTTGGAAACTTCCTCCTCTGGGTGTGTGACCCAGTTCATTTCATCCTCCAGTAGGATTTATGGCTCTGGCACGGCACACCTCGTTCCCTCTGTGTTGTTGGAGGAGGGCAGCCTGTGCAGGAGCACAGTGGCAGGGTGAGATCAGGGCACAGACCTGATCTCCTCCCCCAGCTGGTCGATTTTCACAATAACACCATAGTCTTGCCAAAAATATAAATACTACCAGAAAGTAGAGGCTAGAAATATACTTCCTGGAGGTATCACAGAATCATAGAATAGTTTGGGTTGGGAGTGACCTTTAAGGCCATATAGTGCAACCCCCTGCAGTAAGCAGGGACATCTTTACCTAGATCAGGTTGTTCAAAGCCCCACCCAACCTGACCTTGAGCACTTCCAGGGATGGGGCATCTGCCACCTCTTTGAGCAACCTGCATTTCACCTGTTTCATTGCAAAAAAACCTTCTTAATATCTAATCTTTTAGTTTAAAACCTTTCTCCTTGTCCCACTATTACATGCCCTTGTAAAAAGTCCCTCTCCAGCTCTCTTGGAGCCCCTTTAGGCGCTGGAAGGTACTATAAGGTGTTCCTGGAACCTTCTCTTCTCCAGCTGAGCAACCCCTGTTCCCTCAGCCTGTGTTTGTAGCACAGGTGCTCCAGCCCTCTGATCATCGCTGTGGCCTTCTCTGGACCTGCTCCAGCAGATCCATGTTATATCCTGAGCAATTCTTCCAAATGTCAGCTGGGTCAGCACTCACCATGTCTCCCTCCACACACCAGTGTGTTCAGATGACTTTGCCATAGGTCAGTGTGTACGGCAAGAAGAATTCCAGCTGTCCTCTTGCTCTGCAGTTTTCATACCACTGAAAGGTTAATGAGGCTGAATGCCTCCCTGATCCTCAAATACTTGGGCAAAACATGGGGAGCACAGCTTGTGCCTTTGAAACTCAGAGCTCAAGGAAGGCTGCTCAGCCACAGGCATCTGTTCTCAGCAGGGCTGGCTGCGTGAGACTTGCAGTGTCTTCTCCAGCCCTCCAGCTGCTCTCCAACAGCACATTGCTGAAGTGGGAGCAGTTTCTTCGTTCCCATGGGCACGGGTGTCACTGTCACTCTGCACTGTAACTGTCCAGGTTGCACAGCTACCTCCCAGCCTTGATTCCTACATGCATCCCAGCATTTGCACTCCAGCATCCAAATTAATATCCTTGCTCTTTTGAGGGCCCAGATCCCTGTCTCTTCACTCCCTTCTTTCTTGCTCTCAAAGTCCTTCTGTCCTTTACCATTGACCCTCAGTGGCTGGTTACTGGTCAGATGGTGCTGCCACTGCATGGGAAATTATGGAAAATGGGTGGCAGGAGATTTTTCCCCTGAGGTCTGTTGGGATCAGAGGGGAGCTGCATTGCCCTGGGAAGCAGGTTCACATTGCCACATCCAAGAGAAGGCCCAGCTTGTCCCTCCTCAGCCTTGCTTCTCCCCTTCAATGGCCTCCTGAAGTACACCCATTCTTATTTGCTAGATGTCTTCTGCTTTGATTTGTACTCTGGCCAGTTCAGCTATTTGAGATGTGCAAGATCCTGCGACATCGCCTGAATTACCAACTTTCTTGTTAGTTTTATGTGACTCTGTGGTTTTTTTTTACATAACTTTGTAGATGATTGGAGGTTTTAGTCTACGTGACATGGACCAGTTCCAGTGACTTTTCCCACCTCACTTTTGTGATCTGCTATCTGCTGAGTTACACAATCTCCTCCAACAGTAACATTCAGCTCATCACTCCCCCAAGGTAAAAATCTGCTTAGGGAGCTGCTCTCATCTCAGATGCACTTTCTGGCACAAATGCAATGGGAAAGTCAGACAACAAAGTTCCCTGGAGCCAAATGGGTGTCATTCATTCCTGCCATGTCTTGCTCTTTTAAGCAATACAGCAAAAACAGAACAGAGAACTTAGAAGCAAGTTTAGAAGTTGTCTGAAACTGTTACTACAGGCAAGCAGAGCTAATAATTGTACATGGAAAAATTAGATACAAAATATTAAAATACTTTACCTGAAATAAAAAAAACAGAACCCAAACCTTCTCAAGTTCAGCCTTCCAGCCCCATCCCTCCCTTTTAAATATGTCTGTGATTTGCTTCGCTGTTGGAACTGTGCACATGGAGTATCCAAAACGAACATGCAAGGCACCCTCGGTTTCTGCTGCAGCCTCCCTGATGCAGAAGGAACCCAGGTGCACTGGCCTTTAGTGTGCAGAGTCCAGACACATGAAAAAATGGATCTTTCTAGTGAAATTTGGGTCAACTCTTTACACTGGTGTTTTCCTTCAGGCCTGAGATCTTTTCCCTTAGTAAGTTGGGACCACAGCATTTTGCTGGAATGAGTGAAGACTCCAGAATATGGTTCCTGACTGTAAAGGGTCTTGTTGTGGTGGTTTGTTCTCTTTTTTTAATGTGTATGTGTTCGGTGCATGCGTGTGAGCATGTATTGGTACATCCACTGGGCAGGGAAAGAAGAAAACATGCAGTGCCCAGTGAATTTCTGTAGGGTCATGTTTTGATGTCCTGACTCAGCTGTTCTTTTGGCCAAGCTCTACTGACCAGCTGTTCAAAGCTATTTAGACACTGGATGTCTCAATATAGTTCAGCATCTGTCTCAGTCTGACTGAGGACTGGGCAAGATCTGTAGAGACTGATCCCTCCATGGTTATTATTTTTAAAGACATTGGCTTTTGCTGCTGATATAACTGGACCCTCTGTGCCTAAATTTCTTTTTTTTTTTCTGGAGAATTTCTTACTATGGCTCTTTGTGCCTTTTAGAAGAGTCCCCTCTCTGCTCTCTGATTTTAGTGTCCTCCTGATAAGTCTTTAGGCAGAGATCAAGGCTTGGGCAGAAGAGATTTCACTGCTTTAAACAGTGAGAAAAACTTAGGCCAGGTTTAGTCTCCTGCACTCTCATTACACTATAGTAATGCTAAAGTGCAGTACAGATATTCCTAGCAAAATACACTTGTTTTCAGGCTTCCTTTTTGAGACAATCAGGTGTAATATCTCAATGTTTCACCCAAAAAGACACTTAGTTTGGGTTCTATTAAAATAACTTTGAAAGCTTCATTAAAATGTATCTGAAAATTTCTGAGTGAAATATATCAACCTCAACTATATAAAAGCTTTCATTTTTACAAGAAACTGTCTTCATACACTGACTTGTCCAGTTATGAGGATAGTTCATTTATCTCTTTCTGTTTCAGTCATTTGAGGCCCAGAAAATTAATTACAGAAATTTCTTCCCTTTCACAAGGACACATTTTTCAACCTTATTTTCCTCAGGGTATGAAGTATTGGTTACCTAAAATACGCTAGTTTTCCATAGCTCTGTTTCCCAATCTCCTCTTCCAGCTGAAGAGAAAGTATCACTGCAGAAAGACTTCTTCTTCCACAACAGTCAGATCAGTGCTCCTCCATTAACCAGTCAAAAGGTAACGATCTTTTAGCTACCTGGGTGACATGCATTGCCCAGAGAGAAAGGATTTCACAGGGCTGAGTATTTCAGGACTTTGCCTCTTACATTTTTCTATCCAGTTCTGACTGGAGTCCTGTGTAGATTTTGGGAGAACTCGACAAGTGGGATTCACCGAGGCCAACAAGGAGCAATCCCATAAGTTAGCCTGCAGAAAATGGCAAGGAGAGTAGCAGGGACCTGCAAAGAGATATAGAAACTTAGCTCTGAGATGCAGAAATCCCTGCTCTCACCTGGGGTCTGTAACTATAGACTCTTTCCTGGAGATCATGTCCAAGCCACTCTTTTCGTCACAAAACACAGCTGGGGAGAGGCCCACCTGCCTTTGCATGGAACAGCTCAGTGTTTGCAGGACACTTCTGGAAGGTGAGAAGCTGAAGAGCAATTCCCTCCATTTCCTGGAGAAGGTCAGCTGAAGGTGACCTCTAGATGTGCAAGAGCCTTGTGAGTGTTGGCTACACCATGGAGTAGGAGAGAGGCATTGTGCCCTGCATGGAAACATCCCTCAACCCAGCAGCAAAAGCGTTTGAACTGGGCTCTGGCACATCTGGGAAAATGTTTTGGCTGGTGGGCATCTCTTTCTCCTGTGTTGCCAGAGGCCATGTTACAGAGCTTGCTGCCTTGGAGGATGCCTGATGTGAGATTTTCATGACTCATCCCTGCAAAATAATCTCCCACATGAAAAAGGCCTTTTAACTCCAGGGTTTCATGTGTTGTCCCAGTGCTGAAATTTGCCCAGACCATCTTTGCTGTAGGTTTTCTCTATCTGCTGCAGACTTAGGTGTCACCTGTGCAGTGCCTCCCACTCCATCAGCCTGTGTTGTGCCTGCTCTCCCATTCTCTCAGCTTCCTCCAGGCCGGGACCATGCCCCTGGTTTGTCAATGCTGGCTTTGTGAAAAAGAAAATTGTTTTACAGAGATGAGTTCATAACAAGTGGATCACCATCCTTCTGCCATCTGCCTTCTTTATCAGTGGGATTCCCAAAGGGACCACTGCTCACAAGTGACAATCCATTAAGGTCCTTCCTCGTGTTAGCTGACTTGCACAGCTCACCCAGTGACACCCAGTGCCTGGCATGGGGCTAGGGGCTGCTTGTGATTTCCACACTTTGCCTTTGCCTCTGGAAGGGGCGTCTCATGGTGCTCCAAAGGATGCTGTTTCACAAACAAAAACATTCACTTGGTTCCTTTATCATTTCCTGAGCGGGCGCGTTCATCTCCGTCCTGCTTGCGGCTGTCATCCAGCGCCTGGATCTGAGCAGGAAATCTGCCTTGAACAACACGTGAGGGCTGCCAAGACATGCATTGCTGGTCCCCACAGGCACCAGCAGACAGCATTATAATTACTTATCCTCAAGAGATCAAGTGGTACGTGGTGTTCTTCTCCAAAGACCGGAGCACTTGCATATCGCACAGTAGCTCTGCTTGGGGACAGAGGAGGGACAGTGCCTGGGGCTGCTGTTACACTGGGACAGAGAAGGCTGAGGGATGATTTTGGTGTTGCAACCTCCATCACATCTGACTGAGCTGTTTGCTGTGAGCTCACCAGGCTCTATCACACTGGGGAGAGCTGTGACTCACAGATATTTGAGCATGGCAAAGGCTCAACTTCCCGGAGACCAGGGACTGAGGCAAGCACTGTGGCTGCTCTCTGTGGGTGAGGGACTGCACCCTTCTGCTTGCTCGTGCTGCAGACCAACCTCAGGGTTGCTGGGAGAGTGTTTTTCTTCCTGCTTACAAGAGGCCAAAGCCTGAAACCCTGAAAGTTTCATGCAGACCTCACTCTACCCTCCCTGGCAGTGAGAGCTGTGCCCCTCCAAGCCCAGGCATCCACTCTCCCTCCAGGATGGGGTCTGGCTGTGCTGTGGGATTTTTGTGGTTTTGCTCACAGAGGAGGGCAGGGAGAGCAAGTTCTGAGGAGGGAGACAGTTCTGAGTTGCTGCTGGTGTTTCAACCTGGTCCTCAATAAGACAGGAGCCTTTCAGCAGGGCTGCTGCTATTTATTTCATATGTGCAGTACCTCTGTGAAGGGAAAGCATGAGAGTGACTCAGCTGCTGCCACAGGGATTTACAGTTTCAGCCAGGCACAGGGGTGGGACAGCCATGCCACCAGAGCACAAGGACACACCATCAGCTGCAGCCACTGCTCTTCACCTGCCATGGAAGTTTGGGACCAGTTCCCACTCTGATGTTAACAGGGGCCATGGTTTGCACAGCAGCATCTCTGAAACAGGGTTTACAGGGAGGGCTGTTCTCCCTGGATAGCCTGACACTTCCAGGCAGGTTGTGCTGTTTTCCAGAAAATAGGGACAAAAATCAAATGTGTGATGCTCTTGAATGGATCTCCCTAGGAAAATACCCTGCATGTGAACAAAAATGTGATCCCAAACAGAAAATGGTCACATAACTGAAATATGTGTATGTCTGGAGGAGAGATAAGAGTTGGTTGAGAGGGAGGGTAACTGCAGTCCCATCAGAGATCATAGAATCCCTAAGAAATAACCTCCTGCTGCTCTGTGGGAAGTGAGGGCTGCTCAGCACAGCACTGAGCCTTGCAGAGACTGTGAGCATTCAGCCAGAGACCCTGTGCTGGAACACAGCCCTCTCCTGCAGCCACCTGGGGTGGGTCTGCTGGCCACCTCCCTCTGCCCTTCTCCCGGTGTCCAGCTGCAGTGGCCCATTAAGTTCACTGGGTTCTTCACACTGTCAGTGGCTGACATTGCCTCAGGAGTGTCACCACCCAGCACAGGGTATGACCTGAACACCTGTCCCTCAGGATTGCAAGGAAACACCTACACCCAGCTGGGATCCACCACCCAGGACCCTTTCCTGAAGGCAGGTGCAGACACACCACCTCTCACAGACCTCACCAGAACTGAATCTTTTCTATCTGAATTAATCCATTCCACCTTTTAAGTGAAGCTTTGGTCCAAGAACTGGGGAGCCAGATTTGCTGAGTGATGGGATTCAAATCCATGCTTGCTCATCAAGGTAGTCCAGTGGGATCTGTGGGAATTCCCATCACATTTCCTGAAAATGGGTCTGCTGTGCAGCAAGAAGCTCAGACTCTGATCAGATAGAGAGGCACCACTGCAAATATGACTGTGATTTAATGGTCGAGGTAAGTAGGTGGCTGCCAAACCTTGTTCTACATTTTGCATTAAATATTTAGCACATAAAAAAAGGAAATGCTTTTCTGGAGCAGAGTGCCCCTTCTTCTAGGTGAGTGGCTTGACTGTTAAACATCAAAGTCATCATTTTTCCCTTGCTGCATGTGCTGAGGTTTCTTTGCTTTCTATAATCTGAAGGAAAAAGAGTGACCTGTCAGAGGTAACTTGCAAAATATTTCGCTGGGGAATACCAGAATACCATTATCTAAACACTGCTTTTTGATGAGCTTATGGGATTTTTGTCCTGGCTTTGGCTTGCAGGTTTTTGAGTTATTTCATGATGCAAGACTACCCTAAGACTAATGGAGAGAAATGTTCTTTCTTCTAAACCGCTGCACCCCTATGAAAAAAATAGGTGTTAATATGGCTGTTTTCCCCTTTGCTTTTCTGAGTGGTTTTGGTGTGAGCTCTGAGCTGCCGAAGGTACAAAGAGATCCCACAGCTTGATGGGGAAGGTGGGTACCTCCAGCTGCAGCACAGGGCAGCATTTAACAGTGGCTCTAATTATCCAAACGGGTTGCTGAGAGAGGCTGCTGTGGCTTCCCTACTGCATTAAGCCCTTAAATGAAGGCTGTTTTCTTTAGGTATTTTACAGGTTGCCTAGCATTTATCAGTGGGTAAGAGCCAGCACATGGGTGTGAAGATGAGGAGACAGAGGGTGCAGGGCTGGGGACCACTCCGGGAGCAAGAAGGCGCAGCAGAGGAGAAACCACGGGGATGAAGCTATGGCTCAGGGAGGGAAGTGTACAGCCAACAGGCGGGGTCAGGGACAGGCTGTTAGAGGGAACAGTGTGTTGGAAAATAAAATAATTTGGCTTTTCTGTTTCAAAGAAAAATAGAGTCCTCTGTGTAAGTCTGTGCTGGGATGCCCTACCCGACCTTGCTCTGAACCTGGGTGTGTGACCAGATGTTATCTGGTAGGGGCCTTGTAGAGGTCTGTTGTAAATACTGTTTAAAGGAGATATTCCTACCAGAGGAGGAGGAAGAGTTGTGCCAGGAGCAGAAGTGAGGGGCAGAGCCCCAGTGACAGTGACAGTGGGATAAGGGCAGGATGGCGGCTGCCCATCTCCCACATCTCAGGGCCACCCGTGCAGCACAAATGCACCTTCCCTGTGTGAACCCCAGAGCTCTGCTCTATCTGTAATTCGTTTTGCATGATTAGCTTGACATGATGTAACCCCTGTCCTTGTGACTCAGCACGCCAAGTATAAGCATCAAATGACTACAGAGTCATCTGATTTACAGGAGTCTCACTTATAACAGCTCATTACCGAGCCAGCAAAGTATCCGTGAGCCAGCCAGCAGAGAGCAGATTGGAGAGCTTATGAAAGCAGATTTTGGGAAAACTTTCCTAGTCAAGCCTGCTGACTGACAGCTGATAAGCAAAATCATCCTGCATTACCTTTTAGGTTTTCCTTTCTCACTTCGCTTTGGCTCAGGAAGCCAAGTTTCACCAACCAAAGCCACCTCAGGAATGGTCTAATGAGGCTGTTTGAAACCAAATTGAAGTGAAGTCTGGCTGAGAGCTAGGTGATGGAAGTAAAGTTTTCCACCAGCACAGGGTGAGACCAAAGGAAACTCTCAGAGCTGCAGTTCTGTTGATGGCAGAATTTGCATGCGGCATCTCTGCACCTCTGCTAGTGTGTCCTTTCATGACTCAGGCAGAGGTCAGAAACTCCAATTGCCTGTGAAGTATTTGTTCATACACAGGCTCTCTACATTTATTTTATTACTTAAAGAGAGCCAGATCGCCAAAAGTTTTCTAAAATCCCCCTACTGTGCTTTACAGCTCACTCCTAAAAAGCTACATTGGGTCAGTGACTTGGGTGGTCAGGCTGCGATATTTTCTGAAGTACTGCAGCTAAAACTACTCCCATGGAATATCCCAGGCACTGAATGTGCTATTTGACTGCAAAGCACCTGTTTGACATCAGCTGTCTTTAACCTAAGTTAGGAAAGGAAATGGAGACATTAAAAAATGCAACACCACTGGTATTGCCTGATCTGATCCCTGCTGTCATGTATATTTCTCTTTCTGGGCTGGTGCAGGTCTGCCTGTGCCCTGAAAACAAGAACTTGGAGGGATGAGGCTACAGCTACTCTCAGAGAGCTCGTACTTATGGATAGAGAAGACACATACCCAAAGCCCTTATCCACATGGTACAATGCAAGCTTTTCTAACAGGGTATTTCCCTGACCTCCAGGATATAGGATACTTGGGATAAGGGGTTTCCAGGAGCTGAGCTGGGCACTCAAGTCTCCCCACAACTAGATGGGTATAACTCCAATCTGTTGCAGCCACAAAAGAAATAAACGTTTTTATTCCAAATCTCTGGGCTGTTCCCAGCCCCACTTAGAGGGGCCATATTCCCTACCTGTACATTTCCTCAATAGCAGATTGTCATGATGCAGAAAACACAAGGAAGAGATTCAGTTTTTAAGGAAAGTACAGGATGTTTGGGTGTATGCTTATCCATGGGTATTTTTCATTCTCTCTCACTCTTTTTATGCAAAGCTGTCATGGGAGACATCTGACAGAACCTCTTGGGCTTTGTCCATGTATGACCATTGTTTGTATTTAAAAGAATAATCTCAGTAATGTTTTGCCTAGTTCCCATGATTTATTGCTTCAGGATAAGATTTTCTGGAAATCGGTGAGATCCTCCAGGATCAAAGCAGCCTAGAGAAGGCAAGGTGCTCTTATCGTTACATCTTCAGTCGCCTTACTTTCCCCACAGGGAGAAGTAATTGTGCATGCAGTTTGTGTCTGGAGGCAGTATATTCTACAGAAATGCCACTTATTACTGCATTGCTTTTCATCTGCAGAGGGGAAAAGTGATGTGAAAATGCCCGGAGGAGAAGGAATGTGAAGCAGGAATGTGGTAATATGAATCTCATTTTACCATGCCTAAAAGAACTTCACGCAGACAAGGAATTGGTAAAAGAGAGTCAACGCTGAATAAAAATTCCCAATTAGAGCCCTATTGAAGGCAGCACTTCTGTGGTGAGGTGGGTTAGCTCTCCCTACTTTTACAGAAACCTGTGCTAGTGTGTGCTTGCTTGGCTTTTTTATAACCTGTCTATACCTCTCCCATCTTGAAGCTGTGGCTTTCTTTCTAGGTACTTGCTTGCCACTCCCAGCAGCTGGATGGCCAAAAGCTCTGGTGTGGTGGTGGGTAACTGGGCAGAGGTGCTGCAAGGTCATTGCTCCAAGGCAGGGCACTGGAAGTCCCCAGTCCTAAGATACAGAGTGTTTTGCCATCAAGTGTTGGTGACTCAAAGTGGTTTGCCATCACCTTGAATGGAAACATCCAGTTAGCGCTGAACCTGATAGAAAACTGATGGTGCTCAGCTGCTTTTTAGCACAGGAGAGCTATCGTCCTCCTGGCTCACCTGTGTTTCCTCAGCAGGGATTACTGTAACAGTGCTCAGCAGCTGAGCTCTGGCTTGTGGCAGTCTGGGGACGGAAGTCTCATTTACGGGCTGGGTTTGGAAAGCAGCATATGGATGGAGGGAAGGCTTGTAGCTGCTGCTGTGGGGCCCAAGGTTTTGGGGAGGGCTGGAAGACTCCAATTTTGAGGGTTGTCTGCTCCCCATGGGCTGGGGCACAGCCCTGGTTTGCACCAACCCTCACACCCCTTGTGCAGCAGGAGGTGTTTAACACCATCCCCAGCTGAGCAAGGGGCTCATGCTGGGATGCTCAGCCTGGGATCTGGCAGCACTCCTTTTGTCCCAGCTGCCACTGGCACTGCATGTCAGCTGCTTTTCTCATTGCCTGTGGGGCAATTCCTCAAGCAGGGATATGAAGTTGCAGGTTCGCTTTCACCCCTTCTGCCTGGAGTCTGTCCTTGCAGTGCACTGTGGTGGGCTCCAGATTTATTTGCTTTGCTTTTTCCATCCCATTGCATATGAGGGGGTAAAGCATAACCAGCTTTTGCAAAACCATGCTCTGTGCAACTATCCCCTCAGATCAGCTGAATCTTGCCCCCACGAACGCCTCCTTGCTCTCAGCACAGACCCTTATCAGCAGAGGCTGACTGATAAACCAGGGCAGTGCCACTGGGGGCTCTGTTACATGCATCTTGGCCACACACAGAAACATATGTGTGTGTGCACACACATTCCTGCCAAGCAGGAGGCAGCAGTGAAGCTTCCAGTGATTTGGAAGGGACCTGGAGAGCTCTCAGAGAAGAGCTGAGCTTTTAAGAACCCCTTTGCATCCAGCCTCTTCCTCTAGGTAACAGTTTATTTCTAACATCTGATTTTCCCCTCAGCACATTCATGCCACCTGCTCTGACAATTATTTCTGATTTCACCCAGTGTGAATTTCTGCTGGGCCATTTATAACAAACCTGTCACAAGGTGCCATAGATCCTGCTGTCAGAGTGAGCACACACCTGATTTATTTACTATGCCTCTGTTAGGAAATTACTAGTTTATATTTAGGGGGGAAAAAGTTATATCTTTTCTTTGTCCTCTGAAATTTTATCACAGCACCATCAAAAATAAGGGCTGAAAGGGATTTCTGAAAGTCATCCAGCCCTGGGGCAGAGCCAGGACAAACTGAGCATCTAAACTCCTTTGGACTCTACTTGGCCCCTGTGTAAAGGCACAGCCACACAGTCACAGCAGAGTAACCACTTCTCTGTAGTGGCAATTTGCAGGGTTTGCCTCACCTCATATTTCAGGAGCTCCAGGGCAGACCTCCCTTTGTACCACCAAAGTTTTCGTTTTACTGTGTGTCTGAAGTAAACACACCTTCCCCAAAAGGAGGGAGGTTTCACTGGAAATGTTTGTTTTCATGAGATGAGACAAAACCAGCATCCACATCTGCATGTGCAGAGTCCTGGTGGTCACAGGGGTGTGGGAGCAGAGGCACAGAAGTGTTTGGTGCTGTTGGGAGCTGCTGGATGAGCAGACATGGCAGGAGGGAGATCTCATTGGAGGCAAGGGTGCTCCCATCCCTTCTCGATCAGCCCAGCAGGAGCACTCTCTTGTCAGTGACAGACACACTGCCACATGGTTACAGCACCAGTGAGATGTGCTCAGCATCCAGCAAACCTGCTGTGAGCAGCTGGGGAGTGGCTCCCACTTGAGGGCCCATGTGGAGAGGTTGGTGCCCATGGTACCACTGCCTCCATGCCAAAACACAAATCTCCTTCTTCCCACAGGGGGATGAAGATGTTTAAAACAGTCACGGTGCTCCTGATAAGGAGTGCATCTTCTTTACAGTCACCAGGTTTCCAAGCAGATGTATTTTGTAGTTTCTACAACAGCTGGGTGGGAAGCTGCGAGTTGCCAGCATTGCTGCTGTGTGAATTCCTTTTTCAGATGTTTATTTGTTTTGCCAGTGTCCTCAATGTGTCCTTGCTATGGGTGTAGCTTTAGTGCCAATAAAAACCTGAAATTTCATCAAGGGCATCTGATCCTATATTAGGTTGCAGGAATAATGAGTGTTTTTCAACTGGTACTTGAACTTAAAACCTAATCCTGATTTATATCCTCCTTTTCAAGCCCTGTGTCTTTCCTCCTTCCCTGGGAGAGGTGGCATGGCTGTGCTGTGGCATCAGTCAGTGGCTCTGGACGTCAGGGGAGCACGTCCAGATGACGCATGTGTTGGTGAGCCCAGGAATCTTTCACTGGAGTTTGTCCAGGGTAGAGATTCACTCTTTTCCAAAGTAATGCCCTGCAAAAAGTGGAGTCGTGGGGAAGGTTATGACATGTGGACAGGGGGTGAAGTTAAGGGGGGGACAGTTTCAGTCTGCTGACTCTTCCTGTAGTTCATGGAAACAAACAGTTTGGCCTCAAGTGTGAGGTGTTGCTGCTTTCCCTCTCTTCTGCAGTTTCAGGATCAAGAACAGTTTTTATCTGCAATTTAATATCTACACAGAGTGCTCGGATCACACTGGTCGTTGTATTTAGCAATGCACTGCTGAGGGAGGAGGCTTTGCAGTCTGAAGCACATTTAGCAAAGTACATAAATGTGGGGAGGGGAGGAAAATCCCTGAAGGCATCATTTGTACAACTATGCAACATAAAAATTTGCGCCACTTCAATAAACTATACACAAATAGTTTACAGTCTGTCTTCAACCCTAGCTGCTCTACCGTGATTTCTAAATAGAATATGATTAATGTTAAAAATAATCCAATATATGAATTCTGTCTTCTGGTTTGTTTTTAGCAGGTCAAAGGCCATTATTGCAGTAATTGAATAATCCCACAGCCCTTTGCTCCAGACATTCACTATGGAAACTAAGCAGTGAGGACTGGCTATTCTATTTTCCAGTCATCCAGACAGCATTTTAATGGGAAAGAAAAATCTGATGCAGTTAAAAGCCCCTCTAAAAGCAGATTATGGGGAAAAAATAGATGCTCAGATGAGATGTAGGCTGGTGATTCACTTCAAAATACTGTAATTGTTGAAGACACTGATAATCACTTTGGCAAGAATGCAAAGACATAGAAATGCTTTCTTACCCTGTGTTCTCTAGATTGAGAGACAAGGGGGAGGGCTGTTTTCTTTCCATGAGACCAGTGAAAAGCACATATTTCTAAAGCAGAAATCAGGGTTTGTTCTGAGAGTGTTTTAAGACTCTCAGATGAAAAATACTCTGCTGTTAGAAATGGTGCATGTCATATTTAGACAACAGTGTTTATTAATTATAGGATAGAATCATCTAATGACTCCAGCTGAGATTGTGGCATAGTGTGCCAAGTATTATATACACATCATACAGAGAGGTGTAAAGACAGCCAGGGACACCTCAAATCTAAGTAGACTTGTAACTGACCACTGTTTATTTCCCCTGTTTTTACATCCTTGCAAATCCATTGACCCCAGATGAGATGCTCATGACTTAGTGGGAGACAAATCAGAGGCAAATTTTGTTATTTTTTCTGAGAAAGGGGCAGGGAAAAGGTAACTTATTTGTCTGAATAAGGAGGAATCTATGGAAAAGGTGGCATTGACTCTGGATAGTGTCCTGGATGCATAAGACTGTTTTCCTCCTGTAGGAAATGTCCTAAGCTCATTTCAAGATGAGTGAGAGCTAGCCAGAAACACCCAGGCATTGTTTGGTGGTGTCTCCAACACTTCTCCTCCTTCCCCCTGGAGTTTTCACATCTGTCCTGGTGGGTTCACATCCCCTGTGGTCCTTTCACAACCACCACAAAAGACTCTGTAGGTCTTGAGAGATCCAGGGAAAGCAAGTGCAAACCTAAATGCAGACATGAGGCATGATCCAAACCTTTGACCACGCAGGGCTGCCTGTGTGGCACTCACCAGGCTGGTTACTGGGCCAGCTGTAACCTAATGTAACCTTTTTGGCTGCTAAAAACCTAATGGGATTTGGTTGCAGAATTTAACCTTTAGAAGCCCAGCAGCTGCTCCCCAGGCCCTCTGAGAGGCTAAGCAGTCAGCATTTAAGATCCCAGATTTGAAGCATTGCAGATTCATTTTTTTATGCATCTTCAATAACCTAAAAAAAGCTAAAGGTCTGCTAAAGGTGCAGCTGCATTACCGGGAGAGAAGCATTTAAGATCTGGCACAGGGAAAAGCTCATGTTTAAAAGACAAGCCTATCAGTCTTTAATGAAGTTATATGGGGACTGAGTGGTCATCTCGTCATTGAGTAACCCTTAATGCAACGTGCTCTGAATCTATAATTAAAGCAGCTTCCACCTTTATCTCACATGCTAAATCTTGATTTCTCCCAGTTCTTGCAGAATCTCTCTCTGTCTTAAAGGTACACCTGGTGTGTCCATGAGCCTCAAAAGGACTCATCTTGAGTAGCCTAGTGGCACTGGGGAGGGCTCACTTGGAGCTGAGAACAAGAAACTCACATCCAAAGTGATGTTTCCTACTGAATGAGTTTCAGTAAAATAAACCAGGTTTCAGCAGAATGAAGCACCTTTATCAATTGTTGTTGCCCACTGTCTCTTGCTGCAGTATGGCTCCTGCCTGCTCACACTCTTTATCTGTGGAGAAAATCTTCTCTGGTTCTTCTTCAAAAATTCCTTTCTCAACCCGGAGGCCCTTCAGATCTCCCAGCAGGCTCCTTGCCTTCTCCCCCATTGAAGTCTTTCCCACCTGAGCCATTGCAAAACTCTCCAACAGCACCTGTTGCTGGAAAAAAGCAAATCAAGGCAAAAATAATTACCTGTATTTCTAGAAATTACAGCTTGGAAGCACTCACTCAGGTTTGACAGCTGCAAAGATACCCTCAGGGATAAGAGAAAGAAGGAAACCTGCAGGTCCTAAAGGGCAAATTCTCACAGAGCATTATTGCCAGACCAAGCCCTCTGCCTCTTTCTTGGCAACTGTGAAATTGTTCTAAAAGCACAGTAAAGAACATGGTCAGGAAACTGCCCTGTGGTCCAGGCACTGACCAACAATTTGGCATTTTCTTTGAGTTCCTTTCAGTACCCCAGGCTCCCACTGTGATCTTGAGCAAGCTGCTCAGACTAAACTTCCTCTCTCATACGCAGGCTCCTGATTCCCATCGAGTTAGGGCAGTATCTGCTAAGGACCCTGCAGTAGTGCGGCTCAGCCTCAATGCCCAGCCTGTGCCATCCTGCCTTTCTCCAGATGACTTTCTTTAGACTCATTTAGATCCATTGGGGCTAGGTGGCAGGCACTGTGTTCTCTGCAGCATCCACCAAAGGAGATTTCCTTCAATCGGGGGCTCTAACACACCTTGAACAGCAACACAGTAGAAATAAACTACAGGTGGTGGCAAAGCTTTCACGTCTACACAAGAAGTGCAGGGAGTACTGTATCTCCTTGCAGCAGATAACCTAAATCAGCCCTAGTTTTCCCCCAGATACTGAGCTGGAAGCGTGTGCCAGGCGCAGTTTCCACAGAACAGTAATTTATTTAACCACATAGAGCAGAGCAATGTGGACTGCTGTCTCAGCACAAAGAGACAAACACGTCAAGAGCTTCTCCTGAAGGAGCAGCAACGTTCAGGCTTTGACTGTGGGAGCTGTGTTGCCTTCGTTGAGAGTTCAGAACTGGTGGGATTTCACAGCACCTCTTGTACGCAAAATGAGAGGCATTTGAAGGCAGGTGAGCTGAGGGCATCTTTCTAAACATGCCAAGTGTTTTCCAAATAACTCCTGAGAGCTGCAGCCAAGTCCAGCTGAGCTCTCTCTGCCTGCTCTTGGAGAAGGCTTTTTGTGCACTGTTCCTGCTGCCCAGGTCCTTTAGGTGACATTCAACAGGTGGGAAGGGCTCAGCCCTGGGTCTGGGTGGTCCATGGTACAAACTACAGGCTTTTCATTTCATAGTGAGACCACAGTGTGGTTATTCTCCTGGGTTCACTGTGCCCAATTTCTGCACAAATGCCAGGCTTGCAAAGCTGGAGGAGCATCGTGGTGTGGTCTATGTTTAGAAAACCCACTGCTGAGGGGACATTTAGGTGGTGACTGCAAAAAGGGAGTCCCACAATCTGTTAGTACTGGCTGTGGCTCTTCACAGGCTTGCTGGGGAGGGTCTAAAGGGAAGGTGCCCACTGGAGCATGGGATTTGGTGAATTTGCCAGAGCAATGAAAAAAAAAAAAAAAGGAGAGTTGGAGAGTTGAACATTTTAAGCAAAGGTTAAATTTTGTTCCTCTAACAAATAAAGCCATCACAGCTCAATGCAAACAGAACCCACAACATTATTTTTGCACCTCACTCTTAATGAAATTAATGGAAATTAGGCATTAAGCAGATAAAAATGCATTTCTGGATCTAACCCTATTTTTTGTAATACATCCAGTGCCCTATTAAGAAGAAAAACTCATTCAATGTCACAGAGCCTCTGAAACAGAGGTGACTGATGTGTTGGTAAATTGGAAATGCAATTCACTCCATCTTCAGCTAGAGAACTGTGTCCTGCATCTGACATTGCTTCATTATATTAATGCTTTTCTTTTTCTGCTTTGGAGATCATGTTCCCAGAGAATTTGAGTCACAAATAAATCAACTTGTCTTACATGTCAGTTCAGCTTTTTCTTATTAGATTGAACAACTGCTGGAAGTTATAGTTTTAGGAAAGAGCTTTCAAATTAATGCAAAGCTTGAACTAGTCTGATACTGGAAACCAGTGGGAAGGAGTAAAGTTTCCTCTGATTGGCAGCCAACAGCCACTTAAATTAAGGAAGAATCAAACCTTTTGCCAGTTTCACAAAATGTCAACACATCTGTCTCAATTATGAATTAGGAATGCTGAGCTTAAGTAGAAAAAAACAGACAAAAATGGACAAAATCAGATCTGGATCTCCAGTTTAGGTGTGGAGGACTGAACTCTGTTACTTCTACTTTTATGTATTTGTCAAAATAATGTTGAAAAGCACCTCTACTTAAATACCTTAAATGCTCAGGGAAATACTAACAACTCTGGAATCCCTTGATACTTTTTCTTTAATTTAGGCTTTACTTTGTTGGTTTGCTTGCACTAAAACTCCAGCTTGAAATTAATGTCACTTTTGCTCTATATTGAACGAACTTTCAATCTTCTGGCTTACTGGGAGCTGTTGTGTATGTTGTCTCAAGCCATGAAAAAAATAATTTAATACCAGTTTTAATTATACTTTAATTATGATGTAAATGTGAATTATAGATCTATATATAATTTGATTTTAATTTCATTATAATAGCTGCTACCAGCCCTGTAGGTAACATATACTATGAGTAGGCTTCAAAGCATTTCACAAAGGGAGTAAACATATCATTAACACTGCTTTACAAATGGGGAAACTGAGTCAGGAGCTGGATTGGCCAGAAGAAGGCAAAAGATTAGCACCAGGCACTGCACCTCAGTCCTCAGCACCTCAGCACCTCCAGCTCCATGCCCAAGCCCCATGGTTGGTCACATGCTCTGGTATCTTTCTGACAGGATGGGCTAAACTGGGTATTTGGGAGCTGTAACTCCTTTTTCCAGACCTTGCTTCCTCCCTGCAAAATCCTAGACAATATCCACCTCCAAAAAGAGAAGACATTAGGCAATACATGCTAATTATTATTATGGCAAAACTTTCTGTCTCTGGCAATCAGCCACACAAGACACTGTCATGGAAGGCTTGTAGACCTTTAGTCACCTCTCCAGCTGTTAAAAAATACCTCTGAAGTGACTCTCCCTGGTGAGACCTCTTGAGGCTTCCCTTGTCCAAACCAATGTCCCACCTGTGAGCTGGGACATTACTGAGATCCTTCCTGACACTTTGCTGCAGCTGCTGCTCAGCCCTGCAGACGGGCACAGCGAGAGCTCACCGTGTGTTTTGCCAGCTCATCATACCAAAGAGATAAGCAGATCTGTATTGCTGCAAGAAATGTGTGGGTGAGGAATTAATCCTCGCTTAATTTGCTGCTAATAACTCCCTAGCTGTAACATACTCCACAGCCAGCACCATTCTGTACTGTTTCAGACCCCAAGAAAACAGAAATATGTGCCACAGTGTGATCCAAAAGGTATAAAAAAGAGATGTGTTTATAAGGAAAAGGAAGCTATAAAAGAAGGGATTGTAATGAATAACCGAAAAAAAGATATAAAAAAGAAATAAATATATATATATATAAATAAAAAAGAGGTAAAGAGCTTGACTGTGTCAGTCTTTTCCAACCTAATTGGTTTTGTGATCCCTGACTTGAAGGTTGTTGTTGATGAATTCTGACATCATAATACTCACAAAAAAATAGACTGAAATATTATTTTTTTCTCTTTACTTAAAAAAAAAAAAAATCACATTTTTTCCTGTGTACTGGTGAGATGACAGGGCATTCTCTGGAGGAAAGAAGAAAGAGACACAGTTCAAATAAATTGAAAGGGAATGGGAAAAGTATGTAGTAAAGATATGTCTGAATGAGTCATACATACACTGTCAGGAGAGATGAAGTTACAAAGAAAAGTTGGCATGTTTGTGAAATTTCCTGCCCAGATTGTGCCAGCAGAACTCACATATGGGCTTTTGAAAGTGCAATAACCCTCATGTGCCCATGCCAGAGGCTTTTGTCCATGCAACAGTCTCTCTGCTGTTTTGAACAATCCTCCTGGTCCCAGGCCAGAGGGGAGGGTGGCTGCAGACTCTCAGCAGGCAATGTGTGAAATGTGACCTGGGACTTCAAAGTAATTTTTGTTATTCTGGGAAGGTGAGAATTGAGGAAAAGGTTTCATGCCATTTTGTTTAAAGACCTACAACAAAGAAGAGTGTGCTGTAGTGTAGGATCCCTGGATTGGAATCCTGGCTTGCTGGGTGACTTTGGACAAGACCCTTAAGAGTCTCAGCTTCCCCTTCATACAAAGGACAGTGCCCTGGCATCTTTCATGGAGCGCTCCCAGATCCACTGATGAAAAGACATTTATGTTGTTATTACCTTTCTTTAGCATTTCTGAGTATGGGCCATGGATGGGTCATGTCCAGCAGACAGCAGGCTCTGGTCCAAGCGTACTATATTTAATTTATAAGTGTGGCAGCATGAATAGAATAGGAAATTATCACAACTACCTCATAGCCAAAGTGCCTGGAAGTGGGAGGATGAGTGGAGCACGCTCTGCAGTCAAGACTCTGTGCAGAAAGCCTCCCTGCTACTCCACTCACAGCCCCACTCTGACCAGGAGCAGCTCTGCAGCTCCCTCAGCTTTTCCTGTGCTCCTGCCCACAGGCACCATGGTTCTCATCAAAGAGGTACAGAACTTTCCTCCTCCAGGAGCTCTGTCGTTGCCTAATTGTGGTGAAAAGTTCTAAGAGGTTGGTTTGTGCACGCATCTCATGCAAGGGCACAGGAATCATGGAATCATAGAATTGTTTATGTTGGAAAAGTCCTCTAGGATGGAGGTAAAGGGGGGGAAGTGTGGGAGAAGCACAGCACAAACCAGCAAGAGAGAGGACTGGCATGTGGGTCTGTATTAATGGATTGTTGGAGGAGCTACCAGCACACCTTGGAGATGATGCTCTTGGTGGAAGGGCTGCTATGGAAGATGGCACAAAGTAAGGTCAGGGTGAAGGACACAGGCAGCACACCTGGACACACATGAGGCAGTGAAAGACTGAAGGGAAGATATGGCCTAGAGGCAAGAGAAGAATCCAGAAGGAGAGTGAAGAACTGTGACAAGGTAAGAGCAGGAGTGTTCAAGGGTAGTCAGAAGAGAAAATCTCCCTGGGATAATAATAAGTCTGAACATTACATCACATCACTGCTGGCTTGCTTTCAGTGTAGCAATTACTGATAAAATCCTAAATTCATTTAACACAGAGAAATACACAAATAAGCAGCCTACAAAGACCTGCAGGATGCAGCCCTGGGGCAACTCTCACTTCCAGGCAGCCCTGGGTTGATGGGCTCTGGGGAGCCTTTGGTCCTCAGTCCTGGGACCAAGTGAACTGCTGGCCATGCTGTCCCAGTCCCACCATTGCTGTTGGGTGCTGCCTCCAGCCCAGGCTCGCTGTTGTTAACAGCAGTGATGACTCCTTGTTTGCCAGAAGCTGCAGGACTGGTAAGGAAGCGCATCCAGGAGTTGGGCTGTGCCCAAAAGAAAGGTCTAAGTCTCATGAGACTGAATGAGGGAAGCTACAGGCACCCCTGTGATGTTCCAGGAGGCTCAGAGGCCCATTATGGACCCCTTGTTGCTTGGTGCTGGGAAAAAGGAAGGAGAAAAAAAGAGAGAAACAAAATTAGTACTAGTGTTTTTCCCAGGCTACAACTACTACAACTTTCAGGGTCAGGACAGGAGGTCAGAAACTCTTTCATCTTGCACAGCCCTTTCTCAGCTCTCTGCCCTCCCTAAGATCATTCCACAGATCTCCTGAGGAAGACTCCACAGGTGTAAATACCTTAACTCCCTTGGCTTTGGGTGAAGATGGGGATATAGCTGATTTGAACCAGCTGAGGCTCTAGTGTCTCTGAGCCCAGAATGGTTTGACCTGAGAATAAAATGCCATCCCAAACATGAGTGCACCTCAGGAACAGCTTAACAGGTGAATGATTCTTGAAAACTCAGATTTTCAGCAGTAGTTACATCACCTGCATTTGTTAATCTTCATCCATTTCTAAAGTCTGGGTTCCAGGATGTCTCTGTTCCACTGCTAGCTAATGGGAAGCCTGTGTATCTCAGTGAGATGTTATTCATTCCAAGTGAATACACTTGTTAGCTTTTCTAATTACCCTCCTCATGTTCTTACATAAAAATGACTCAAAAAAATTGTATTTCCTGGAACAGTCATTGGCAGCATGTTTACCATCTTTAATTGATCACCCATCACAGACTCCTTCTCTGCCATAACCACTCAGTATTTCAGGGCCAGGCCAAGAATGCACATTAAGTACAGAATATTTGCACGGTGTGTCTCCAAGACAGGAGGAGCCCTTTGAAAGGTTAGATGCTGGGGTCTGCAGCACTCCCAATCTTGGCTGAAGGCTGAGATGCTGCAGGCAGGAGTGTGGGACACTGCAGCAGCCCTCAGCAGGCATGGAGACTGCCTGCTCAGCAAGGCTTTGGAACTGGAAGCTGAAGGAAATGGGAGCAATCCTGGTTAGAAGGTGATTATAACAACTTAACTTTCTCTTCCCACCCAGCACCCCTCCCCAGGAATTTTTTGAATCTCCAGTAAAATCATGTTTCAACAAAAAACCTGAATGGTTTTCTTTATTTATTTTCTTCCTCTCCAAGTTCCATTATTGCCAGATTGGAGGACTTGGGGTGGAAAAGTAGAGAAGGAGGAACAGCCACACAAAATCTAAACAAGTGAAAAATGCAAATGGTCTTGAAACACCAGGAAATGTTCCATTCCTCATCAGAATGGAATAAAGATTTTGTTTGCAAATTGAGAATGTTCAGCAATAAAAAAAATTAAATAAAAAAAGTAAATAAACAACTGTAGCTCTTGTGCTATTTGAAAAGTAATCTCTTATTTGAAAAGCACTGCTCACTGGCCATACTTCAGGTGCTTACCATAATTTGCCATCCAGATTCCTATAACACATAATGTTCCTGGGCGTGGGCTGAGCCAGACTCAAGGAGGTGGGATATGAGCTATTTGGAAACATGAAACATTCCTTGCCCTGCATGGCTGGAGCATTACCCGTGGCTCCAGCCCCAGTCTAGACATGATCCCTTGGTGGCAGTGGCTGAGCAGCAGGATGGCCTGGTCCAGGGTCCCAGACACTAAGGGTGTGTGAACTGTGCCCCCATCCAGAGGCAAGGATGTGTGCCTGCTGGGGGTGATGCCATGCTCAGCCATGAGGGGCACAGAGAGCTTGGGAATTGTGATGAATCAGTCCAGAGCCAGCATGTGATTGTTCACAGCATGGTATTTCATTAGAGTCATTTACTGTCAGCAAAACAGGTTGGTGAGCAGCTGGAGGTCCCAATCCATCCATTTATGAGTAGGCTTGTAAAGTCCTTTGTGTCCACTGGCACGAATTATCCATGGCTGGTTGTGCGGGGGTGTTGTAAAGGCAAACCTTTGGACATGGGGACCTCCACTGAGTTGCCTTTGAAGAGGAGATTCAGAGCATTTTTGTGCAGTGAGATGTGAGGGAGCCAGGCAGGCTGGCAGGGTGGTACAGCATGGCACATACAGCACTGAGAGAGGAGCAGGGAGCCCCAGGACAGGCACTTCAGTCGCTGGGATGCACAGCCCAACTTCCCAGGAAGGTGCTCCCACAGGAACAGCGCTGCTACAACCCAGCTATACAGCTTCCAATCCTATAGCCTGCACACCTGTGCTCATTCTGGGTCCCTGTACAGTGCCTGTCACACAGATGGGTTCACACTTTATCACCAGCATCACACAGGTCTTGCAAAACTGAGCTCCTCAAGTTTCAGCTCTTCAGTAATATACTGGGGGGTGTAGGATAAATACTTTGCACAGGTGTTTTGAGATTAAACCCACCAAAACTCAGGGTGCTGCTCAAAGGAGGCCATGTAAGTTCCATCCATATTTTCTGAATTGTGTTTAATTTTATTCAGGTCTTATCTAATCATGATATTGAGTTCAGAGAGAAGTTGGTTTAATGTAAGAAATTTCCCAGCAAGGACAAGCTCCAACTGTTGATCCTGTGTACCCTGATGCTGAGGAGTGGTGTGTTCCAGCTGTACAAGCAGTATGAACATTTTCACTGTGCATTTAGCAGATCCCACCTGAAATGCTATGAATACATTGTAAAAGTGTAAGGAGATATCTTTTGATCCACAACTGAAGTTCCTGGCCATTTTCCTGCTTCTCTGGCTGCTAGTCAGTGCTTCACCTGGCAGTCAAATGACCCCTTTGTCAGAGATCCCAGATGAGTCCCTCAACAATTTAAATCCCCCTTACACTGTGAATCAAGCACACAGCTGTCTGATCCAGCTCCTACTGGGCTTAGCCCTGGTGTTGCCCATGGTTTATCCCAGAGCAGTCAGGTCACTCTGAGGATCAAACTAGTCACCCCAGCACTGCCCCTTAATCATCACCCAACAAAGAGCTGAATGCCTGTCTCCCTCCCTCCCTCATCTGCTCTGTGCCTCCCCACATCAATAGCTCCTGAGCAGCTGACTTTAGCATAATGCAGTGATCCAAACACAAGCAGAAACAGCAGGATTTACTGGAAGACCTTGTCTCTCACAATCCATTATTTATAGCAGTGCTTTATGATTAAACCTGAAGCCATTAGAATGGCAAAAGCTCAGGTTGGAACCGTGTCAGCTTACTCAGATGCACACAGGCATGGCCATACCAGAAAAAGCATGTTTCCCTGTGCTGCCTGTGGGATATATAGGGAAAGGGCAAGCAAGCAAACAAGATGACAGTCTAAGGCTGCTGGGATAGATTCTGATCTCGTGGGAAGGCACCACAGTTTGTGTGGGTAGTGCTGGGGCTGTTTGTGGGGCCAGCATGTCTGCACAGACCTGGCTGGAGCTGCAGCATCCTCCTTCTCCCTGGCCTGGATGCAGGTGCTCTCCGGGGAGGTGTAGCAAAAACCTCTGGCACATCCACACTCTGGTGTCCTCTCCCAGGCCTCAGCCCCAGCAGTGAGCTCTGCAACGCTCCATCCTTCCCTTGGCACAGCCAGTTACGTATGGATGTGTGCAAAATCCTAATGCTTAGTCCTGCTGCTGCTGCATCTACAGAGAGCTCCTCTGAGGAACCCCCCAGTGAAGCTGTCAGCCATGGCTGGCAACTGCAGCAAACATTTCAGGCAGCAATACTGATAATACCCAGAGCACCCAGGATGTGCCTAAGTCCTGGCCAGTGCAATCCTGTGGTTGCTTGGGTATAGCTGCCTCCATGAGGGAACACAAGGGGAGCCCATTCTCCCTTGGGGAGATAGATGCTGCCCGAGTGTGATGACAAGGAAAAACATCCCTCCTGGAGGGCCTCTGCTTGGTCATCACCCTGCCACACCTCCCTGCCCCTGTCCACACTACAGATGGGTCTGTGTAGTTGTGAGAGTCAAAACCCTGTAGGGCCGCTCTTCAGCCGAGCTTCAGCCTGTCCTCTTTGGGGCCAGTTTGTCAAAGCTTTTTCCTCCTGGAGGGCTGTTCTTCCCATACAGGCACCAACACAACTGCACAGATCAGTGACTTTTCATAAGCAAAGAAAATACTCTTAGCCTGATGGAAGCTTTCCCATCCCATTTAGCACTGGGTGTCAGCTCCCAGGGCTCTCAGCAGGGCTCTCAGCCAGCACTTGCCTTATTTAGGGGAGATCAGTGGAGGTCCCAGAGAAAACTTAAAAAATGAGCCTCTCCAAGCCTTCTCCATGCATGGCTGCTCTCAATCCCAGTGAGTTGGAAGCATAGGATGCTTTATCCCACCCCACAGCAGGAGCTTCCCCCAGCAGTGAGATGAAGATGTCAGGACCTCCCAGAGGATCTGGAAGGGGTGTGGGGGTGCAGGGGCAGGTGAGAGGAACTGCAGGTTTTCCCTCTCTCATGTCTCAGCCCTGGCAGGCAAGCAGGGTTGAGCATAAGCATACATGAGAATATAGAGAAAATTAACTCTACCCCTACCAAACTAAGTCTGCCCTCCAGCATGGTGAATTAGGAGAGACAGACAAGGAGAATGGAAAGAAGGAATTAAGGGAAAGGCCCCTTTACTTCTCTGAGAGAACAAGGGCTGGCAGCTGGAGAGCAGAGTTATCTGGCAGCTCCCTGCCATCCCCTTGGTTCCAGCAGGAGAGCTCCTCTGCATTGGCTGCCAAGGCTCTACACCAGGCACAGCAGCAACAATGTTCAGTGTCCCTCAAAAATGTTTGCAATGATGCTCTCCAGAGCCATCCTTCTGGTATCCCTTGCTTTGATCCCTTCCTCACCCAGGAGCTGACCCTGAACTGCTCCATGTGCAGAAGGGGGTCAAAGGCCAGAAACTTCCAAACTCAGAAAGAATAATTGCTTTCTCCACCAAAGAAGGTAGAGGGGGAAAAATATGCCAACCATACCCCCTGATGGCAGCAGTTTTCCAGGGCAGTGAATTAAGGGATCTCTCTGTGGCAGGCAGAACATCAATATGGCACCTTTCTCCATTGAGAAAGAGTTAGAGTTGTAGGTTCATCACAGATTTTTTTCATAGCCATAGGTCAGTCTGTGATACTTCAATATTACTGCCCATGTTTGGAGCACAAGACCTGTTTGGGCATCACAGTTCCCTTCCAACCCTCTATCAAATGTTCCCCCATGGAGAATCCCCACATTGGCAGTGAACTCCTTCAGCTCAGTGCTGGTGTAAATTAGGAGTAACAGCACTGTGGTCCAGTGAGATAAACCCATGATGAGTGATAGATTCCCTTGGATTTCCTTATCTCACTGCTGTGACCTGGCTGCTGAAATGTAACCTCAATCCATCACTTAAAGAGAATAAATTCCTTCACCAAACTTCAAGCCTGGAGTCTGTCAATCCCTAGCCATCAGGGTTAGGAGATTACACTGCCTGACCTCTGACACTATTTAAGACCTCAGCTACCACTATTTATGAGCTCAGCTACCACTATTGATAACAATTTAATATTTTCATATTTCACACATGTGCTTTAATCTGCCTGGTTGTAATATTAACCAGCATGCAAAAACATAGTTTTATTAAAATAGCTGCCTCATAGGGGGCATAGTGGGCAGACTTTTTTTCTGCTCATCTATCACATTCCTTTTGTATAATCTTCCTTTACATCAGTCTTATGGCATCAGTGTGTCTCATACTCATTTTAGATTGCGTTGTCAAAACTGTTTTGAAAGGAGAGTGTCCCAGCTTTTTAAGTGGTCGCGAGATGCCAATAAACACGGCAAACATTTACTTGTTCTAATAAAAAATCCTGGCCCTGTGTTGGACAGTTAGCTAATTTTGTACAGCCCTAAACCATTTCAGGTGTTGCTTGAGGGTCACTCCATTGTTTTAGCAAACCCTCAAGCCAAAGGATGCTCCAGTTACCACCCAAAAGCATGTCTGGTTTGAATAACATTTCCACACCTCAAACATCCAACATCTTATGTTTGTGTGACTCAAAGACAAGCAGAGTCATGTTGGTGAGAACTGGGCATCAATTTTCTCCTTTGGATGCTATTAAGCTGTCCTTTGGACTAACATGTCCAAGGATACATTGTTGTACAAAACAAAATCAAGGTGTTTGGTTTCTTTTAGCCAGGAGACACAGTTCTGTCCCTGGTATTCAAATGATTCACCCCGCTGAGCTCAGTTTTGCTGTGGTTAAACTACTGTAACAAAATGGATTGGGTACAAGAACTGCCACATTTAAAAGTAGATGAGGGGTGTCTACCTGAAGGTTTCACCATCCTAAGATGATACACCTGGGAATTTTTTTCATCTTTTCACGGGTACTTTTGCTTTTGGGTCATAAAGCAATTGATCCACTTCATAAGCATCATTCTTAGTTCAGGCAGAAAATATTGGATGGCATTTGAGGGCACTGGCCTCATTGGATTTCTGATACTGGGGCACTGAATAGCAATAAATGGGAAGAACATGAGGAATTATTAAGGGAGGGAAATAAAGAGGGTTTAACAGTCACAAAGAGAAGGTGGTTGAGGAACAACAGGGCATTATTTGTCATACATGAGAGCTGAAGGGTGTCCAGTGAAAAGAGCAAGTAGCAGATTTATTTTAAAATAAACAAGGGGAAGTACTTGTTCACACAATGCATAACTGAATCATGACTCATTGCTGCAGGATGTTGTGGAGGACAAAAGCCTGCACAGGTTTTGACAAATCAGGGAGAAGTCCGTGGAGAGCTATTGAATAAGATAATTCAGATGTTCCCTATAATTCACAGTCCCTAAAGCACTGGTTGCAGGGATCTAGGCAGGAATGGCGTAAGCAGGGAACAGGTAATGCAGTACGTGCTGTATTTCCTATGTCTTCTCTCAGGAATCTGCTTCTTGTCTCTGTCAGAGGACTTTCTGACCTAGCAGGCATTTATATTTAGCAACACAAGCTTATTTGTGAAAGAAATTGTGGTTGTATTGATGACTTGCCTGTGGGGAAGATTGCTGTGAGGGGTGTGCTGTAGGTGTGAGATGTGTGTCTGCCTCTTGTATGGAATAAATCTACTGCTCATCTGCTTTGCTTCCAGGCTGTGATAGGCTGTAGGGAGCACAATCACAATGAGGAGGGCCGGTTTTGTCACATATTCAGGGTTTTACTGTGAAGGGAAAAGGCAGAGAACTCAACCAAGGGCCTGAGTCCAGCTAATTTTGCTGCTTATGTTCTCTAAGAGGTGAATGAAGCCAGGAAAGACTGTTCAGGCACTTAAATCAGTGATTCAAGGCTGATGCTCAGTGTTGGAGAGCACTCACAAGACCCACACAAGCATTTTGGGTACCTTGGTTTTCCTCCAGCATCTCTGCCTGCTGGCTGGGCCTCTAAAACACAGAGGGGTTCAAAGTGATCAAATTAGTGATGAGGTTCTTGTTCCCATCCACTGAGCAGCCTCTCAGGAAGATCACTGCAAATTTCATCTTTGTGCCTGTTTAATCTACTTAATCAAATCTACAAGTTCTTGTAAGGCTTTTAGATCCAAAGTTGTCTCTGACTGCATGGGGAATGGGGGAATTTGCTACTGGGTTTGAGAAACAGTGAGAATTACAAAACTGCTGCTTTCATCCTCCTAAAGGAACTTCACCTAAGTGTATCCAAGTTCCTGCTGCAAAGTATGAGTATGTAACATTAGGGAATGGTGGCCAGGTAAGTGCAGGGTTAATAATATTATAACCACCAAAGAGAGCAAGCCTCCAATATTGTACCAACCCAAACATCCCTGCAGAGCAGACAGGCCTTCAGCTGCCAAGAATACTTTCTTTCTGAGTTTCACTTAGTGAGGTAGAGAGACTGTAGTGGCAAGGAAGGTGTGAACAAGTAAAAGTCAGGGGCCAAAGCTGAGAATCAAGCAAATACTCCAATGAGGTGGCTCTTCTTTCACAGAAGTCTGTGCCATTGCAGTGATGATCTATAGGAAAACATGTTCTCCTCTCTTTTCCTTGGCTCATTGCACATAGATTACCTGATCCATCCAGCTCTGAAAGCATTGAAAATTCATGGTTTTCCCTGTGCTTTGCATTCTCCTGGCCTTATGTGAAGAAAAAGGATGGGCCCATGTTTTATTGGGCTTGTCTCTTCTGTCAGTTCTCCGAAAATATTCTAGAAATTAGATCTGGCCATGTTTCCCCCTTAAACTCTGGAAAAGATATTAGATCAGTCAGAGGAAAGAAGCTGTACAAATTAGCTATCAGCTGCTAAATATTTGGCAGCCTAGACAATGCCAGTATGAATCAAGTTAACAGTTCAGTGTTTTCCTCTTTCTGCTGGATTAAAAAGCTGAATTGTGCTGCTCATGTAAGAAACCACCAAAATTAATCTTCTTGGAGAAAGAGAAACCCAAGCACAGAGGAGCCCTCAGTAACATTTTGTTTCCAATTGCTGTGTTGTTGAATTACAGCTATCTCTCTGTGCTATCTGAGAAGGTGATTTGTTATTCACTATTTTGGGGAGATGAAACACATTGCAGGAAATTGAGTTTGGATAGATGGATGGATGGGAACTCTGGCTGACACTGGGTGTCACTGAGTTTGTGCTGAATCCCTCAGGTTTTAATTAAGGGGCCTTTTTGCTTCTTGTTCAATTTCCCTGCTTTAAACCATATGGAATTAACTGTCCTTGGATGAGGGAGGAATGAGGTGAGAAACTCCACCAGCTTTGTGCTTTTCTTGTCCTGCCAGAGCTGACTCCTGCAAGAGATCACAGGTCTTGCTTTCAGTGGTCCCCTTTTCTAGGCATTATGAAGTGCTGCACTGAGTCCTGACCCTTGTCTTTAAGCCCCTAAGACAAAAAATTCGTAAAAGGTGCACCCTGTGTCAACAATACATAGCAGTACTATATCTTCTTAAGCAGTTAATACCTGAAAAAAGAATCCCAATCTGTTAGTCCTGAACTGAAGACTATGGCAGAAAATCTGGTCCTGGCAGAGCCAGCCAAGGAGACTGAGCCTGTCCTGCCCATACCCTGGTGCTCCCACAGTGATTCATATGCAGCTCCTGACAGCACAGCACCACAGCAAGGACCTGCCACTCCAGCCAGCTCAGAGCTGGAAGCCATTAGCAGGGAGAGGATGTGGGAGGACAGATTTTTTTGGAAAGTATCATCCCTTTTAACTTTATGCCTCTTCTTACATAAGAAATACTCCTTAACACAACAGTTCTACAACCTTTCTTTTTATGCTGTTTGTACCAGCAGCTCCACAGAAAGTCCCTAACAAGACATCCACAGTCACAGCTCCCAGCAGCTTGGTCTGAAGAGGTCTTGTTAAAAGTGAAAGCTCTTACTCGACAAAGAAAAAGAGGCTTGAGTTAAAGACAAGTGACTTGAGCCATTTCAGAAGCACATATGTGCCTTATCGTCTTGCTGATCTGATGGATGAATTGCTTGAAAAGACAGGATGGTGAGGCACAAAGTGCTCCTGTCTGCCCTTTGCTGCCTCCAGAGCCTGCTTGGTCCAACACAGTGAGCACATAAACCCCACAGACAGCACCCTCAGTGACTGGAATGTTGTCCACTGAGGTGCAAAGCCTACAGAGACCCCTCTCCAGCCACCAGTTCCTTGCATCCAACTGTCCTGGGGTGTGGGAACTCATGCCTTCTGATCAAGGAATCAGTGTGATTACACTGAAATGTCTTATTGTTTAAAATACTCCTGTGTTCACACATCTCACAACTTTGACATCATACCTTACTTACACATTCTACCTACTTACACATAACTTATACAGTTTACTTACTTATACATTCTATAACTTATAACTTCCACAGATCACACTACTTATACATCTTACTTACACCTTTTACAACTTTTACCTAATACACTACTTATACATTTTACCTACTTTTACATACTACTCTACTTACACATTTTACAACTTATCCATAACACAGTACATGTACATTTTGCAACTGCTGTCCATGAGATCTCACATTGCTTGATTGGTTTCTCTATTCTGTCCATGAGCTCTGCACACACTTTTCTGATAATATAATTGGTTTTAATCTAGTGCAGCACAGTCCTTTTTATCTATTCCTTGCTATCCTGGTATTTAGTTTTTCAGCTTCTTCTTTCCCAATTTAGCACAGTTTACCTTTCAGTCCTTGATGAATTCCTGAGGGCTCTAACAGGTGGGGCTCCTGATCCAGGCAAGCAGCATTGAGATGATGACAGCAACAAAACCCACCCAGTGATCAGCAGCCAGGTTAGTCCAAGAAATACAAACAACAAGACAGCAAAGAACAGAAAGAAAATCTAAACCCATCCCACCTCTCCCCTCAAACCTTCAGACTGGAGCTTAAAACCCCTCTTGGGGCTGATGTGCTGCAGCTGTAGGTGGAAAGGCCAGGTGAAGCCAGTGAGGGTAATTCCAGCCTGGTCCCACTCTGAGGGCTCTGGTAAAAATAGCTAAAAATGGTTTGGCTGGAGCACACTATCAAGGTTCAAATACTTTTTAACACTGGGGCAGCTCTGCACTGTAAGGTGTGCATGATGCATCATCCCATGAAGTCCTTAGGTTTGTTTCCTTAAGCTGCACTAAGACCTCTTTAGACTAGACCTGTGTGGCTGTCCTTTCTTGATAGGACAAAAACTCCACTACATTTTTCTTATTGCTTTTTTCTCCAGGTTCAAATGTAATTTGTTCTGCCCCATAATGCAGAATTTCACCAATTTGAACTGGCTTGATTGCTTATCCAATTGCATAATTGTTTCAACTACAGAAAACTAAATAAAGAGTTTCCAGAGGTTTTTATTTTGCTATGTTTGAGTAGGTTTGAAGTGCTAGAATTCTACTGAGCTTTAAAAAACTCAAAAACCCCTTATGCTTTGGAAGATGTTAACTTTGGCTCCTATAATGGACTAGCCATAATACTAAACACATGCTGTCATAACTCAGGAAAACAGAGACACACAGACTCTTTTTTCAGTGATTTTGGACATTGTCTCCATGTGTAACTTTATACATAAATAAGAATTCTTTCTCTCTCACTCCACCCATGCATTTTTAATATTCTCTCTGGAAAGGGTTTCCTTAAACACTTTAAGGAAGCTGCTTCTTCTTCAAAGACCTTTCCCTGCCTCCTCTCTTAAAACAAGAACTTGGGTGACCTCTTTTCTGATAAAGGACATGAGCTCTGTGAGCTTTGGGGTTTCAGCTCTATCCCTGAGCATCTGTCCTGGCTGATGCCTGCACACAGGGTGAATGAAGCAGGTGCTCTAGAAAGACTCCAGGAGGAAATGTTATGCCAGCAATGTTCCCGTAGCAATAACTGCAATGAGCAGAAATTCAGAACTACTTTGGCAGCCACACTCATGAGCACTTTGGATCCAGAGACTGCTGTATTTTGAAAATCACTGGGTTTGGAGGAACGTTTTGGAGCCCAGAGAGCTTTGACAATGCCTCAGTAACTTCAGTGCAGTTGTTCCTCTCTCTAGTAGGGCACGATTTGGACAGTGTCCAACTGGACTTATCTATTCTTGATTTAAAAAGGCCTGAGAAAA
>NW_008237222.1:12577880-12595022 GCF_000691975.1 Corvus brachyrhynchos
ACTTGAGGAGCTGGGCTTGCTCAGCTTAGAAAGCAAAAGCTGATTTTCCTTCTCTCTTCAGCTACCTTGTGGCAGGGTATTGGAAGATACAGTCAGACTTTTCCTGGAGGTGCAGACCAAGAGGACAAAACACAATGGACCAAAGTAGGAGAGTGAGAAACTCACGTACTAAGGAAATTTACTAGAAGGACTGACAAGAACTGGGCAAACCAGAGGATAGGAAATCTCTATCCTGGAAGACAGTAAAAACCTAGACAAGGTCCAGAGAATCCCATATATTTGGCCCTGCTTTGAGGAAAGACCTGAACTAGATGACAGCTAGAGGTCCCTTCCAACTTGAATTTTTCAATGTTTCTGTGATTTTTCATCTATTATTCCTTTTCATTTTCTCCTGTCTTTGTAGCCTTGTGTGCTGTGTCCAGTCATTTGCTCTGAAACATGCAAGAGAAACAATTTTGTTTGGCCCAGATATCAGGATTTACTGAATGATGATTTTGGGATCCAGAAGAAGTGACCAATATTTCACCTTCACAAATACCTCACTTACACATTATGGTTTGCTTGTTTCATTGACATTCCAACCCCTATGAACTTCTGTTGTGATACCAGAGTGGTAAAAAAAAAATCTGTTGCACAGGTTGGTAAGAGGAAAGGAGACAGTGTCACACACTAGCAGAAGATCCTGGAGCAGTTTCATTACTGCCAAATGTGAAAATAGGGAACTTGAGACACCTCCCTTAACTTAGTGAAATCTATGGTCTAATCCAGCAGAATATCAAAAGCACCAAAATGTAGACCCGGGAGGAGCCTTGTCTCACAGAATTTAGAGCAAAGAAGAGAATAAAATGGACTGCCAACATTGCATCCAGTCAAGCCAAAGCCAGGCCATTTCTGAAAAGAAACCACACAAGGTTCACTCACTTTTTCTGCTTCCATTGGTAGGAAACAGGCAATTGTTCCTATTCCTTGTTCTACATAAACATTTCCAATAAAGTCAATGTGATTGTATAGGAGCATGAATTATTCCTATGCTTGCCAAGTACTTTGATATCTTTGGAAAAAAAAGTCTGTGAAGGTTTCAGCCACTATTAATTAACATGATAATGTATTTTCACAAAATACTTCCTGCCTGGAACAGTATAATGTCACTGTAAGTCGTACAATAGTGCAACATAAACCAGAGCATGGTGTGTGCTCCTCAGGCACATGTGAGACGTAGATGTACACAAACATACGGGGCCAGTGCTCTGTGATCCAGACATCTGTCCTTCCTACCCTGACTTCAGGGCAACCAAGGCAATATTCAGGAACCTCAGCTGGTTTCAGTGGGCATTTAACATCTCAATGACCAACAGAGGAACTGATGGGCCAACGAGATGAGTCAACAGTAGCGTGTTTGCTCAATCAGTGCCTAACAACTCCTCCATGTGCTCAAACAGTGCTTTATGAATCAATTGTGTAATTTCCTACTAAGTTTGCACAACACACTTTGGTTTGGGATGTAGACCTGTGGTTTGTGTTGGCTGCATCCAGACAGCCATTTCAGCATCCTTGCAGCACTACAAGCCCAGGAGCTGATGGAAGTGTGTCATTATCATAGCAAAGTACCCCCACAGCTCACAGAGAAACCCATCATCAATGCTGGGCACTTGGGCTCCTCAGACAAGTAGCAGGTCCTCTGTGTGAAGTCCAGGATCTTCAGGTTGCTGGGGGAAGAGCAGAAAGAATTGTAAAAACTTCACCCACATGCAGTGATGAAGCACCTTCCTAGAGCTGTTAGCCTGGGCCTTGATCCGTTTGGGATCCTTATTCTGTAAACTTCACCCACATGCAGTGATGAAGCACCTTTCTAGAGCTGTTATCCTGGGCCTTGATCCGTTTGGGATCCTTATTCTGCACCCTGTCAAGAAAGAGGTCGCAGCCCCCTCAGGGGCTTTTTCTTAGGAATAAAATCCACTCTTCTTTCAAAATAAGTGAGACAGCATCATGCTGAGCAAGGTGGTGTATGCACTCTTCCATGAGGAATATTCAGAGCATTGAAGACTGGGGACAGCAAGCATCAGTCCCTGACTAAGGTTTGGGACATTCTAAGTGACTTTCAACCTGATTTTCAACCTCTTTCTGGGACTATTCATGCACTACATCTGAAAAACATCTGCATGAGCAGATGAACAGGAACAAAGTTTATACTGCAGGATTCGTGACTCTGAAGGCATTACCTTAATATTAACATTTTTACTTGCTCTCTTCCTGACAAAACGTATCTTGAATACCTTTCAAGTGGAAGCTGGGAGAGACATTCTCTTTGAGGACATGGTAGCTTAGACCAAGGGGTCTGCAGGAGCAATGTTGGCCCTGGTAACTCTGAACATGGGCAGGAAACTATGCCATGGTGTGCATCAGCAGCTTAATGAAGAGGAGGACCAGGTGCAGTGCTCAGGTCCAGGCCTTGTCCTATTTACTCACAGAGAATGATCATTTAGCTCAGACTACAAACTCATACATCTATTTAAGGATGTGCTGTGTTTACTTCCCAGTGTACCAAGGTCCCTTGGGAGATGTTCTGTTTCTGCTACACTTCCTCCCAGATAATGATTGATGTATTTGCTTTATTTCTGTTAAGTATTTATGCCTGATGGTGGATAACAGGTGTAGCAATGCTGGCACAGCTACGGGCACAGACTGTCCCCCACACAAATGTAATCAGCATTCCAGGTTATAAAGTATTTGATGGCAGACAGTATTTTTCTTGTGGATAGAAAGATACTTTCTAGCCAAATCTGTCCAAACCCTCACCAGCTAAGTACAATCCTTGTGATCTCTCTGTCCCTGTCTCTTAAGTTAGAAACTTGGGCATGCTTCACCTCTGAAATCCCTGGAGCAAAACCTTAAGGCCCTGGTCTACTGTGATTGTTGGGGGGAGGGTCTGCATCTCCAGAGAGCTCACCTGAGCAAGACTCTGCCCAGGTGGAGCTCAGAGGCAAGAGAGTGATGGTGAATATATCTCTGGAGCACAGATGTCAGCACAGAAAGGCCAAATCTGAAAATCACTAGAATTGTTTCATAAACAACGTGGAGGATAATTAATGACCCCATTATAAAGACACAGCTATGGAAACAATTGCAAATTGACTTTTGGCAGACATTTTTGGCAGAAGTGATATGAAATACCAGAGAGAGCCTCACAGGATTGGGATCTGTTTGCTGCACACAGCATTTGCCCGTTGATTCCTGGGGAAGCCGAGGGACAGAATCACAGAGTGGGTAAGGCTGAACTGTTCCACAGAGATGGACTATATTCTTTTCATGTCTGCCAAGCACTCACTTGCTCTTCCTTGAACTCACTTCTGCTGCAATTCCTTCAACCCCACACTCTGTGCCACATTTCCTTCCCACATTTCACAAGTTAAGTTTCATTACTTGTTTAATAGGCTCTCTGGCTGCTTTACCCTTGCGTAATCCAAGGACAACAATTTTAAGTGCCTTGCCATTTCAGGTGCTTCTTGGAATTTTTAGGATTTCAGATGAAGACCCATGAAAAAATTCAATTCCTTCAGTCTTCTCATGCTCGGAAGCCTTGGCCTTCTGATGCAGTTCGCATTGTAGGTCCCAAGTGATTTGCTGTCTCATTAAAAAACAAAACAAAACACAAACAAACCAACAAAACAGGAAAAAAAAAAGAGAAAGGAAAATGATGCTTATGTGTCTAGGCAAGGAAATGACACACATCCACCTCCTTTCTCAAGCAAACAAACAGCTTCAGAGTGGTTGTTTGAGTCACAGCTGCCCAAAGAGAGCTGAGTGCTGAGCTCCAGACTTGCTCACTCAGGACATGAGAGAGATGCTGTCCCTTGTTGTAACCAGCAAGCAGAGCTGAACCAGTGGCAGTCTGACCATGCAGAGATACAAATCTGTCTGTCACTTAGTTCTGCACAAGCCCATATTTTAAGTAACTGTACACAAAAGCCACTGCAGCCATAGCAACACTTTTTAAACAAACTGCTCCTCAATATAGTTTTTTATACATTTATGTAACCCCTTCTTAGGCAAATGTAGGGGGGGTGTGTCTCTCTAGTTAGAGTTTAAACATGCATATATACACATTGATAAACATATAAAGATACAGATACATACAGGTACATACATGTAATGCAGAGTTATGGCAATGCCCTGTAAGTCAGAGCTCTGTGAAGATGCTCAGTGACTCAAAGCACTGCTCATCACCCTGTGAGAGGGAGGCCTACCTAGAGAAGGCCAGGTCACCCCATTGCCAGCTCAGCCACCAGCCTGGCAGCAGACTAACCCAGCAGAAAAACAGGGAATCTTTTTCTTCAGTGTTAGAAAGCTGATCTGGCTGGTGGGAAAGCCCAGAGAGTATAAGAGCAAGCTGGAGGGAGTAGACAGTCTGGAGGAAGAGACGTTGCTCTTTCAGTATTTTTTAGTGAGATCAATTCACTGAATCCACAGCCTCAGTTGCTCTGCTGGAAAGCCTTTTTCTCTCTTCCTTGGCTGTGGAAAGAGCCCAGGGAAACAAGTCTTCCTTGTCTAGGCCTTACTAAGTATCCCTCATATTGCTTACATCAGGATTTATGACAGCTTAACTAAACAGATCACGGGACCGATTAAAGCAAATCCATGGAACTCAGGACACATGAATTTCCACACTTCAACCACATCTGTTGGCTTTAATTTCTTCTCTGTTCTTGTCCTCTTTTGCAACATGTCCGAAGGAGCATTGCATGGCCCTGGAGCTTGAGGGTTCTTCAAGCTGTTTCTGTTATTTGAAGACAACTTGTAATGGGAGGGTTTCAGAGGAACAGCTCAGAGAGGATATTAACACACTTCAGAGTGGAATTATGTGGCTGTGACAGCGAGAACAGCTTGGACATTTCACCCCAGGCCTCTCACAAGTCGGAAGATAGGAACACAATCCCCCCCAAGGCAAAATACCATAACATTTCTTACTTGACACCCTGTATCCATGAAAAATGCCTTTCAAAATTACTCAAATAATAGCAAAATAAACATTAAATGTTCTTCAAATGTGTTTTCTTTAAGATTACTATTCTGTAATTTTATATATACACTGTGAATAACTTAGTCTGATTATGTAAACTGCTGCATACACACCTACTCTTTAGCACAATAAATCCACCTCAGAAATGTAAAAATCTGGATTAATTCATTCAAAAGCTCACCTTGCAAGTCTATAAAATGACTCAATTCATTTTTATATTACAGAAAGATCAGCTGGGGAAAACTGTTGGATCAATTGGAACAACCAGATTTTGATGTGAATTTATCATATTGTGCAGTTATTTCATATGTTATATTAGAGTAAATTTCTGCCTAAGAGAAGGGAAGAATATTCTAGAATGGACTTTGCAAATCTTTTTCCTGATCTTAATTATTCCAAACTCGTGATTATGCTGGTAGAAAATCTGAGCAAATGAAGGAAGGATTTTTACTGAAACACACAAGGAAGAGCTCTGTAGCCACAGAACAGACACAGTATTCTCAAGTCTGTTGCTGAGCCTTGTTTTTTAGAGAGTCAGGGGCTTCAGGACTGATCTCTAGAAAGCACAGTTGTAAAATCATGGATCCTATGTCTTGTTGAAAAACTTCCTTCAGTTCCTGCAAAAAGCATAGAGACAGAAAAGGGTACAGTGCTAGAATCACGCTTCACTTATGTACACGCATCATTTTAATTGATTTTAATTGATTCAAGACTCTATCCATGCTATAGACCAGACATTTAAAATCGATAGTTTTGTCTGGTTCACTGACTGCTGAAATCCTTGCCACGAATGAAGCCAAATTAGCAGATTTTTTTGAGTAATAAAAGAAAAGGGTAAAAATAAGAGCAAAACCAGGACAGAAGAGACAACTGCCTTACACAGAGTACTCAGAATGGCAGACTGCTGGCATGGCTTTCTGAGGAATGAGGTGCAAAGCATCTATTTATGCCCTTGGCTGAACCACCATCTCACGGACAGCTAAGTTTGAGAAGAGGAGCAAGGGACGGGTAATCAGGTTTTTATCCTCATACCAGCGGGTGAGAAAGGAAAGAATCTCTTGCAGCCCATCCTCAGGGTGGACGGACACTGAGGGACACCGGGCATGGCTGGGCTCACGGTGTCCTTGTGCAGAGCTGGGTGAAACCTGAGCAGCAGATAACAGCCCTCTGCACAAGGAGTGATCCACCAGCAGCCACCTGCTGCTACTGAACAGATGGAACACAGATCCTCTCCAGACCTACAGCTCATGCTCTGCTGGGTTAGCAAAATCCCCAGTGTGGGGGCAAAACAAATACACAGGCTCCAGCTGAGCTAACCAGTCTGCCCAGCAGCGACCAAGCCTCGTTCAGTGTATCAGCAGGATGGAGGGATGGCTGCTGGACCCAGCTCTTTGGATGCTTGTGACCTAAGACAAGCAGATTTTGGCATGTGGCTCACAGCACGAGAGGGTCAGAGAGCTCCCACCACCATGGCTCCATGGTTAAGCTGGCATTTCCCTGGTACCACTGACATTTCCCCTGCAGCACCAACATTTCCCTTGCAGCACTGTGTCTGAGGATCATTTTCAGTCTGTGGAACCACCTGGGATGCTTTTTCCTATATTACAGGCTCTACTTTGCTGCTTTTCTCTTCCCCCAGCACTATTGGCCCTTCCTATACTCTGCAGTCCTGCAATGAGATTTTCTAGCCATACTTTGCCCCATTGGGGAGCATGGAAAACAGGATGCTGTAACACACACAAAATACACCATCAGTCTCAACTGAGGGCTGATGAAAATTGCACTGCTGTCCTCCACGAGGCTCCAGCCTAGAAAACAGCAGCTTGAAGCTGGCTGTGGCCAGGAAGGGCGCCCTGCAGCAGAGCTGTTGGGATGTGCTGATCCAGATGCGCTGACTGCAAGCATTTCCCGTCTAATGTCACTGACTTCCAAGCCTCTCCTTGGGACTCTCTGGAAGTTGCTTTGTGCTGCCATAGCCCTTCATGCAGATGTTGCCAAATGAATTCACAGCCCTTACTTAGTAAGGAGCTCCCATTAACTGGAACTAAATTTAGCCCAGTACTTCTGCGTTGAAAGATGCTGCATATAAATGCAAAATGAACACATTAAAAATTAAACAAGGCAAAGATCTAATACTAACCTTACTACAATATATTCAGTTCAGTCTTCCCTGTATTCACAATATTTTTGCCAATCAGCCCTTCCATATAAATTTATTTAAATATGGAAGCCTTGGTGTCATTATTTCAAAACAGAAGATCCAATCTTTTTTCCAATTATAACTAATGAACTGATCTCACTGACTGTAGGGAGAACAACATCCAGGTGTTAGCAATTAACTCAGAAATCTGAAGTGTTCTAGTCACCTTATTCTGCAAGGTTCCACTCCTAAACAGCTTGTAGGAAAAGAGCAACTGGTGAATAGACTGACAGGCTAGTGTGTATGGTTAGGTATTTTATAAAATTTAATGTCTCACTAGATTTACTTTGAAAGAGGGTGTTATATAATAAAATGCCTTTTCTTGACATGTTCCTATCCATATATAACTCATGTTTTTCCCTGACACATTCATACCCTTGTAAATCATGTCTGTATTCAAGCTAATAATAAATTTAAGCACTTTTATATAATATTAAAAAATGAAAATTTTTTTAAAGTGTGATTGAACTTCTCGACAAATGCTTTTTTTTTTTTTAATGCACTATTAGTGTGTCTGTGCATCTCAAGTTTATATTTTGCTGTATTATTAATTGACACGAACTGTGTGCTTTGATGTCTGAATTGAACAGCCTTTTACTGCAACTGTTTCCTTTAATGTAAAATGTGTGTGGCATAATTCTCATTGCTAATTGCAACCTTATGATAATATTCTGCAGAGTCCTGCTGACCTCATTTACAATAGCATAAGAAGCTGAGGCCAGCTGCTAATAGATGCGTGCTAAGCCTTTTTTCTTTGGTGGGGTTTTTTAGCATAAATAGAAATGAACATCTAAATCTTAAAATGCAAGTCCTTGGGTACTTGGGAAGAGTTTGGACCTAGACCCAAACGTTGAATTTCCAGGCCAGACCCATGTGCTGCAGCAGAGGTTCCCTGCTTTTGCCTCTGATTTGTTTTGCTCTCAGAAATGTGACCTCAGCATGGAGCAGTATAAACCATTAAATAAAACACATGCTGCCCTCTTCCAGCTGGAGCTGTGATAGCGTCGTTAGCGCAGGAGGGATTGGCTGTGTTCCCTCCTCTGCCCTCTTTTGATTTTGCTGTAAGTTGTCCAGCCTTATATTTATGGTGTTACGGACATGGAGCTGGGAGCAGCCACCTTTCCCCAGCCAGCTCCTGGCTGTCAGCTCCAGCCTTGGAAGTTTAAACAGTTTTCTCTTTGCAAAAACAACTACCTTGTGATCCATTTAGTTGTGTTTAGTTTTACCACTTGCAATACAGACAAAACGAGGCTAAAGCCTGCCTTCTTATGAACTGTGCTGCAAAGAGCATCTGGAAACACAGCTCAAGGAGGTGCTTGAATGAGGCTTTAATGCAGTCCGTACGCTGCAGGCACAGTTCTAAAACAATTGTGGTGTGGCAGACACTGTGTTTTTAGCTGTGAGGGGAAGGGATAGACAAGGTGAGAGAACATGAAGAAGTAGCAAAGGTGGGAGAGAAGGACTTGTTCCCATAGACCCTTCCAACACCCTCAGACACATGGGGTGTCATTCCTGGGGTTGTCCTGTGCAGAACCAGGAGCAGGACTTGATGATCCTTGTGGTTCCCTTTTATCTCAGGATACTGTATGATTCTATGGTTCTGTGGCAGCCTGCCTGGCTGCTTTGGGCTCACCTGCATCCCAACGTGATGGAGTTACTGCAGCTTCACCAGATGCCATCTGTCACCTCTCCTAGCCCCAGGACACACATTGTCAGCTCACCCAGCTATGTTTGAGATAGCACATTCCCACCTCCTAGGGGCATAAGCAGGCAGAGCAGGGGTTTGGAAGTACAGGGGACAGTTCAGCTTCAGAACCTGTCACCTGTTTTATTTGACAGCTAAGCCCTTGCCAGTTGTGTGTACTGCAGCCATGCTGCTTTACTGGAGAGGTGGGACTATCTGGTAAGAAAGGCTGGTGACTGTCTTACATATGCAAAACTCAAGCCAATTCTTTTTGCCATTTCATTCCACGTTTTTATTTTCTTTCAAGGATCACAGAATCACAGAATGGACCACAGTGGGTCTTCTGGTCCAACCTCCCTGCTCAAGCAAGGCCATCTCAGAGCACATGGCACAGTAGTGCACCCAGGTGGTGCTTGAATATCTCCAGTGGGAGGGACTCTAGACCCTCTCTGGGCGACCTGTTCCAGTGCATGGTCACTACACAGTAAAGAAGTTCTTCCTCATGTTCAGGTGGAACTTCCTGGGCATCAGTTTCTGCCAGTTGCCTCTTGTCTCATGGCTTGGCACCACCAAGCAGAGCCTCGTCCATTCTCTTGCCACCCTCCCTTCAGATACTGATAGGCATTGATGAGGTCCCCTCTCAGCCATCTCCTCTCAAGGCTGGACAGGCAGGCCCAGCTCCCTCAGCCTTTCCTCGTAAGAGAGATGCTCCAGTCCCTTCATCATCTTTGTCACCCTGCTGGACCTGCTCCAGGAGCTCCATGTCTCTCTCATCCTGAGGAGCCCAGAATGGACACAGCACTCCAGATGTGCCTCACCAGGGCTGAGCAGAGGGGCAGGATCACCTCCCTGACCTGCTGGCGATGCTCTTCCTGATGCAGCGGATGCCATGGACCGTGTGGGCCACAAGGGCTCACTGCTGGCTCATGGACAGCTTGCTGTCCACTGGGACTCCCAGGTCCCTCACCACAGAGCTGCTTCCCAGCAGGTCAGCCCCAGCCTGTGCTGGTGCCTGGGATTGTTCCTCCCCAGGTGCAGGACCTGCTGCTGCGTTTGTTGAATTTCAGCAGGTTCTTCTCTGCCCATCTCTCCAACCTGTTGAGGTCTTTCTGAAGTGTTGAGCTTGGATGGGGTACGCTTCTTTCTCGGACTAGGGTAAGAGAGCAGAGGAGGCTGCTGTTCTGCTAAGTTCTTTATTTGATAGTCTCACAGCTTTCTTTAAGGCAGAGTTCGAAGGGGGTTACATGATAAAGCCAAGCAGCAACAGCAAACAGCAGGCAGAAAACAGCTTCTTCTTCTAATTCTATATGCTCTATATTTTTTCTTACAGAAGTGTGGATTATATTTGTTAACTGACAAATAAGATTAACACACGATTCTAGTTTATCTTTTCTTAACTTATCTTGGTTTAATTCTAACAGTCGTAAGCCTTACACCAGTGTTACATAGGTATTACAGATTTGAGTATACAGTTTCTATCAGTTCTTATTGTTTATATGAACACTCTATCTAAAAAATGTCAACAGTATAATTCTATCTGTATTTTGTCTAAAATAAAAAAATTCTGTGAAAAAGTAACACTGCTGCAGCAAAAACTGTATTTAAAGTCTCAGCTGCAGCTTTTTAATGTTTAAAGCACTTAACATATATTTCTACTAAAAATTTTAAAAAATTATATTTTTATTTCACTTTAATGTGACTTGATGTATCTCAGCTTATCCAAAAGTTTTAATTCAACCTCTGTACTTTGACTTCCCTCTAAGCCTAAGTCCAAAAAAACTTTCCCTATAACACAGAAGGGCTGCACAGCCCTCTGGGGCATTGGCCACTCCTCCCAGCATGGGAGGATAGCATGCATTAGTCTTTCATACTGCAGTGCTACATTTTAAGCAATAAAATGACACCTTTACTGACAATTTAATTTCACAGGGTTTGGGACATGGAGACATCCATCAGGGATTTTGTGTCTTCTTTTAGGGGCAGATAACTTAAACTATCTTTAATTGTGTTTTCCACGGTGCAAGGCAGAGCAGTGATGTTTCCCCCTGTGCAAAGTGCAGTGATGACCACTAGTGCACCAAGCTTATGGCCCCTGCAGAGCTCACTTGGAGAGTGAAGAAGCAAGATCCTCGTAATTAAGGAGCTAAGAAGATGCTAATTATCATGATTTGGGATTCTTTCAAGTGCTGCTTGAAATGGGGAATTGAGTTTTTAAAATATTTTTATGCTAATGCTTTATTTGATTCTTTTTCCTAGAGATTTGCTAAGTGTCAAATGTAATGACTTCAAGTTGAAGCACAGCACTTCTAATGGAGTGTGTGACCTTTCCACAACCTCACTGAACAGCACCGATGAAATCTCCAGGCAAGCTAATTAATACACTGGTACAGCACCAGGCGGGTGTACCTCTAGCAGCTTAACTCTCAGCTGAGAGGATGAAACCCTCCTGCCCTCCCCACACCCACATCTCTCTAACAATGATGGATTTGGGACCTAATCAGGCATTAAAACAGAGGATTAGTGAGCTGCAGACTGCAGGGATCACGGCTTGGTTTACAGGGCATGCAGGGGACTGGCAAAAATTGCCAAGCATGCTCCCAGTAAATTAATGTCTACATACCTGAAAAACCTCTGTGGGCAGCAGAGACTGTTGAGCTTAATATATACATGTGATGATTTTGAAAGATCAGCAGAAAAAGCAACACAGAACAAGAGCTTAATGGGAAATTTTAATAGTGGAGCAGGTATAGGTAAGTGAGTGTGAAGCACCAAATACAATCCAAGTGTGGCACCACACCCTACTGTCTTACATTTAAACAACTCCCTTTCTGAAGATGTGGCTTATGTAGCAGGTTCGGGGAGTGTAGGGACCACTTTCACCTGTGTCCAGAAAAGGAAAATATATGCTACTAGTTTTTCTGCTTTGACTACACTCAAGGCAAGGGGAAATTGAAGTAAGAAAAGAATACAGCATTAAGAGAAGCAGGAGTTGGAGGTTTCAGAGCTAAAAGAAACGTGTAATTATCTGCTTTAGGATCCTTTTCTTGGCTGAGTTGATCATAAGAAGCAAGACATTTAGATGGCCAATGCTATGCATACAATTACAAGTCATTTGGTGGAATAAGTGCTGGGCCTGCACATCAGTCATGGAAGGTGCTGAACTCCCTCCTCCTCCTGCCACAGGCCTTCCTGCAGGATGTGTGTGCAACAGCTTGGTGGCCCTGGAGGAAGACACTGCTGTGGGGCTGTGCCACCTCTCCAGGGCCTCTAGAAGCTGGTCTGGCACCTTGGGTAGCTGCCAGCCCTGCCGATTGAGGGAAGGAGCCATCCCACCATTTGTTTTACACAAACATGGCAACGTTTGCTGCATGGCTTTGAGGCAAAGCCGTCCATCCTGGATCAGGGCTGGGCAGGCAGATCTGATCATTGGTGGTATTTTTCACGTAGCTGCTTTGTGAATTATTTCTCCTGCAGCTCGTAGCCCCTGTGGAATTGCTTTTAGAGGTGTGCCAGCACTCCTGGGCAGTCTCGTGATATTTATCATTTCCCTGCAGATCTGAGCCCAGAGCTGAAATTCCTTCAGAAGATTTGCCCCCCTGCCAAGCAGCCTGTATAGAAAAGCAGCACTCACTGTGTTTGAAACAGGAGTGTGGATACACTTGGTTCCAGCCAAGGAGGGGAGGAGGTGAAAAAGGCATGTTACAGTATGGCCTTGAAGGAATCTTCTTTGGGACCCAAGAATAGCACCCTGGAGCCACATCAAAGCACTTCTCCAGTCATTTCTCCAGGTCCTGCAGCATGGTGGCAGAGCCCGTGTGAGCAGCTGCTGCTGTGTTGTGCTCTCATAGTAGGTGTGTGTCTACTGCGCCCTCAGTGCACTGTAATAGGACTTCAAGAGGATCACCTTTATTCTCTGAAATCTGTTGCTGGCCAGTGCTCTCATACCAAGAGCAGTCATTAGCAATCTCCTGCTTCTACCAGCAAATTATTCTGCTACCCAAGAAACCTTTGTCTCTCTCATGTCCCACTCACTGAATAAAAAGCGCCACCACTTCCATCAGGGGCCCAAGTCACAGCTCTCTGAGTTTTCAGGAGGCTGAAGGCAGAAAAGAGAACAGTTGGCAAATGGATAATAAGAAAAAGATCTGATAAAATGATTGAGGGGTTCAGCAAGTGGGACTGACAACAGAAGGGAAAGCAGCTGAAGAGAGGAAAGGATTTCACCCCAGAAGTGTCAGTGGATGATGAAGTGGTGGCAGAGTGGAAGGCGGGCAAATACTGGCAAATGGGAAGGTGCCTGTGGCAATTGGCCCTTTTCATATAGGCACAAAACCCACTTTGGGATCTTGTGGGGGCTCTGATTGGCTTGAGAGTCTTCTTATAGCACATGTGCTATGTGAACTGCTGGAAGATCCTAAAGTAGTGCTGCCCACAGGATTTGAAAGACAATGTTTCCAGGAAGTGCCAGAGTGGAATGGTGTTTCATTGCCTTTCTCCAGTTTGTGCTCCCCAAAACCACTCTGAGAACCAGACTAACTGTCAAAGCAGATGTTTGGAGCCACACTGATGGGCAAACAAAAGCCCTGAAGGCAGCCACTGAACCCAGGGCGCTGATGCCTCTTGCACATCTTGCTTTTTTCAGAGGTGGATTACAGCTCCCTTATCTTCCACAGCTGAGACAAGAAGAGAGGGACCTAAAGTACATCTTACAGCTCCTGGCTCAGGATGTCACTTTCTTTATGGGTAGATCCTTCTACACTGACAGCCCATCAATGAAGGGGTCCCGTGGAATGGATTTTCTGTGGTCAGCACATAAAGTAGGAGGTCCAATACCTTTATAATGTGGAGTGTAGAGGGGATTAATTACTTCCCCTGCTCAGGAGAGCTGACAGATGTGTTGTGTGCACGAAAGAGAGACAAGGGAGAGCTGCCATCTGCTGTTGGAAAAATCTTGGTTCGTCTTTTAGCCCAGGCACTGCTAAGAGCCGCAGGTGGTTCGTTCATGCCAGCAGCTCCCATCACACTGGTTTAGCACACAGAGCAACATTCCACAGGGAAAACAGGAATCTGTACCCGCCCTGAACTGGGGAGGAGTAAAGTTTGCCCTGAGGATCTGCTGTTCTCGTGTGTAAATCAAGAAAAAGACAACGGATTTACCGACCTTTCGAACCACCTATACCAGCAGCAAAGCAAAGAGGGAGGAAGGCGTGGCAAACCCACTGTGCCTCCAGGAGGGACTTCAGTGGAAAAATCAACCACATCTTCAAATGTAAGCCACAGATAGTTAATTAGATCAGTATTTAGACCTGGTATCTGCAGTGGATTTTCAAAAAGCTCAGCATTCTGTATTACTATGGAAACGAAAGAATTGATGATGTCCTACACGTCTAAAATCTGGGTACTTAGGGTGAAAAAAAAATATTAATCATTGACTAAAAAGGCAGTTAATTTATTGAAATGTCATTTTGAGTCATTCAAAGTAATTTATTTGCTTCTGAAAACATGTTTACTTTTGTTTTTAAATGACATTTTACATCAGTTTAGCTAAATGTAACTGTAATATTTATACAAGAAAAGGTATCCAAGTATTTAATACAAGTTAAAGAAAATATTTCAGTCCTTTAAATAGCAAGGTAATCTTGTTTAAAACTTCAATTAAAAAACCCAAACAAACAAATTTGAAAATTCTGTACACAAAAGTATCTCTTGCTTACATTTTTTTTCCAAAAGAAAAAATGAATGAAGAAAAAAGGTATCCATATCATCCTGGTCATTTACAGGGGAACCACACAATTCAATAATCCAGGACCAGATCTTTCACAAGCAAACACAAATTCATAATACAGCAGCATGGTGCTGATTTCACCTGAAAGTACTTTTCAGTTATTATGTTGAATTTTTTCACAGCAAATTGGTATTTTTCTGAAGGATAAAATGAAAAAGATAATAATTCTAGAGTATGTGTACTAAGCTCAAATGATTTTCCAGTAGGAATGCTGGGAGGAGCAGTAATAGTAGTTAAAGATGAGTGTTCAGTTACTTCAATTGTTTGCATTGGTGAGTTTTTGAGTAATGATATTCTGCTCTAGTAAATTCATATATGTGTGCCTAAATATAAGCTTATAGCCCATGTCTGAAACTTTTGACCTGTTTACCTTTCAAGTAATGATTGAGTTATTTTTAAAAAAAAGACAACTCAAAACCCCATGGTGATATTTCAAAAAGAAAATATTGATTTAATGCAGTAATAATGCACAAGGCCTGGTCTGACAAAATTGTAAAATTCTTTTTTCCCCCCAAACAGATAACAGGAATTTTATCCTGCTATACTTCAGAGGGCAAAATTCTTAATCCACCTGTGTTGATGCTTCTAACTTAAACCAGTGTCATTTAAAACAGGAGCTGGTGATCACACGCTCAGCTGAGTCCAGAGGAGCAATTTCAAGTGGGGGCAGGTGAAACCCACTGTGCAGGGTGGCTGTACTTTGCACTGATCCATTTTGAAGTGGAAACATTCCAAAATCATGGCAGTGCAGGTTTTTCTTGTGATTATGTGGGACTTCAGCAGCGTTTGCCTGAGAGCAGAGGCAGCAGTGGGTAAACCCAGCAGATGGTGCAGCCAATTGTTCCTCTGCAGGGACCCAGGACTAGCAACTGGTTTTCCCAAGGTGGGTTATAAGGTGTGCTGGAGAGACACAAACAACAGTGTTACGTGGCCCGCCCTTAAGAGTTTCTGATGTTACTCTGGAAAGAAGGTGCTAGAGTTTCCTGCTGTTCCCACACTCTGGATTCTAAGGCCGTGGCAGCTTCTGAAGCTCCCCAGCTCTTTGCTCTGCTGCAGAGACACCTTGAACTTGGCAGAGTTTGCAGAACCCACGTACCGCTGTCCCTCTGGATGCAAAGCGTGGTAGAGAGGAGCATCTCAACCTTTGTGCCATCTGTTTGTGGCCTTTTCCTTCGGGAAGACAAAGGTGAAAATGTAAAGCTGACCAAAACAATCTCAGTCACTGAAAAAAAATGTTGATCTCCCCTCAAAACTGAAGAGAGAGCTGGAACCCCTGAGGTCCTCACGGCACACACTGACTGCAGCGTGGGATGGGGACGCCAGCCCAGCCAGTGTCAGATGCTTTGGGGCTGAATCACAATCTCACCGAGCCGGTTGGATATCCTGAGAGCTGCAGGCTGCCACGGGATGGCCATGCAGGGCAGGAAACCGCTCCAAAGCAGAAAGAAAACAAATTAAAAAAACCTTCCAGACAGTTGCCAATAAAGTTTCTTTGGCTCTGTGTCTGGGCATCGCTCCCAAATCCAGCCTCTTGCCCTTGGATAAAGCACTGCAGCCTGGAATGAGAGTCAGATGCGTGGGAGGAGTGCATGTGTCTGTGTCTGGGCTGGAAAACATGTGTGCCTAGAAGAAGCTTTTTACTTTGGGCCTTGCTCCAGAAAACCTCTCCTTGCTTTTACAACTGTCCCCTGTTCCTTGGGACTACCCAGATGTTCAACCCAGCCTGAGGACAGGGAGCTGAGGAGTTTTCTCGGCATCATTCCCTCTGACCCCCAGGCTTGAGAGCAGACAGCCCGGGGCAGACAGCCTCCAGCCCACACATCTGTTCCTCGAGAGGTGGGTGGATGGTCACCCAGGCTATGGGGTGACCTGTAAAATTTAGCACTGGACCCACAGCTTCTGGCTTTACCTGTTGGGAGGGGATCAAGACTCAGCCTCAGCAGAGAGGGGGGACAGCCAAAGACGTTGGGGAGCAAAAGAAGAGAGGGAAGAAGAGGATTGTTGCTGGTTCATTCCTACTATTTTATTCTGAGATTATATTAGTGGGTGGACTGATTGTCACTTTTTTAAAAATCCATATCCTGGAACTTTGCATTTATGTGGGAGTTCTAGCTAGTCTCAAATGAAAGGCAAACTGGAACCACCACCATCAAACCGTGTGTCCTTAGCCTGCCAGGCCGCAGCAAGAAGCTGGGCGAGGAAAAAGAATGAATACTTCTCTTTTTAACATCACAATTTGAACCCCAGCCTCCTCCCGGCCGGCAGGGCGGCTGTAACCCGAGGGATGCGGGTGCGGACAAGCGGCACGGCCGAGGCCCGGGGGCGAGGATGGAGAGGCGCTGGTCAAAGCAGAGCGAGGGGACACACCGCGGGGAATGAGGATGAGCTGAGGCTCCCTGCCCTCGATGGGGCGGAGGGATGGAGGGCTCGGCTGTCCCGGGCGGTGCCGGCCCCGC
>NW_008237222.1:12595145-12597439 GCF_000691975.1 Corvus brachyrhynchos
TCCGTGTCCCTGGGGCGGGCGAGGGACCTGCCGCACCCCTGCTCTGTGCCCGGCCCGCCTACGGAGGAAACCTGGGGGAAAACCACACAACATTCGTTCTGTTAAGCACCGCGGCAGGCCGGTGAGAAGCGCGTTTAGTGAGTGTTATTTAATCCACCCCCCAAAAGAGCTCGGGAAAATGCTTGAGGAGATGGGGTTGATCTAACATGGTAAATGCAGCACTGCCTGTAGCATTTACAGATGCTAAACAGAACTCATTAGATCTGCCTCAATTACCTAAATAGTTGGAAATACTGTATTTTTACAGGATTCTAGTCGTTGGGATGGGGCAGCCTGTTCAGGCAGAAATAGCATTATTTGGGTGTGCATGAGGTGGATGAAGTAGTTACAGAAAATATTTTCAAAGTGTTGGATGTTGACTATAGTTACTTTGGTTTGTCTCCAGTGTACGCAGTCAGTACTGAGTTAATAATCCAGCAACTTCTGTTATGTATTTGCTGAGTATTGTTCACTAATTTAATGGCTTTCTTGTGGTGTGGGCAGATAGTTAAGAGTAAATTTTAAATAATTTTGCCCACAGCAATTTTCAGTGGATAATGCTGGAACGTGTTTATTTTAACCCAAGCATTCTTTCTCCTACCTTATCAGCTATCTTCATTCCTACATAGCTCTTATCACAGAGGTATTTATTTATAATCCTTTCTTCGCAGGCTTAATATGCCACACAGAAAGTGAGGCCGAATAACGTGCACATGCTGAGTATGGGAGGAGAGGCTGAAGGACATCCTGTTTTGTTTCAGCAGTGTTGTTATTCTTTGGGGTGAAATGAAGAATTTGATTTTGTTTTGGAAGCACTCATATTTCTGATGCAACTGAACTTCAGTAACCTTTTTGTGGTACAGATTTCAACAAATTATTTTTTTCTCTCTAACAAAGATGCAGAACTTGTCAGTGGTAGAAAGTCTTGCTCGCGCAGACATATCACACCATGGGTCTCCAAAAGACCTGGCAGCTGAGGCAGGTGGTGTGTTTCTTGATGAAAGTGGCTGTAACTGGAATGAAAGGACAAATAATGAAGAAATTGCTAATCTTGAAGTAATGCAGCAAAGCCTCCCTGTAATGGACGACAAAGGTAGAAGTTGTGAGGGGTTTTCTGAGAGCAGCTTTAGTACCACAGAACCCAGTGGTTCCTGGGGTGATTTTGAAGGCTTCAAGGAGCCCTCAGACAAATCAGAGAGATTCAGTCATAACCTTGAAGTTTTGGTGAAGTCAGCAAAAACTTCTGGAGCCGATCTGGACCTAAGCAACGGAGGCTGCAGCACTTCTGCTGCCCACTCGTGTGCTGAGCCATCTCTGTGCCACGGGATACAGGAGGCTTCAGGCTCTCTGAACGAGGTATGTGTTCACAGCAAACCAAGGACCAGAAATGTTTGTGTTACTGCTTCCTACACCTCTGGATTTGTATCTGTCTCCTCTGCAGAGGGTAATGCTGTACGTGGAGAGAAACTGTCCAGCCCCTTTGCAGCTACCTCAAGTGGAACAAAAGCAACTTCTTTACAGCGTTGGACAAATACTTAAGTTGTCCTGCTGGAGAGCTTTAAAGAATGTAATGCGCTACTTTGCTTCTAGGCACTAGGAATAAGTAAGCATGTAGGCACCATAAACCTTGCCCTGAAGCACATGCAGTTTAAAAGCTGGATGAGAAAGAGCATAGGAAACAACAAATCAGGAAGGTGGGTGACAAGAGCAGGGTGGACAGAAATTCTGTGAGTTGCCTGAAAAGTTATTGAAGTAAACCCACATACCATTGAGTTAGAATTTGGCAAAAAACAATGACTTCTGTTATTTAGTATGCTTCCTGAATAACATCAACATTTTTTCTGGAATTTTAGATTGATGGTGACACGCAAGAAATTAATAGAAATAATTTAATATAATTCATTTTTGGCATAGGATATTACATTCTCTCTTACAATGTTAGAGCTAAAATTCTGAGTTAATAATGCAATGAATCCTTATTAGCACAAAAAAAAGAAGGGTCAGGTAAAGAGTTATACCTTGTTGGGATGAACTTGTTTCCACGTGGACCAAACATGTATCAGCAAAGGGAAAGAAAGTAGCAAAAGGGAAGAAAGAACAGAGAAATACAGAACAAAATCCCCTTGTTCTTACTACTTTTATCCTAAACTACAGCATTTGAAAAAAGAGAACAATCAGCTAAGACTTCCATGGGGTTAATCTGTAGCAGTAATAACTTACTGCTTGTAATCTGCTGGGTAAATTTTAATATGTGT
>NW_008237222.1:12597547-12609722 GCF_000691975.1 Corvus brachyrhynchos
AGACAGGATTTCTTGCCCTTGCCTAGGAATTTTACTTGTTGCAGAGGTATTACTAGGGAAAGCACAAAGAAGTGGGTGGGATAAGCTGTCCACACTGACTGAGTGTAGATACACAAAATACCTGGTTATTGGTGTGCACAGAGAATTCTAATTTTTTGTAATGCTGGAAACAGGGGACAAGAAGTCTTCTGTTGGATAAAGAGAATGTTGTAATGACTGAAGCTGAAATGGAGTATAGCAGGTTGCTTGTTTCTTTCCAAAAGCAATAGCTCTTAATCTTACTGAAGCCTTTATTTTGCATTTGTTAAGGGTAGAAGGAAATGTCCAGTACGAGTTGAATAAGTTAACCATGCTTAGAGTTTCAAGTTGTCTTTTCTCAAGGTAGAGAGACACAGAGCTGCTGCAGATTTCTTGGAGTGTAGAATATATGTGTAGCTTGTCTTTTATCCCTGTGCTTTTTGTGTTAGTTTGAGATCATAAACTCTTTGGACTAGGGCTCTGTCTTCTGTATGGTGAATAGAAGAAAGGCCAGGTGGGTTGGAAGGGACCTCTGGAAATCATCTCAGGTCAGAGGTCTGACCTTCAATGCTTATTGCTTTATTTAATTGAATTATGTCAATTGGGATCAGAATCATGTGTTTTCAGACAGAAACAATCATTAATTTCCTTGCAGTAGCTGAGTTTTTTGCCTACATGATTGAACGCTCTGAGGATGTTTCATGTGCTCTTTAAACACTGGCCTGTGAGAGAGGGACTGGTGCATGTGTTTAAGCCATGGGGTATTTTGATATAATAGGATATAGAGGATTTATTCAGAAAGTACTGATGTGAACTTTGTACACTGATTTTTTATAGTTAGCACAAAACCACAAGATAAATGGAAATATACCCAAGCTTTGTTTCAGAAACACTCGCTGAAGTAGACAGTAATAAAGACAATAAAAAATCTCTTACTTTTTATCTGTTTTGGCTAAACTGTAATTCAGTGACTGGTATGTGTGTTGGAGCAGCACCAAGGCTCTGTGGAGGTGCTGCAGTTGTGCAGAGCTGTGCTTCCCTCGATGCACTCCCTGGGGCTGTAATTTCCCCATCCCGAAGCCAAGAGCAGCTGCCTGGCTTTTCCTTGATTCCCATCCCATTTCAGTTTTGGTGCCTACCTGGAAGTTGTTTTTTTTTCTTGACCATGTATGCTTTAGCAAGTGTTACTTCACAGAATTCTGCTTTTCAGGCATCTGTCAGGATCCTCCATGTTGTATCTCCGGTTGAAATAATTTACAAATTAATTGAAATTACCGTGACACTTTGGGGAAGATTCAAAGGAATTTACCCAGGAGTCTTTGAATGTCCCAGCAGTGAATCATCAGGACAGGCATTTTAGCAAGGGTTTACTTCAGGAGGGAGCAGTGTGGGGCACAAATTCTGTTCTTTGGAGCATGGTCAGAAGAGCAGAAGCCTTCTACCAGCTCTAGTGATTTTGTCCACTTATCGTTAGATTAAATCCGTACTCTCTCAGTGTTCACCCCACTTCTGAGTTCAGTGTAATGAGACTCAGGAGCTATTTCAGCTGTTTGAATTACAATTAAATGAAACCATAAAAATATGGATTATCCATGCTTAGGGTTTTCAGACCAAATTGTTGATTGCTGAGCAAAAACCCCAAACTGACTGGTTCCATTCTTCAGTTTTCACACAACGTTGCTGCTCCTGGATTGCAGTCCCTGGGCAGGGTGGTGAGTTGATTAATTGCTTTTATTTGGAAAATTGCAGTAATTCCTTCTTTGAAGGAATAAAAGGACACAGCTTCTGAACCAGATGGCATACTAACATCCCTCTAGGGTAGGATGCAAATTATGCATGTTTTTCCTTGCATATGTATTTCTTAATTGTCAGATAACCCTAGTACTTCCAGTAGCCCTGTTTTGATCACTCCTGTGGCTGTGGTCAGTTCTCCAAACCTCCTCCTTGCCACCGCTGGAGGAGGAACAAGGATTTCAATTAGGCTCTGATTTTTAGCATAGGCTGGAAAAAGTTTGTTGCAAATGTGAGGATACAGAAGCATCCTCACCCCCGCTTTTTTGCAGATTTGCACAGTGCAAGTATTTATTGGTAACTGTAGCATTTAGCAGGTGTGTTACATTTGGTTGAATTAGGAGTGTTTGAATTCTGAGTTAGCAAAACAAGCTTTTGAATTGATGTGTGCACCAGATTTGACCTGGACTGAATCAGCTGAGCAGAAGGAGGAGTCATAAGCGTTAAATATGCAAACCAGTCTATGACCAAGAAGCTGGGAAGTTAAAGACTAAGGTTCATCAGAAACTCTGGGACTCTTGCTTCCTCTAATTCTAGGTAAACACTCAAAACACTGAAATATGAGCTCAGTCCCTCTGCTGTTAATAGTAATTCAAAAAACAATAAGACAATCTCTAGAAATATTATAGTCTTTGGACTTCATGAACTATGGGCATGGCCTGTATGGTGTATGTAATAAAACTCTCCTTTTTTCTAGGCAGACCACAGCTGTGAGGAGATATTTAGGTTGGCCTTTCCAGAAGTCTTTGTACCACAGTCCAGAGAGAGCATAAGAAGCTTAGAGCAAGTTCTTGATGAAAATAATGGAGATGTTGGGATCCCTGAACTTTTGAAGAATCAACTTTGGTAATGAGCTTAGATTAACAGTTTAAAAACAAAACAAAACAAAACCCAAAAACCAAACAAAAAAAACCCCAAACCGAAACAAAACCAAAAAAAAAGGGGAAAAAAGGAAAAAGTTCCTTTGCAATTACACTATTTATTTCATAATTTAAAAATCAGTGGTGCACTTAAAAATCTTTTTAGTGCTATGCTTTTCTGTGTATAGATCTTACCAGTTCTGTAGCACGTTGTTAAAGGAAATGGAAGGTGTTTTAGCCATTGGAAAACAATGAAGGGAATATATCAAAATTACTAATTCCTGCTTAGGGTTTTTCCTGCTGTTGGTGTGCCTTCTTATGACTAAGCCTCTGGAATGCCAGAACCCAACAGGCAGCCTGTTCTTCCTGTTTGCTTGTCCTTTCTTTACAGCACATCCCACTTATTTCTTCATCATCGGAGGCTGCTGCTTCTACTAACAACTTACTTGCTGTTTTTTTCCTCCCACTGAAGTTTTCCCAGCTGGTAACTTCTCCTCACATTTAACCTGATGTGCTTCAGAATCTGTGGTACATCTGGCTTCTTTCTTGGGCTACATTAATAGCAATTAGTATCATTAACTAAGCTTTCTCTTGTGACAGCTGGAACACGTCTAGTTTTGTTACATGTTTTTTAAGGATCAGCAGCTTCTGAGCAGTATTGTAGTTACCAAACAGTGTTGCAGTTATTTTTTTATAACCCTGAGGCTTTGTGTCTAGAAAGCTGTGTCAGACCATACTTGAGAAATGTCCTAAGACTCAGAAGAAATGTAGGTAAAACTTCTAGTGGGGGCACCCATTTGGCCAAGTTCGCTGCATATGTGTTATATTTTAATCAGCATCAAACTTGTGAAGAAATATAATTGTAAAGGGGACTGCACTATTATAGCAGAGCATGAAGTAAAGACAAAAATTCCCTCATCTACTGTGGTGAATAATGTCAATGACAAGTGTAAACTAAGTAAAGCCCAAGTGAATTTTTATATGTGATGAATGCAGTGTAAGAATACAAAGTACCACAGTCGAGGGAACTCCCTGCTTCTCACTGTTTCAGCAGTGAGTGCCTTTGGCTTGTTTTGTAGGACAGGTGCTGCAGAGGTGAAGTGTGACCTCTGGGGTGGAGAAAGACTTGAGAGGCAGAAAAGGCAAAGTGCAGAATGCACAGGGCAGAACTCTGCCCACATTTCGCAGAAGCACCTGAATAATGTGAGCTGTGTGCATGTAGCAGTCTCTGAAACGTGCTTCCAATGCCCTTCTTATCTGAGGAGCACAAACAGTTATGTTGACTTACTGCTTCCACTAATTGTCATGCCAGCTAATTAGTACATTGGGTTGATAGTTTGGACAAGTGTAGAAAGAGATTTAAAACAAGTTGCTTGTTAGATCAGGGTTAGTACAGAGCTGTATGTAATAATGTAACTGTTGCATACGTTCACTGGAAACCTCATAGAGCTCAAAACCTCAAATTGTGTTTTGTTTCCTAGCATGGATTCTGGAAATGTATGGAGAATGCTCAGAGACTTTGATAATACCCTCAGCTTAAGACATCCCTGGAGTAAGTTCCATTGCCAAGAAAACCTCCTGAGTGTTCTCGGGATAGATGCAAATCAAAAGGTAATTGAACAATGGTTTTCCATTCTGCCAGCATAAACACTGTGCTGGGAATCTGATCTTCTGTCAGCTGTACATGCAGATGAGTGAGGGACCTGATCTGGGTGAGACATGAGGTTTTTTTAACAGGGAGCTTTTTAAGATGATAGCTTAGTGTTTTCTCATCTTTATGTGTGACTAACTATGAACTCGTGCAGGACCCAGCTTCGATTGTCTTTACATTGAAGTCTGTCAACACAGCTCCCTATTAGGTGGTGCACTCAGCTTTGGTGTAGATGGACAAGTAGCTTTCAGGTGTTAGAGGTGGAGAACCAGCTCTCAGGTGTGTTTGCAGTAGGATTGTTTACTTTTTTTGCTTGGAGTGCAAGAAAATTGTTAGCCTCTAATATCCTTCTGTTAAGTGAAAATCAGATCTGAATGAGATAGGCTGTTAGAGTAATTATTGGATGTTTTTACTGTATAGGAACTGAAAGCGTGTTCAGCTTCCCCTTTCCTCACATTATTCCTCTGTCTGCTTTTGCAAGGCTTGAGGAAGAGTATGTTTTAAATCGGATTGAGGCCAAACCAACAGTACTGAAAGATCTCAAAAAGAAATGTCTCTGTTTAACAAATACTGAAAGATCTCAAAAAGAAATGTCTCTGTTTAACAATCTCTTGTTTTGAGGAGATACAGGGGTCAGGGACGGTTTAGTATTCAGTTATTTAGTTGGGATTAATTAGTCACATGTAGTTTTCACAAGTAATTGTTTCAATTGATTATTTGAATGCTGAAGCACGGGGTTGGCAAGCTACTGATTTTATGGGCATATTTGCAGGTAGAAACCTATTCTGCACTTGAAAGTCACTTTTATAGAACTGTCATTTAACAGAGAGGGAATGGGAGACATTTCTCCAACACAGCTAAACTCCCATTCTGTTCCTTTCTTGCCCCCAGCATCAAATCAATGCCCAGGCAGCTTTAACTTACATCATTACTTCTTGTCTGTTAAAGGAAAATTGTATTGCTTGTAATAATACAGATTAAGATGGATTTCTTAGCAATGCGTTGGTGTTAATTAAGGCTAATTCTAATTGGAAATGGCTTTTTTATTAATTGAAGTCACAAATTCATGTGTGTAGGTAGAACTGGTTCTGGCATAAAATTGTTTTAATGCAAAGGGAGCACATGATAAAATACAGCTGCAGAAAGTAAAATTTAGTGGTTGCTATTTGAGTGAAATTTCTCTTTAGGCAGTATGCACTGAAATCAGATAGAAATGCATAAATAAATTCATAAATAAAATGTAAATTATGGTTTTTTAGGACATTTCAGAGAGCCAGGCTGATATTTTTGAGGAAACAAATGTCAAAGATAATGAGAACTTTAGATTTGATGGATTCAGTGTTAATGACTGCAAAGCATTGATCCAGACCAAGGTAAGAATTGCTCTGGGAGTGAGCACTTCAGAGAACCACAGAGTGTATTTAGCATGTTCCTCTCTTCTGTTCCAGCACATGTTCTCATGTAATGGTTTGGTCCTGGTATAATTTTTGGATGTGGAGTAGGTTTTTACTCTTTGAAACCTCTTTGACAGCTTCAGAAAAGGAAGCACTTGTTTGTTTCTTGTTACAGCAATGCAAGTCGGAAGGAAAATTGTGTCATCCTCCATTGCTGTAAAACACCTCAGTCACCTCAGTCTGTTTTTTAACAAGGTATTTTGGAGGAATATTCTTAACACATGGTCTCTTCCTCAATGGAGAATAAAATTGAGCAGCTATTGTCACTGTGGAGACAGTTTGAGACACACTTTCATTGCTCTGTTTTATTCTGTTTACTGCCTTGGACAGTGAAGGTGTACAACATTTCTAGGAACTTCTTACATAAGAGATGATAGGCTGGAGAATTCAGAAATAAAACTTTAAAAGAGTGCCCAGCTTATTCCTTCTTAACTCAGTTCTCCTTCCTTCGAGTGAGCACATGAGGGGGGGATCACAGTGGCTGAATCACGTTGGAAATGTGTAAAATACAGGAACAGGGTTTAGACAAAGGAGAAGTGGTTTGAAACATGAAGAAGGAATAAAAGTGAAAAGAATTGTGATACAAAGTTAAGGTAAATGGACACTATTTTTCTGGAATAGCCTCATAAGGGAAAGAACAAACCCTGCAGCTTGGTGTCTGAAAGACAAATTCATTACAAAATATATGTTGCTATTTCTAATTTAAAGTAAGTCAGATCATATAATGGGATGTTTTCCATTTATCTTCATAGTTATGTCTTTTCCCTCTAAAAATTTTAAATAAATTTAAAAGATTATTTTAATGACAATTTTTACCAATTAGGTTGGCATATGCAAAGTGATTAGCTTCCTGTAGTATGGAAAAAATTAACTGAGTTTTTCTTTTTCACTCAGCTTTCTGTGTCACCAGACTCCAGACATGGTCATCTTTTCACCTGCAACCTCTTTTTGAAGACCACATCATCAAATGAAAACACAGAGTGTATAACAATGCCAAGGAAGAAGCAGATTTTTGCTACACACAACCTAAAAATGAAATTTTTCAGTAATGATGTTTGTTGAACTAAATGCACTTTATAGTGTTTTTTTGTTTTTGTTGTTGTTTGGGTTTTTTTTGAACTGAATGCAGTTTACCTTCATTTTGCTACTGACTTGGTACTATAGACTACAGATGTTCTTTAGGAAAGTGACATATTGCTGTATATGAGGGAGCTAAGGCCACGTTATTAGAAGATATTTCTCCTGTTAAGTTGTGAAGTGAAATTTTGTAATTTTGTCCTGCCGAGTTTTGCCGCAGAGTTGTGTCCCTTACAGTAAATGCTGCAGCTGCAAACACACTTCAAGGTAACTCTGGTGGATTCTCCTGAACTACTGACCTTTCAGGCCTTAATGCCTCTTCAATCAAAACCCTCCTTTCCCTGACAAAATCTGTTTAGCATGTTTAACATGTGCCTTGTCACCATCTCTCCTACTTGCTCCAGTTTGGATCAGCTGAGATCTGTTGCTTTGCCACTGCTGGATGTAATGAAAGGAGCCTTCTTCATTTGGGGACTTTCAATGGGGTTTAGCAGAGTAAAAGTGTTTTAAATTGTCTGTGAAGCCTGCTGCGGTGATAGGGGCGGAGGCAGCAAAATGCTTCGTTCTGGCGTTGTTTTCTGACTGAAATAAATCACCTCGTTGAAGCTGATTGTCACAGGACATGTTGGGTTCATTCAGCCACACTTACACCATGCATACCCTGCTTGTAAAAGCTCAGCAGCGTCGTAGTTTGGGACTTGTGCTGCACAAAGGTGTAAATTCCTGCCCTTTTAAAATTTTATAGTAACTATCGACTGTTGCCCATCTTCCTGCATGTTTGAGTGCCACAGGGGATGTACTTCACTGTCATTCAGGGAATCTGTGTTGGTTCCCTGCCAACTGCAACAGCTTTATTTATCCATCAGCAGTAACTTCTACGCGAGTTACTGATCTGTTTGCTGCTCTGGCCATTCTGAGTATGAAAATTTTATATGGCTTTTTATTTTAAAGAGTTGCTAAGCACTGCAACTGATATTTTATGTGTTGAAAGCAGGGAGCAAAGTTGGGTGTTCCAAAACTAAGTCAGTTAATTATTTAATACCTGCCTATTCTGTTCTTGGAATTAAGAATACTATAAAGCACTGACAGACTCCAACCCTTAATCTAGTAAACTGTTCAGCAGTGACATTACAATTGCTCTAATAACTTCAGTAATGCTTATGATACCTCAGTGCTATTAGCATGGGATGAAATGTGTCCTGCTTAATCAGCAGATGGAACAGGGAAAAATGCTGTTTTGAAGTGGCTCTGTAGCTTCCCTGGTCCTGGAAGGAGTTCTGCAATGATAAACTGGAAACCCCATGTGGATACAAGAGCAGGGTTAACTTTTTCAGTTAACCCTAGATTTGAATTAATTTTCAGTTTCCCTTGTATTCTTTCAGAGCTCTTAAACATGTATTAAATAGGTTGTAGTCATAAGCTCACAAAATGTTAAATTGCCAGTAAATGGTGAATGAATAGTTGAGGTTGGTAATAAACCTTAATAAAATCAATTATAAGATTAAAATCCCATTTTTATGCTTTCATACAAGCAGGGGCCTGCAAAGGGGCTAGGCTAGAGAGGGCAACTTGTAGTGTATGTAACACTCATGGATGCATCAGAACCCTCTTTTCCTCTGGGTTTTCAATTTTGCCTTTGCTTTTTGCGAACATCGGATGAATGTATCAAAAAATGTTTTGCACTGTAACTCTGGCAGAAGGATGAATATGTCATCTTTCCCTCGTATTAGCAGATTTTACAGCCCTGTCCAAGGTACAGAATGGAAAGAAAAAAGGGTTCAGCCCTTATGATTCAGCAGGGAAATAAACCCCTGGGGTTCCAAAGGTGATGGGCTCCACCTTTCAGGTCTTTCTCTTTTGGACAGATGCTTTGGGCCACCTGAGCCCTCACTACCTGTAAGCACTGGCTGCATAAGGCAACTGAGGGACCTTGTAACTCCCAGTTCCAGTCTGAGATGAACAAATTCACCTTCCCAGAGGAAAAGTCTAGCAAAATGGGAATGACAAAGCAATTCAGCTTCAAGACTGGGGAGTTCTGGCAACCCTCCAGCTCCCATCAGAATTTGTACACAGCCAGCACATTTGGGGGGGTACCCACAAAGACAAAACCGGACTCTCTCGACTGGAAAGAGATCAGGGAGACAAACCAAAGTGTAGCCAACCATCTTCAGGCGCATTTCGTAGTAAAAACGTAGCCTCGCCTTCCGTGGCTTTCCCGGGAAATGAGGGGCGCCGGAAGCGCCTCTGACGTGTCCTGCACAGGCAGTGAGCGCTCGTTTCCTTGAGTCATTTCCTCGTTCCTGCTGTCCCTGGCAGGCGGCCCGGGGTGTCAGCACACGCTGTGTCCCCAAAGGCACGGCTGCACCAGGGCCCCCGCTGCCCGTGCTCCGGGACTGCTGCACTGAGGAAGTAACACTTTGTACCTCCGCACGTTTTAAGCTACCATTTTCACCGTTTCTCATCTTAGTTACGAACTCTCAGCTGTGAAATGCTGAGTTTTGATGAACTAAACGTGTCACTGTACTCTGTGTTTGAGGAAAGCAAATACCACAGACTTCTGACATTTGCTTAGGATTTTGAAAAGGTGAATACGAGAGCAAGGCAGGAGTTTTGGACAGCAGAGCTAGACAGGAGTGCCTCTTCCTTCTGCTGGGATTAGAGGGAAAATATACCCATAGAACAAAGTTTTACGAAGTTCCAATCAGCAGTGTAATTACTGAAATAGCTTCCTTTGTGGAAGGAATGCTGTAAACAGCTTTGCAAAAAAACCCTTCAAACCAACTTCATTGTGAAAGACTGAAAATTTTTCAGTGCATATCCTAAAATGTGGAATTTAATTAATTATAATAATTTTTAAAAGAGTCAAGAAAAGGAGGGGGGACAGTCAGACTCCAGGATGATTTCTAACTATACTATAAGCCCACCATTGGTTGTATATGCGGAAGATGGAGTCAAAAACAAATGAAAGAAATCTTGTAAAAGCATAAGATTTTTTCAAAACTTTTTCAAGTTTTTTTCATTACAGGATTTAAAAGCACTCTGGCATTTTTTAATTATGAAGATCAGCTCTAACAGTTTAAAAAATGGGACTTCCTAGAGTACTCCTACTCCAGTTAAGCCAGCAGAGGGAATTTGGCTAAAACTGAGCTACCTTCAAATTAATCGTTAACCCCCAAATTTCCCTGCGGAGCCAAGTTTAACTTTCCAGATCCACTCTGGAAGATCCAAAGAAAAAGTTTCTGCTCCTTCTACTGAAATATGTCTGAGATCAATCTCCTAAATTGCCTCCCACAGCACAGCCTGAATGCCAGAGCACAGCCAGCCTGGCTTAGTGCTCTGCTGGGTGGTATAAACAGGCCCTGATGAGAGAAAAATGTATGGAATGAATTTGCAACATTTTTTGCTTTTTTCATTCAAGGCGAGATGCCTCTGAAAGCTGGGCAAATCCTGAAATGCCAAAAATCCTCCCGCTTCCCCGAATATCTGCTTTATTAACACACATTTCTACAGACACACTTCTACGTCTTCAGACCTTAAAGCCTCACTTCTATAATCAAATCAAAATCAAAATACTGATTTTGAATAGCTCAAAATTAGTTTGCCACTAATTTATAACGCATCTTCCTCACAGACCTAATGGATAGGTTATTTAATTTTGTGTATTTTACTGTTGCTTGTGCTGGAAAATTAGTCTTTTAAAGTGTCACTTCCAGCACACAGATTACAGAGCTGGACAGAGCACTCTGTGTAGCACCCAGACCTCCCCAGCGAGCTGTTTGAAGCAGCACTGCACTGAGCTGTGCTGCTCTGAATGCTTTTTAGCTCAGATCTTTCAGCACGGCTAAGATCGATGCAAGTGTATGAAAACCTACACCATCTTTAAACAGTCTCAGCTTGCTCTGAAAGCTTCAAAAATATTTTCTTAAAACACTGAACTGCAGCACACCCTCGTAAGGCAGCGTTTTCTGCTGCCACGGGCACAGGCTCAGCTCTGTGCTGCAGCATCTGTAGCGGCTTCCTCAGGAGTGAGTCAGTCAGAGCGCTGATGGCACGGTGGTCACACCACCGGATTTCTGTGCAGTTCCTTCTAAACCTGTTGCTTTTCACACTGTGGTCAGCAGGCTGCAGGACAAAGGGAGGAGGAAGTCTGTAAGCAGCAGCCACTGCAGTCTCATCAGTGAAAGCTGCTGGAGAGTTGTAAGAGACAGTCCGAAAATCCCTCATCTGCCTCACGATCATCGCCGAAGACAGAAACTGAACACAGCAGTCCTGGCCTGGCTGAGGTGGGATTGTCTGCCAAGTGTTGCCTACGGGTGTGCCCACTGGGAACTGGTACGCATTCCTGAGGAAAATTAGTGCAGGTCACAATGGACTGCGCCGTTCTTGCTGCCCAGGCGGGAAGGACTGCGCTGAAGCGGAAAGGAACGACCTGTCCTGTACACCTCTCCGGTACACCTGTCTTGTACGTCTGTCCTGTACCTGTTTCCCAAAGCAACGAACCCCATAACAATGGCTGTAGATTCCCCAACCTCTTGGCCAGTTGCCCCTCGTTTCTGAAAAGGACTATAAAGGGACCTTCTAAAATAACCGAGTCCGAGATCTCCCCACGGAAAGAAGATGAATCTATTGGCGGAAGAACACCCGGAATTAGTCTCATCCGTTGGTAGCTATTGCCCCTCTTTTCTCTCTCTCTCTCTTACTCTCTTCTATCGCATTACTGTGTTGTGGGCACTTAATAAAGGTGCACTGCTTTGATTAAAACTGAAATCTCTTGTGTCCTTTTACACTCTGAGATCGATAAACGAACCATCACGACCCCCGCTTGCATTAGCGGATCGTGACAAGAGTGCTCCGTTATGCCTCAATGTGTATGATATGAATGCTTTTCCCCCCCTTAAAATGGAGGGAATTTGACGTAACTCTTAGAATGGCACATAAAGAGGCTCCTCTTTATGGAAATGATTAAAAATGAGGGGAAATGGTGATTCTGCCTCAATTTAAAATAAACCTTGAAGCTCATTTTACAAGAGTCAGGATCTCGTTTTAAAAGTCCACAACAGGAAGAGGATGGAAACCTCTAAATCTGAAGCTGCTGGATTGATTTGTACGAGCAGCCTTTCACTAGCCCAGAGTGGCAGGGCTTTTGTCCAGCCTGACCAGCATGCAGGCCTGAAGAGTCACCACTCCACGTGTCAAGGACACTTGTATCTGACACTTGCTTTCAGGCACAGCAACCCTTGAAGGCACACCAAGAACTGCAGGGGCTGCGAGCACCTCACACTGCACTGGAGACAAAGCCCAGAGGACAGCTAAGTGCTAAGAAC
>NW_008237222.1:12609763-12624169 GCF_000691975.1 Corvus brachyrhynchos
GCCCCTGCCCCACCGGCTGGAAAAACTCTCTGTGAGCCATCCCTTGTTTGGTTACAAAGGGGACGTGAGGGTGTAGTGTTTTTTAGGACAATTAAGAGCAGGAGCAAAGCTGCAGCTTAGATATTAATAGCTGATACAGACAAAGCCTATGGATTGTGGTAAATGAGTATAATATTATTAGAAGATTCCAAATTCCAAACTGCAGACTCAGGCTCCAAAGCTGGGAGGAGACGATGCTGTGCAAGACAACGACCACTGAGCAATGATCATGAAGATCCCAAACTTTAACGTTATTATGGGTACTATTATTATTGTATAGGCAAAACTGCCCAGGAACTTCAGTGTTCACAGTCCCTCACTGGAGGCACCCAGCTCAGGCTGCAGTGCTTCCCTAAAGGAATCCATCCTTCAGGGTTTGTGGAAACCTCATGTCCAACGCTGTTATGCTGCCTGGCATGTGTAAGTTCTGTACAGGTTTGTAAGGTGTCTAGTATTCCTACAGACAAGGCATGGGGAAGAGGGGGTGTGTGGAGAAGGAAAAAAGGTTCAAAAGCCCAGGGACAATGTTACGTCTTTGTGAGTAAAAGACCAAAGGAAAGGTGGCAAGGTGCCATAGATTTTTTTTATGCTTTGGTTTTAAAACAGTCAAATACTGAAGGCTCCAAAATATAACTGGTTTAAATGCAAAACTGTGGCTTTTATTTCCAAACATACAATAAATAGGTCCACCACAACTAGCCTCTAACTTCATTTTACATGGAAGGATTTTAAAATTAGTTTGTGCATATTTAAAAATTAAACTTCCCTTTGCACATAATTCCAAACATAACCGAACTGCATTACACACCAGCTCATGGTCTTGGCACTGTGACACAAGCAACCAATTAGAAACAGAGCTCTGTAGCCAGGACTTGAACAAAAATTGCATTTCGAATTGTTGATAAAAGATCTACCAACAATTTAATATTTTTCTGCAGTATACAAAAAACTTTAGTATGTAAATGTTGAAAAGCAAGTTGTCTTCTCTTCTGTTTCTGTAGAGACTGCAAGGTAAGTGGATTTATTAAGTGTTCACTATTTGCTATATGATACAATTTTCATACCAAAATATCTTTACTGCATAGTAACATTCCGTATTTTCAAATGCTAAAAGAGATTAGATGCAGTCTTTTTATTTTATCCCTCATCACTGAATTTAAAGACATTTTTAACCGCATCTCTGTTTCATCACAGTGCAGAAGGCCCTTAATATTTCAAGGATTTATTCAGTCATATTTTTAATACAAAAGTAGAGGCTGAGGAAAAGCCAGAGTAGTCTATACACAATGCACAATCTGTGTACATTCTGAAGCTGTACCTCTTCAAGAACTAGTTATACACTCTTCAAACAAATCCCTTTATCCAGCAATTCAAAATACTTTAGATCAGAAGTTTTATATTAGAATCAATACAATATATGCATATAAATACATTTATACCCTTCGGTTGCTAAACAACCCAGATGGCTGCGAGGATGACCTGAAATGGTTCTCCGTTGGCCTGGGATACCAAATTATGTCGGCAGCTAACTGTTAACCAAGAGAGTCACAGTAAGAAATGGATATCTCTGCACAAGGTAGGTGTGCCACAGCATCAGTTAAGACTAGAAATACCAGGTGACATCCTGGCCCCTTCAACAGGGCAGGATTTCAACTTTTGTGAGATGCAACACACAGGCAACATTTTTTCCCTCTGCCGACGCTCCGTTCATAAAAAGTCTCAGCAGAACAAAAACCCAAAAAATACAACAAACCAAAGCAAAGGTTTTAAAACTGCAAGTTTCCAAGACAGGTGCTGCAGCTTTCAAGAACAAAGTAAAAGTTTTATAATTAAAAAACAAGGAAAAAAAAATAACAAAACCCAAACCAAAAAGCAATGTGCAAGTGTGAAACTCAGAAGACGATAGCAGGGATCGATTTACACCTCGGTTCAGGCTGAAACACGGAACCCAAAATGCCTTATGGAAAAACAGTTCTCACTGCAAATCTCATCTCCAGCTGAGGAGGGTGTTTGTGTATCTGTATAAAAACACCCCTGCTCCACCCAAGACAGCCTGGGCAGCAACTCGAGGGTTCCAAAGCCCAGGTGGTCCCAGCCCCTGGGAGGGACAGAGCCACCTGCACCGACTCCCCACAGCCCCAGAGGTGCTCCAGGGGCTGTCCCAGCAGTGGGCACTGCTGCAGCAAGAAGTGTTCTCAGTGTGGCTTCTGAAAGGACGCAGAAATGTTGGCTCTCTGAGTATCCTCCAAAGGTGCTAGAGGTTTTAAGTTTGAAGCGTTTCTTCCCACAATGCCAGGTATACAAATGTGTATCTTTTTAAATAATATTGCACATAAAAGTCATCTTAAAATTTGTAGTGAAAGCAGGGTTGAAGGACAGTGTTTTCCAAAAGAGAATAAAAAGCTACCTGTACATAGTAAGTTTTAATTTAAAGAACGCCAAGATTATTCAAAATCTAAGCACATAATACTGACAGAAAAACGTTAAATTGCACAATCTACATATAAATTAATTTGTAAATACTTAAAAGTTTTTAAACATTGAATAACCTCGATTTCACAAATCAGCTAGGTCACTGTCAAAGGATCAACTTACTGAGTTAGAAGTACTTTCCCCCAGAAAAAAACAGAAACAAAAAGATTTGCAGTCTCAGATGAAGCATTGGAAAGTTAAAGCATTTCAGCTCAGAGGTAGTGCTAAACACATCCAACTAGAAGTCCATTATATTTGAACTATGATGAAATAACGTAGTAAAATGTAGAAAGACTATAAAATTTACAAAAATAAATAGTTCTGAATGCTTTAGAAAATGCAAGAGACTTTGTTGGTACGTGTCTTGATCTGCTTTTCTGACCAAAAGAAAGCAAAGCGTGTCTCATTTTTAAAATATACCCATCTCTAGTAACGTGTCTGCAATCCACACAATCTAACTCTGCAACTTGACAGATGCCAGCTTGGCATAGACTCTGATATTAAAAATAAAGTGGAGGCTTTGTAAAAGATCACCTCATATGAAATTTGCTTTGCATGTAAATTCTTCTGTCAAATTAAAAATTGCACATAAAAAAGTTTATTGAAAGAGGCATGAGGGGTGATGAGGGTTATGTGCCCATTGTTCCACATACACCCTGGAAGGAAAATGATGATTGCACAGTTCTGATAAATAAATTTTTTTTTAAAAAATCTGCCACTTTTTTGGTTTATAAGTTTTGGAATTATTTAGAAAATCCTACTATGGACAAATTATTATTTAGTTTGCTTTTTAAAGAATTCTTTACAACTTTTCCAGTGGCTTTTATCCTGAAACCAAATGAAAGTGGCAGTTTAAAAGTATCTTTGGGTAAAACAAATATCAGGATCCAACCAGAATTTCCATGATGTGGTCCAACTCACTCAGATCTGTTCTACATATCTGAATGTTGTTTGCTGAAGAAGAATTACAAGATGGAAAGGTTTTCAATGGTTCTTCTGTAGCAAGAGATGGTGATCTGGGTGGCATTAGTGGAGGGCAACAGAAGTCTGAATCATACATTGAAGTGTCAATATCTTCAAAAATGTCATCTATTGCCAAATCCTTCAAGTAACTGGTTGAATTTGAAATCTCAAAGGAACCAAACACGCATTCAGCTCCCTTCAAATCCTGTCTATCATCTTCTAGTTTCAGACCAGTATTTTCTGGAAACTTTGGCTGGTCATCTCCAGTAGGAACCAGACAAGTAGGTGGGCTGATATCTTCTACAAAGTCTAAATCCTTCAGAATAGATGAAATAGCAGATGACATGTCATCATCTGAAACGATCAGCAGGCTGTTTTCAATGGGGTCTTCCACAGACCGCAGCTCACAACAGTGAGACTCTTGCTGACCAATACCAGAAGGCAACTGAAGGGCAATCCCAGGTGACTCCATCCCTGTGTAGCTGTGAGAAGCAGGAGCAATGCCAGGGCAGATATTCACTGGCTGCTGGTTACTCTCTTGCCTCATCTCCTCCTGGATCTGCCGCACGGTGTTGGCGATGAGGACAGAGCGGTGCAGGTTCGGCTCCACCAGCATTTTGTACGTCTGTAACTTGGTGAGGCACATGTTGAGCACCAGCTGCCTCTTGAGTGGGTATGGCAGACTTCGACTGGAATCAAAGGCACTCGAGAGACCAGCCATGTTCTCCTCATAGTCACTCAGCTTGCGCTTTAGGCCTCTCCCCAACATTAACCTGGAAGACAGAAATTATGAATAACCCCGGGCAGGCCCAAGAGACAGTTCTGAAAAGCTTGTAGTGTACGACGTATTGGTTAACTTAAGACTTTTGATGTCACAGAACATCAAGACACGGAATGAAATCCTACGCAATACTACTTCCATTGACAAGATACACTTTCCAGCTATATTGTTTAATGGCAACTTTTTTTCCTAAACAGAAGACACGGAAGAAATACACGAACTCTTTTTTTAAAAAGCTACGTACTTCTAAGTATATCTGACTGTCCACATGAAATAAAATAGATGCTTATATTAAGGATCAAACAACTATACAGAATATTTAATCACTTCCATTTTAACATTCATTCTTGGGTACATCAGGTAAGATTTCAAAGCTAGTTTACAACACCCATTTCGATCTCATTAAGGCATTCTAATGTCTTGCCCAGTGTCCCTGAGAACTCTCTATAGGAATGATTTTTCTCCTTTTTCTTTGGTGACCCAAAATTGTTTTATAGCAAGACCAACAGCAGGGCCTCCCATGGGATCCTTATATCCATTCCACAGCTTGGTAGTTTGGTTAAATGATAGGAGGAAATCTGGCTGGGCTACTGAGCTCACAGAAACACAATCACTGCTCGTGGCTGCTGGTTCACAACCTGCTACTGACCTAAGTAGCCTAAGCCATCAACTTCATACTAAGAACATCCGGCAGGAAGCTAACAAACAGCATTTTAAAGGTGACCAATTTCGGTAAACAGCTAGGAAAAAAAAATATAGAATTTAGTTGCATTCATTCTGCTTTGTGTGCTCTTGCACTGAAATACAGTAGGTCTAGAACAATGTAGTACAAAAACTGTACACACACACACATCTAAAATGTAAGTGATCCAAACAAATACCTGCTTGGATACTTTGCAATTACCATCCCAAGTGAGAAGTGTTTTACTAGGGACAACAAGCCCAATGCAATCACTCATATAAACTCAGAAAAGGAGTATACTGTGCCCAGAAACACTGCTAAAATCTCAGTTACACACATTCTAAAGTGTCTGTGAATACAGACACCTCAATCCCAAATGATTAAAAAAAATTAAGCAATCATAAATTAGACACCAGTGGCAGATTAGGGCAGATCCTTCACACACAATGATCCAGACCCTGCGTGCTGCCGAGGGCCTCCCAACTTCCTTTTCATGTGAGCACTGGATACTGCCAGCAATAGCTCAGCTGATGGCCGCAGCTGCCAGCTGCTAGCCTGTTGCTAGACTTTTGGGGACAAGGAGAAGGCAGCAGGATTAAGCCTCTTTTACTTTCAGGATTTCTCCAGATTTGCAGGAAGCATGGCAGGGCTCCATGGCTACATCCATCTGCCCAGACAAGGCTGTTGGAGAACTCAGCTACTCTGGAGGAACAGAAAGCAAGCAAGCAGTGCATCCTCCTCAGCAAGACACACAAGAGAAAATAGACAGCAGCTACAGGAGTTTAACTGTCAGACTTCTCAATTGTACGCACTTTTTTTTTTGAAGGACATATCTGGATGAAATTCAACTTGTCCTATGACTGCATTTTTACTTAGGAGGGAGTAGTCTGGCCTATCTTCAGTTCACTAACATAGTCACTCTTGAAACAGCAACAAAGTTTAATTACTTGCAATTTTACCAGAGCTGCAATTTCTTAACTTTGGAACTCTGTTTTTCTCCAAAGTTTTCTGCTAAACTGCCACAGCACCAGCTGAATCTCTTTAAAAACCAGGTGTCTGGATGTGGTGTGCCTGTTCACCTGGGTCATCTTCCCACACTGATCACCTATTGCTCTCCCTCTCCAGCACCCCACTAACAGCCAGTACCGAGCACTCCATTACAACAAAATCAGAACAAATCTGGATACAAACTTCAGGCACAAAATATAATAATGAAGTATTCTGGGGAGGCAGTGTCTGTGTCAGGCATCCTCAGTCAAACTACTGAAAATACTGTCAATAACTGATAATTTTTGACACAATCTATGGAAAATCACAATTATGCAGGACAAGTAGACTGTTGCTAAATATACCAACCCTCATCATGAAGACAAGCATTTATGCAAATCATAAAAGACTCACAAAATTGTGAACTCTCCATTTTAAGTAGCATTTAAATGTTATGTACTACCTAAGGCATTACCTCATAGCATCACTATAAGAACAAAAATTATGCATCAAAAAGGCTATTCCTTCACTAAGCACCATCATTCCCATGTACTGCCCACTAGTGGGGTTTTTCTGTTTGTTTTGTTTTTATTTTTTTTTCTCTCAATTAATTAAACAGACCAAAATTTACACCCATAAGGGAATGAAGTTATGACCACACAGGAAACAGCAATTCTGACATTTCATACATTCAGAATGTTTGATTTTGATAATTTACTGCTTTTAGTATTTTTTTGAAATATACATTTACACTTTGTTAGGCACACAGGACATACTATTCTTATCTCTTTGAATTATATAAATAACAATAATTCCTAACATCTCAAAAATGTGCTAGTATTTAAATTCTGTAAGCAAGCTTAAAGAGCAAGCAGACTATGATATGCAAGGATGTATAATTTCACAGGAACAACTTAAAATGACATGTTTTACTTTTCAATTCAAACAGTAGTCTAGATAGACTAAATACTTCATGCTCATATAGGCAGACACCCTTCTTTTCATTCCTTAAATTTCCTTCAATAAATTTGTCCCAGAGCATTTAAGAAATATGTAACAATGCTCCAGCATGATAGCGCTTGACTATAAAAATGAAGTGCAAGAAACACTATTTGCTCCAACTTCAAAATGTTTCTACTTAATGTACTCCCCACTCTCAAGATGTTTTTTAAAATACACAAACATAGTACTACCTTACATTTTAGAAACTCTATCTAAATTTGATTTTTTTTTCCTAACAGGAAGGATCCCTAACTCTTCCTCCAGGAGCTAGATGACTTCAAAGGTTACACAAAAATTTGGAAAAGGCTAATAAAAACCAGAGTACCATTGGTACAGGGGATTTAAAAATTACTAGTGTCATGGTTGCTACAGGAGACATTAAATTTCAGTTCTTGTCAAACACACTCAGCTGCTGACCTACAAAAGACACAAAGCCCCTTTGTTACCAGCTAATCTACATTTTATCAGGCGTTTTGCTTTACTTTCTAACACAAGAATTTCTGACGGGATCAGATCCTTAACTATTGTGTATTTTCTGAGTAGCTTGTTCTTCTGTAGTGCTGCGTATCGACATCTCACCCCAAACCCAAAATTCAGTCAGATGCTCTCTTTCGCAGCATTACTTTGCAGCAGAAGATGCTGATGGCATTATTTAATTATGCAATGCTTACTCTAATTTTTGGTAGCAGGGGAAACAAGCAGCTGTGCACACACGAACCCCCAGAGCCCAGACGAGGAGCAGTGTCAGCCCTTCCACCAGCTGACACGAGGGCACAGCCAGCTCAGAGGAGCACAATCTGGGCACACTAAAGCACAATGAATCTCCAGAAACTGCACTCTCCTTATTCCAACCTAATTCCAGGAACCTACTCAGATCTCAAAAAATTGGATCAAGTAGCAGGATTTTGGGATGTGCCAATCTGATAACTCTATAATTTGTAAGTAAATAAACTGAATAAAAATTAAAGTTTATGCCAACTTCAAATGTGAGGTCTGTACATAGCTGTTCAATTAAAAAAGGAGCAAGCTCTAAGTCACCCTCTTCTTGAACTTGAAAAAGTTCCACAACAAATTTTTTTTTTCGTTCAGATGACCTATTTTAGAATCTTTTGTCATGAAAAAAACAGGAACAATGAGGAACAACACATCTCAATTTTTTTTTCTGGCATTTTCTCATTCTCTCTCATTATAGTAATGCAAACTGAGCCACAGGCTGTTTATGGCAGAATGCTTTTTAAATTAATTTTTCAGATATAGAGAAAAGAAAGCAAAGTGAACTCAGTATTTGGGAGTACCAAACTCTCTATTCACGTGACTGAACTACAGTGGAGTCTACAGAGAAATTCTGCCCTGACAGCATGTTCCTCAGTTCCTTCCAGTCCTCCATGGAGGACATTTCATAGCAACTCCTCCCTGCTAAGATGGGAAGAAGCATCCAAGCACTGTAATCCTACACCATACCAGGGTTTGAAAAAACTTGGGAGGGAAGAGGCACATCCCTGGTTGGCAAATCCACACAATACCAAACAAACAGGCCTGGTCAGGGTGCAGCTACTCAGAAGAAACATTCCAGGCTACCAAGAAAAATTCACATTGCAACGTGTTGAGGACAATACAGGGCCCGTGCCACCATTTCAGCTCCATCTGTCACAGGGTCTGACAGTGCAGCTGTCACTGACACATGGTTGGGAAGTACAGCTGGGAACACTCTCAAGGAATAATGCAACATGTGAAAACCCTCAATTACTTCTATCTGGGCAAACTACTACTTAAAAACTTTTTTGGAAGATGAGGGAGAAGAACTGAAGAGCAAAGTTAAACAATGTTTAGAACTCAGGACCTCACAGAGCTTTAATTTTCAGCAGAGAAGAGCTTCACAAATAATGAGTGTATCAAACACAACTGCCATGGTTAGTATTGTCTGAACATGAACTTTCCATGCACAAAACAAGCACTGTAATCAACTACACAACAGTTATTTATTTACCATTAAATATGTTTAAATAGCAAGATAATCAATAAAGTACTTGGCCTTCACTATGCAGGTAAATATAATTTAATTCATAGTGGTTCCTTTTGGCTTTTCTTTTTAGAATATTATTGAATTCAGACTTGCTCGATCCTTTCTGTACAGCCACATTGTTGCATTTTTCAGTCCACGACTGTCTCAAAGTGAAGTATTACTTTTTCTTACAGGACAAAAATACCAGCTTTGCAGATGTGTAAGCATCTCATGAGTGAAAGCTGCCTGTCCAGTTTGCAGTAATGCAACTTACGTATTAAAATCAAAATTAGAGACTCCTTGCTATTGTAATTTGGGCAATTCCCTTGCAAAGTCTCCTTTGTCTCACAACTGTAGAAACCATATAAGAGTAAAGACAGACAGAAGTCTCTCTGGGCTGTAGACTTGTGCTAGTGACTGACCAAAGATGGCTGATAAGCTGGTGTCCTGCCCTCCCCTCTCTTCCACGGACACATCTCACAAGCACACATCTATCTGCAGGAAGTGCAAAGGAAGACAAACATCCCACAGTTACGGCTGTTTCCCAGAATTATTTGATGTATGCTGCACACTATTTCTGATTATAATGCTTCCCCTACCTGACACACATTTTAGCTTAGGCAACACAACTTCATGAATAGTTTTAATTAAGTGCTGGACTGGCTATTGGCTTATATTTCACGTAGAAGAAAGTGCACAAGAAAATGGAAAGGCTGAAGGTGCAGTTAACAGACACAGCACAAATCCCCTCCTCCCATCTGGGCTTAGGGCTGATCACTTGGACATGCCTTACATAACACCATAAGCTGTCAGACCACACAGAACAGTGCCTCTGATCTGGGGTCCCCAGCAAGCGCTGGAGATCCCCACACAGCATCTCAGCTGTTACCAAAAGCAAGTGAGGGAAGGACTAAATGCTTTAGGAAACACCAAAGTAAAAAGCCATTTGGACCTGAAGACACTTTCAAATATACAAAAATGTGTTTAAGTCCATTGGCACCCCACCCCCCCTCTCAGCCCTGCCCCAGTTTAGCCAAGATGAGTAACTGCTGGAGAAGGCACAAGTGACTAAAAGTGTGCATACAGGGAGGAGAGCAGTCCTACAGGCTTACTCCCATACCTAAACTCCTATGCAACAACTTCTTCACAGGAGTCAGAAATCACCAGAAAACAGCAGGTCAAAGAAAGGAGACTTAATGTCAACTTTTTAGTCAACAAATCTTGACCTATAACACACCCAAGTCTGGTACAAAGTAACTGGAACACAGAACCAAGATATGCTACTGTTCAGACTCAAGAAACCCCAACAAAAACAACAAACAAACCCAAAACCAAAAACAGACACACACACCCCAATCCTGAAAACAAAACAGAGAAAGAATCCCACACCTAAGGATTTCCCCACATTTTGAAAGAAAGATTAGCCTGAATAGCATTCATTAGGTATAGGAAAGGAACAAGAGGAAGACTGAGTTTAGCAGAGAATTGTTCTGGAATTAATAACCTTCCCAGTGTAATTCACTATGTGTGGAAGTAGAGAATAAAACTGCATCATACACAAATATTGTAGGAGCTGAAATGATGTTTAGGAAGCACTTGGAAGTTTTACCTTGATTTAGAAGTTAGTTTGAAACCCCCCACAACACCCTGCTTATGTTATGTCTAACTGGATCTGGAAAATTCCTGCACTTAAGGACATCTTTCTAAGTTCCTTACTCCCATTTCATTTCACAAAGCACTGATAAGAGCTTTCCTTTACAAACTATGGCAGCTAAGTTTCAGAGCATGACATTTCACTCTGGAGAAGGAACTCCTCTGTTAGGATCTGTACCTTCCACAGCTAAAACAAATAGATCCAGGCTGTTCCCAAGAGTAAATGAACCACATTCTTAGCAGCTGATATCTAACGCTAGAGTATAAGGGAGAGCTGCTGAGGCAGCTCCAGTGTTCCAGTGCTCAGTAGAGAGAAACTTTCATCCTTAAAAAACCCCAAACTAAACCACTATCACTCTTGTCTGTCACTTGTGTATCTCATTCCACATTTACTAACAAAGCTCACATATATATTTTAATGACAATGTGTTTAGCAATGTTTTTTCCAGGAATTTTGGGTGGATTTTTTTTTTTTTAGTGGAACAAGGGCCTGGAGTAATTTAAACTAAGGATCAATAGTAGCTGGCAAAAGCTAATACATGATCAAGAGTTACTAAACCTAGAAACTCCCATAGTAAAACAAAACTATAATTAAATGAGAATATAAAGCACTCATAAAGGAAACAACAAGAACCAAACCACCACGGTTCCACCAAAGCATCTCACTGGAGAGACAAAGGATCAACAGATCTGCAAATGCAATGACACACCTCTTCACAGCTTGTTCTAGTCAACTGAACAGTTCTCAATCCATTTTCCTTACCCTGCTTGCTTCAAATAGAGATACTGGATGCATTCACCTACATAACACTGACACGTGTTTTAAGAGTTACAGTGATCTAAAAGATCCACTAATAAAGGAACTTATAGCTTATTAAATATTAGAAACTGGCACGCCCATACTTTAACAGAAAAAAATGGACCATTAACAGTAAAAGCAAACAAGAAAAAAAGCTCTTCTCCTGATAGAGGACTGTGCATTTATTCTTTCAGTTACCAAATCAGAAATCGCTGAAATTTTCTCTTGTAGCACACAACTTTACTTCAGTATCCCAAGGGCCACCTTCTCACACGACAAGATTGTAACACTCAATTTTAGCAGCTGAACAGTGAATTTCACTGTAAGATTTAAGCCTCAGTTAACCAATTTCCAAGAAAAATGGGATCTTACAGCAATATGCTTTGTTGCATTATAATAATTCCCCCTTATAAAAAATGGTAATGGAAATTCAGAATGCTCAAGCCAAAGAGTTTATACTATCCAGTAAGTCTAAGCACCTCACTTTATATTACATATCCCGTTTTTAAAAGACATATCTCAGTTTACCATTCTAATCCACAAATAACATCTGCAGCCCATTATCAGAACGTGCCCTATGCCCAAAAGATACAATTTCATAAAAACATACAAGTACTTACCCTTAGAAAACAGAAAGGAGTCCAGGCAGGAAGATTCTGGATTTTGCATAAAGCGTGGTCATCCAAGAGTCTTAAACTATCCCAGAGGCCAAGCCATCCACCGAGGTAGGATGAGGCGACTTAAGAGGAAAAACAAAACCAAACCAGAGTACTTAATTACTATGTGGTGGTTTTTATTTTTTTAAACCAGAAGTATTAAGCACACAATTCAATACAACTTTTTAAATCATTTGTGCTAAATTCTATTAAAACAGATAAACATGGGTAAAACCCCCTAAAGTTCATGAATACACTGAAATAAGAGGACTGAACAGTTTCACCTGGGAACACATAAAATGAGGAAATTATCTTTCATAAATTACAGAATGCTGATCCTCTAACTTTTAGGCTTTAGGATAAGGATTTGCACTGATATTTCTTCAGGTTATCAAACACTAATTTACAATTGTATTCATCTCCAAAATCACAAAATTAGGAGAGAGAATACAATGCACTGTGAAGAACTACATTTCAGAATTATCTCCTAACACTTACAGGCTGCAAAAGCAGTTAAGATTTTAATTTAATTTCCCAACATTCCTCTATTTCAGCATACACAAAACCAGCATGAGAAGATATGTGACAAGGTGTCCTATGATTGTGTCTAATATTCCGTGTGGCACCATTTCCATCAAAACCCTAATATAACTCAAGGCATTGGAAACTGGGAAATATGAAAAGGCTGAAGTGACAGTAAACTATGCACTAGGCTAGGAGATGTGGAGGGAATTGCATGATCCATGCTCTTGAGGTCTCACCTCCACCTGGAGAATCAAATAGTTGTGAATTCCAAGAATTAAAGCCCTTGCAGGGGCTAACAGCCTGCAGCCAGGATTGGATGTGACATGCCTGTTTGTGCACATCACACACACAGACACCTGACCCAGCTATGGCAAACTGCCTCACAAATGCACCACAGGAGCAAGGATCAGTACTATCCAGATAAACACAGTCCTTCATGATCAAAAATCAAGAGTTCATACATTATTTCACGAATCTTAAAATAATACATAGTGAAAGGCAGTCTTACATTCAGACAGACGGGCAAGTAAACGCCTACAGTGCATCTTACATAGCAACTCATAGCCTGATGCTACCAAAGGGCTCCTCCGCTTACAGAAGCTTGGAACTGTAAAGATGCAGCAAAACAGCAGTAAAATGCCCGTGACCTAAGCAAGCCAAACCTAACCCACAGCAACAAACACATTAACATCTCCCTCCTCCTCCTCCTCAAAGCTGACTTCTTTCCCAGTATAAGGAAATCCATGCTATCTGTAAATAATAATAATTTTTTAAAAAGCCCCAAACAAAGAGACAAACGAAGATTCATAACCTATTTGCTCTGAAACAGCGGACTTCAGATGGTCACTATTGAGGTTCATTAAAGTGTACTGGCTAGGTCACAGACAGAGGTGTGCAGTCACTGCATTTTCTATTCACTGAATATAAAAACACATGTTTTAGAATTTTAGGGTTTTTTTAACGCTAAAACAACTTCACAAAGCTAACAAGCATACTAAAATGTTGAGAAGTTTTAGATTTTAGCACCTTAGTTAAGAAACCCCAAACCCAACAAAATTAGAACCACTGGATAAAAAAATAGTACTGTTACTTGTATTTTAGAAGTCCAATATTTTGCTAGAAGGAGATCAAGTCAAGAAGTTTTCAAATTTAATTTCTTTATTATATACTTCAAAGGATTCCTGCAGAAGTAACTGTGGAAGTTGTGACTTTTGCCCTGTATGATTTCACACTGGGATGAGTGTCAGGAAGAAGTACAGAGGTAAGGTTATTAGGTTTAGTTTTTACAATCTGTTAGGAAAAAAAAAAGACAACTATAGAAGACACAGAGTAGCTGTACATCACTATGAATTGTATGTCTAGTGGATTACTTTTTGTTTCTTCATAAAGGCACCCCATTTAGGACCTGTTTAGGGGTAACTTTAGAATTTTGAGATTACAGCATCATTTCAATGTTAATGGTATTTCCCCCATTGCAGCTAAATGCCTGAACGACAGAATTTTAGCCACATCAAAAATAAAGTGGAAAATTACTGCGTAACACTCCTACCCATGCTTTTAGAAACTAGCATTCCAACACAGTTTGAAAAATTCCAGGCCTAACTAGGGCAGAAATTATTAACTGTACCTATCTGCGAGCTTAATCTGCAATATGCATAAAAGAGACCAATTTTATGCTCCTCCACTCCTATCCACCTGCTGGTAGCCCAGACTAACGCGCATTTACTGAGCCAAACAAAACCTGCTGTTAAAAATGTAACTGCAGCATATACATAAGTCGCAACTACCAAGGGGCAGCGATCAGGAGTGCCAGGATGGAAACGCTGGGATTCAGGGAAAGCCCTT
>NW_008237222.1:12625423-12629327 GCF_000691975.1 Corvus brachyrhynchos
CAGTAAAAGGCACGCCCAGGGCCTCCACAGAGCAGCGTTCTTACAACGCCCGGTGCCAGGGCTGTTGGGAAACGAGGCGCGCACGTCTCCCGACCAGCCCTAGAGCTACGTCAAACATTGCACAATTCTACCATGAATATTCACTTGATTTTTTTTTTTTTTTTTCCAAAGATGAAGTGGTTTTAGCCATGCTCAAACCTCGTATTTGCTTTTCACGGGGATTTGCGTAATCAAGTCACATTGGCACGAGTGTTTGTACAAACCAGATTTCAAAATCTGACATTGAAGTATTTGCAAAGATTGATTTTGAGCTTTTGTGGAACCCTGCCATGGGTTGGTTACCAGATGCATCCCCAAAAAGCTGCTTGATCTAAACCTGTCTCTGAAAGAGCCAATCTCTAGGACAGTAAAACCAAACAAAACTCAAGGACATTTGCACATAGGTTCCTACACTGAAGGCGAGCACAGACCAAGTTCACACACAAGGTTCCATGTGAATCTCATAAATACTACGGAAACATTTGCAATTGTCTGGTGGAGATACACTACAACTTCGATGAAAGGTCAGATGCTTTTTGTGATTATTCAGCAAAGGAATAAACCCTCAGGTCCAACAGATTTTTTTAAACCCTCAGGTCCAACAGATTTTTTTAAACCCTCAGGTCCAACAGATTTTTTTAAACCCTCAGGTCCAACAGATTTTTTTAAACCCTCAGGTCCAACAGATTTTTTTAAACCCTCAGGTCCAACAGATTTTTTTAAACCCTCAGGTCCAACAGATTTTTTTAAACCCTCAGGTCCAACAGATTTTTTTAAACCCTCAGGTCCAACAGATTTTTTTAAACCCTCAGGTCCAACAGATTTTTTTAAACCCTCAGGTCCAACAGATTTTTTTAAACCCTCAGGTCCAACAGATTTTTTTAAACCCTCAGGTCCAACAGATTTTTTTAAACCCTCAGGTCCAACAGATTTTTTTAAACCCTCAGGTCCAACAGATTTTTTTAAACCCTCAGGTCCAACAGATTTTTTTAAACCCTCAGGTCCAACAGATTTTTTTAAACCCTCAGGTCCAACAGATTTTTTTAAACCCTCAGGTCCAACAGATTTTAACCCTTGTGTCTCCTGATGGGCACTTCTGAAGGGGTAGGAGTGTCCAAGGCCTGACCCAAATGCAGGGGTGAAGGGAGTGAGACAGAAAGCCAGAGCTGACCCCTGCGGGTCCCTCACTGAGGGCAAAGGGATCGTCTCTCCAGGCCGCATCTCTCCTGCAGCATGGTGCCCCCCATTCCTCAGCCACAGCTGTGCTCTGACCTCACTGCTGGGGGTCACAGAGCACAGAAGGGGAGTGAGTGCTGCCGTGAGAAGCACTAATGAATCCTTTTTGACACGCTGCCAGAGCTGTGTCACCTCCCCAAATGGCTGAGGGGTGACACCCTGACCCTCATGGTCCATCTGCTGCACCAAGTCTAAGTGCAGGACTAGTGTCAGCACTGAGGAGGAGGAGTGGACCAAACATCTCCCCCATACCCCTTCCCTTCCCACCACACCATGTGGCTTCAGTGGAGGAGTAACTCTGAGATGTTCAGGATTCTTCTGTCTGCTAAAGTCAGCCAGACAACCAGGAGTATTGCACCAGGACCGACCCCTGCCATATGCTTGGGATTATCTCCAAGGAATAGACACAGGATAGGCGTACAAAGGTAGCTGGTGCAGAAGGGACAGATCTGGAATCATTATGTCTAATATGGAATATAAAGGGGTAGTTTAACTAGTAGTACCACCAAGGTGTCCTCATAGCTTGAGCAAAGACTAGGCTTTGCAGACTTGACTCCTGCTGGCCAAAAGTCTGTGACCTCTGGGCAGCCCTGCAGCACAAGTACAGTCCTGGACAATTCTCCCTCTCTACAGCTCAAGGCAATCCTTGAGGCTCTGGTACAGCCATTGTCCTCCAGTCCAGCAGACCTCCCAGAAAGACACCAACACTGGTCATCCTGCTCTCCTCACTCTCTCTTAAGTGATTAACCTAAGGTGGTCAGCTGGTCTGTAACCAATTTTTGTTCTGTGCAATAGAAAAGGGTGAATGTGCCTTCTATAGCAGGTGTTTCTAGAAAGGTCAGTTGTTTTAAGCATGCTCTGACAAAAGCTACAGAAGAAAAGAACCTGGAGTTATTTAAATGCATGCATCAGAACTTTGGATTCATGGCTTAACGCTTGAAGAAGTTAACAGAAATGACAAAAAATTTGGTGATTATTTGCAAAGGGTTTGGTCACTTTTTTGCCTGTGTTAACAGTGGGATTCACATAAAAGGACTGGAACCTTGTTTAGCTTGGCAATAGTTAATGTCTCATGTTCTAGAGGAACCATGCTTGTCTCACATGGTGAAGAATTCAGGGGGCTGAGTGAGCTCACATGTAAGGTCTTTCTTGAGAAAAAAATTCCTTTAAAAGGCCCTTATGTTCTCAAATCAGGTCATGTTCTAGGAGTCTAATGCTCTCCCATTTTGACTTGAACTAAGTTTGAGGCAAAAAGAGGATTGCATATGATTTTTTAATGATTTAAACATGCCCTTTCAGTATGACTATACTCACTGCAGCAGGCCAGGATGCCATTCTCACGAGCAGCATATTTGATTTTACAGCAAATTTCACATAAACCAGGAAAAAATACAACCCCCAAGCCAATCAAGGTGTCTATATAACTAATCTGAAAGGAACGCCGGAGGTTTGCTACTCTTCTTACCTTCATACCAGGCATCTGTTGAAAAACACGGTTCCAGGAACACAGGAACTAGTGAAGACTGCTTTCCTATGGATTTATGCCTGTGATTAATTACCTCTGCATCCAAGGTAGGAGCTCTAATTGAAGCTGGTCTCATGCCTGGAAACTTATGTCTCTCCCTTATCAGGATTACTGGATATCAGTACAGAAGGCTGTTTTCTTCTGATATCTCCACACTTAGAAAAATTCTAAAAATGTAGTGACTCTGAGATCTGCCAGATTTGATTGAAATGAATTAGCTGTTCTAAAGCTGAATGGCAGAATGATCCTGTATTGCCGTACTTCCATAGGGAAGTGAGAAAGGCACAGCACGCTGCACTAAAGCCTGGTTAGTTTTACAACCTCTGTTTGGTGGTAAAGCCTACGCTTACTCAAGTTTTTTAGAAAAAGCCATGACACAAGATGGTTATTACAAAACCTAACAACACCTTGTTGAATATTTCTCAGAGTAGGAAATCAGCCATTGTTCTCTTTTGTCAAAAGAACCACAATTTACAAGTAAAAGCACTTTCACTCTATACCTTTCGAACAAAGCAGAGACACAAAAGCAAACGATGGTACTGAGCTTCAATTTGAACAATTAACCATTCAACAACTTTGTCTTGAACTTCAGTCAGCTCACTGGACACAAAATAATCCCAACACCCAGTACTTTTCATATCTAGCCTTTTTCTCAGTAATGATTTTAAACACAGAGAAGTTAATTTGTTACAAGTACTATGGTTTTTTTCCTTTAAGTATTAAACTCCTTTGGTTTTTGTGTTTGTTTCTTATCAACATACCTGCTCTTCCCTTTGGAAGTCCTGTTTTATAAGCTTCCACAACACCAGGCTGAAGTTGCATTACTTTTTCTTGATTTCCTCTCCAAATCTTGTCTGTAAATGGAACATGAAAAACAGTATATGCAGTTCCTTTGCTACAGCATTTTACTATTGCAGTACATACTTGAACTTCCCACAAGCTCCTAGGGGACTTCCAAATACAGCACACGTGGGGATACAATTTCTGTTCAATTCTGGTTTTGCAAGAAGTCATGTAATCACCTGTATCTTCAATTACTCTTCCCTAAAAAGATGACAGTTGAAATTACTCAGGTGTTTCCCTGGCAATGCAAAATGGCCTCTA
>NW_008237222.1:12629342-12638675 GCF_000691975.1 Corvus brachyrhynchos
CAGGTCATAAAGCACTCATTTTGGGGGAATGTTGGTCAAGCAAATGAATAATTGTTGGGTTTTTTTTAAGGAAGAGCTACCATACAAACTTATGAAAATCATGTCAGGTAATGAAATTTTAGTATTTTTCACTAGATTTTTTTTTTAAAAAAAGGCACTACAAACATCTAAAATAAGCCTCTTTCCTGACAAATTATTAAATAGAATTTCACCTCTCCATGAAAATTCCTTGGAAAAAAGTAGGAAAACATATCTTAACTGTCAGCTTTGCAAGACACACCAAAAGAAGTTCAGACAATCCTTGCAAAAGCTTGTGTTTGATAAACCAGATTAACAAAACCATGTGTGTTTCCAAAATGTTTATTTCATATCTTTGAAACTCGGTGGCTTTGTACTCTTGGTACTAGTCACAGAGCATGAAATCACTCATTTAAGAACTGATGAGCAAGCAAAATTTGTCATCATCAGTCATGTTTTTTTTGCATATGGGACTATACATCCTAGGTCTGAGACACGAGCATACTTTCAGCTTGAATAGAAGTAATTTTTGAAAGCATTTTTATTTGTCTTATCATAGATGTCAGAAAACAAATGTGTTGGGTTTTTTTCATTCTAGCTTTTGACAGTTTGTTTACTTATAAGGGAATATGGAATAAGTTGCAGGACTGTAAAGCATTCATACAAATCAATATTTTGAGACACAAAAAATCCATAATGGTTAGGTAATTACAATGTTAAACTATACTCTCAGTCAATTTACAATAATGCCTTTTAAAATGCTTACTAAAGCAGCCCAGACATATCCAAAACTTCAAAAAAAGTCTAAGGACAGCTTTGAAAACAGGTAATTCCTGGTGAGTCTGCAGGCTCAGCTCATGTGTGAATCCCTAACCTGCTCCAGGACTGAAACCCTTCACTGCTGCACCTCCAAGGCAGCCTGGTCAGGAAAGGTGCTTTTTCATTCAAAGACCTGATTCTCTCTTCATTGACCAAATTTGTCCTTTAGGCAAATATAGATAGCTATGTTTGTAGAGACAGGTGATGTCTTGTGCTAGGCAAACTCCCAGAGCTGCAGCAGAGAGAGGGGGTTAAAAGATGCCAACAAGCACCACACAGAGAAGCAATACGTAGACAAGCCATTGTTGTGGCAGCCTGGATCCTTGCACTTCTTGCCTTTGCTGAATGCTCGAGCTGCAGAAACTCTGATTTTCTGGCAAGGAAAAAGGAGAAATAAAGCCACAGGCACAGAGGCAGAAGGAAACAGATACTCAATGTTACCTGCAAAGGAAGCAGATTGGATATTAGCTATGTGCTTGACAAAGCTTTCTTTTGTGCAAATCAACAGCCCAGTGCCACCAGGCAGACCAACAGCCTTGTTTCACACACGGCATTGATGCCGTGCAAGCTCCATCACTCTTCCCTAGGAGCACAAGAGAAAAAAGGCTGCTAGGAGTGGCAGCAGAATCTGTCAGAAGCCTTTCCTAATTCAAGAGGCTACGTTTTTTTTTTTAAATTTCCCATTTACATGTAGAAATTTTAAAAATCCCCACCAGCAAGTATCATCTCTCACCATTTGTAGTAACAGCTCACTAATTCAGAATTCATAATCTTACAGGCACCTTTTCATTTCTGATGTCTCTCATTACCTTAGAGGATCACATAGAGGGGGAACTTATTGTATTAACCTTTAAGTGACGCATACTTAACCAATACCTCTTTGGACTAGCAAAGAAATGACCATGACATTTAGAAAATAAAGTGTTCTTTTTATTATTATTCCTTTTTTTTTAAATTTTTTTTTTTATTTACCAGGGAAGCGAAGCATGAGAAGCTGAATTAGACTGAGACACATTATTAAAGCAATAGGGAGACAAGCTAATTTTACAGACTGGTCTCTGCAAAGTCAGACCACTTGTAGGTACACATCAGTTCTGCATGGTGACTGTGCAAGTTTCAGCAATACCCATTCTTACATCTGCTGAGCCAAGATATCAGGCTTGTAAAAGCACATAAGATTTGGCATAAGTTTTAAGAATGTAATAAAACAGGATATATATTTCTGTTTAAATGCTTAACTCCACAAATGCCTACTTACCTAACACCTTTCCTGTTAAGCCAAGTAGTCTCTATGAATTGTTTTAACTAGGCACAGCTTCCTCAGTAAAGGAATGCACACAGCTAGATGCTTTGTACAGTAATATAGAGTTATAAATACACACGTGCATTTGATAGTTTAACAAATGAACAAATTATACTGATTCCTATCTGTAACATGCAGACTGATGCACACTAAGGAGGTGGGGAAGAGCATTTTAAAAATAACTGAACATGAAATTGCTCATTTAATGAAAATGGAGAGTGTGGGGGCAGAGGGGAACACCCACAATTGCTCAAACCTGTGGGTTTTCAACACAGTTCAGAGCAGTTTTGGGAACATTTCCCAGAGGAACAGAAGATATTTAGTTATTCCTATCAATGCTGATTTTGAGAGTTTATAAAACACTCAAACTGCCTGTTTTACCCTTAGGCATCTGCTGTCCAGTTCAGTGGTTCACACACAGAAAAGCATCAAGAAAAATTACCTGCAGATTTATAATTTTTGAAGGAATCTCTGATACTACAACAAACACTACCACATAAGCCAGATTTATTTCACTGTGAGATATGACAGTTTGTATCTATATTTGGATCCTCCTGAATCAGCATTTATTACTGCAATACCTATGAGTGATCTCTCAATTAAGACACGTAGCATTGGCTTCTCTTTGGTCCAGCTGTATCCTGCAGACTGAACTTGCGAGTGCCTATATGCTATTTTGTCCTTTAACATGAAGTTATTAAGTGAGAAAGCAAAGTTTAACTACTACAGCAACTACAAATTATCTTATGCCAAGTGTAATACAAAGAAACATTTTCCAATTCATTGAAAACTCACACCAAGTGCATGGTTTCGTAAGATGGAGCCAATAAGCATTCAACTGTTGAGTTTGCAAAATTTAGCAAAATGATATGATCTTTCCTCAAAGCAGATGATTCTAAAGCACATAAGCTCAGTGGTCTCCTTATTCTTGAGGTGATACTCAAATGTTCTCAACACCTCCTTAGCACCCCCACCTCCAATCCTCTTTCCAGGTTTGAGAATCTGCATCGGAGGTAAGGTCACTCATGGGAAGGCAGAGCCTGTCAGACACAGCAGGGTTCTCTTTTCATGTTCAGCAACTTGCTTGGTTCAGATCTACAGAAAACAACCACGTTACTGACAGATGTCTTCCCTTGGCACGGCCATGGCAACACATTCCAGAAACCAATCCATATTTTCCCCCTTCCCTACTCCCTGCTAGCTTGGAGCTTTTCCCCAGTAGCAGCTTCTGATGGTAAACATTTGTTATAATAAAATCATAGGCTATACTCTAATTATCCCTTTCCCCCAAAAAAGTTTCCTAGGAAGAAGCTTAGTTATATACACTCTAAACCGAATGTGCTGGAAGAAAAGACCACCATCCCATGTTGTATTACATTTTTTGTTATTTAAAAAAAGCCAAGGGGAAACCCTTGGTAAGAGTGGAGCATATTAATTATGACAAGACATCATGACATACCAACCAGTGAGATTTAAAGGCCGCTAATAACACTTTTTGTAGTAATTAGTGCAAGACAGTTATCTCATAAAAACAAATATTTGATGGTAGACTTCAATGATAAACAATTCACTTGATGACATTTACATATAAATACACATAAATAAAAACCTACATCATTTAGGTTTGTAGTTAACAAAAAGTATGATCTGAAATGAATTAAATGTAATTGTATATAGCTGGATCAGAGCTCTTCCTATAATGATACTCAAGTATGTGGGGTATGAAAAGCATAAATGTACAATTCTCAATTTAGTAAAGTACTACTCTATGAAACAGAATAATGAAAACAGCTCTTACATTTTAATGCCAAGTATAAAATTGTATATTTACATTTACATACACTTTACTGAACTACATGGGGTAGCTCATGGTAAAAAAACATCCCTTTTTGAAAATCTTGCAAAAAATATATCAACTGCAGATATGATCAAAAGTTACTAAGTTAGCAGCTGACATAACATCTGTAGTAAAAAATATATTTTAGGAAAATACCTGGAAAAATCTAAACACCAATAAACACTTTAAAACTATTTTTGAAGTAAAAATTGTAGCAAAACCCAAAGAAGCTAGCAAGGATAACAAGAACTATTGCATACTGCTCTTTAAGAGCCACGTAGCGACTTAAAACAGAAGCAGCAGGTATGGTAGTTTTGTGGTGTAACAAAGTGGAAACCAGAGGAAAATAGGAAACCAGTTATCCAACTTCCCTCTCTGTTATTTCCATTTTTACGGGAGAAGTATAATAATATAAGAGAATCCCTCTCCCTGAGGATATCCTCCACCAAAGGCTAAAACAAATTGGTAAAAGGAACCCAATTTCATGAGCCTTGGATCCCAAACGTAGAAACATTTACCGTATGTACTTACAGTTCAGTGGATGATAAATCAGATTATTACACTACAACTTGCAGGTTAACTTTAAGAGTTAACACTATTTTGCAATATGAAGTGCTTCTTAATATATATATAATATAGAGATATTTGTAAAATACTTGTGCAGATGTGATAGAACAAACCATGGAAATTTCTTTCTCAAGTTTTTTCTTCCTATTAACAGATCTTTACCTCCTACACAAGGAGGTTCAGGATTCAACAAGGATTTCCACAATATGATCAAGGTCATTAAGATCAGATTTACAATTAGAGTTAGAAGCTGTATTTGTTGGAGAAGAAAATGTTTCAAGACTATCACAGTGTCCCATTTTTGTGTTGCTCATCATGCCTGTTAACATAGTATCAAGATCATAGTAAGAATTGTCAACTTCTGAAAACAGATCCTCAACAGAATTAGGACTTTTATTCTCCAGTGTCTCAAATATTTGATCTAAAGATTTTTGAAAGTTTCCTTTATTTTCTTGTGGATTCTCCATTTCCCACATGTTGCTCTGCAGGTTTCTTGGTGCTTGCACTGAAGAGGCTGTTGACATAGTTTCTGAACTATCTTGTGCCTGGTCACTCTCAAAGTCTTTATTGAAAGTACCATAGCCTGGAACATGCTTTCCCTCAGCTTGATCCCGAGATGAACGACAGAGGATATCTGTTGAAACAAGACGATCCAGGGATGCCTGCCCTGTACTCTGTGTATTTATCATTTGCCAAGTCCCATCTTGAGTCATTTCCTCTTGGATCTGCCGTACCGTGTTGGCTATAAGTACTGAACGACAAAGGTTGGGTTCAACCAGCATGTGACACAGCTGAAGTTTAACCAAGGACATGTCTAAAAGTGACTGCCGCTGGAGATTATACGAAGGAATAGCCTTAATACCAGCCAGAGTCCCTTCAATATCTTCTTCACCATCAAAACATTTTCTCTTTAATCCTCGCACAAACATCGTGTCCTGTTAAAAAAACCAAACAAATAAAAAAAAATCATGTAGAACACAAACAGCTCAAGAAAGAGGGGGGAAAAAAAGAGACTAAAAAACAGAACAGCAAACTTTCATCTTTTATTAAAAAGCAAATTCTTTTAAAATAGAAACATCAGAATTGTCATACCATGTTCTAGAATGGCCAGTGTGGTACAACAGGGGTCAGGAACATATGGACCGAGTCCCAAAGGCGACATTCGGGAACCAGGGGTGAGCAGGTCCACAAGGCATGGCATCGGAGAGAGGCAGGGGCTCCCAGCTCCTGGCTCCCATTAAGCTCCACACTTGATGGAAGTCAGGAGCTGCTGCCTCGCACAGAAGCAAACATCTCACCGGCTGTATTTCACCTACTGGAGAGGCAGTTTCTCCTCGCTCCTCCCGAGTTTCTACTGGCATGCTTAACCTCTAATTTTGGAAATAAAAATACAACCTGGCACACCATCTTTAAAAGATTTGACCCCTCCAGAACATTAACATGCCTAACAGAGTAATAAAAAAAAAACAAACATGGGCAGCATATGTGAAAAGATGAGCTTATTTTGGCTACAAAGAGAGTAATATCTAGATTTGTTCCATGTAACTTGAGACATTCAGCAGAGGTGCCCAAAGCAGTCCTTCCAGTTCCCCTCCTTGAGTGAGTAAGCGAACTGCGTAATTCCAGTAAGAACTGGGCAAGTCCAGTAAGGATAGTCACAGTCATCCTCTGTATGGGCTTCTGTACTGCTTTCCCAGCTGACTGTAAGACAGCAAAATTCCTGTATTCCTAGTTTAGGTTCACCAGCTAAAAATACACAGGGTCCATGCAGGCTTCTCAGTATTCACACCTAAAACCCCTTGCTGAATTTTCCAAGGGGTGCCTCTCAAGTACCAGCCTCAGCTCTTCCTCTGAATTGCACTAATTTTGACAACAGTGCCCCATGCAAATATTGCAGCTGGTCCCTTGAAATACAAAGTAACTTTTAAAAAATGCAATATATATCACTTCTTTTAGTCTCATAAGAATTAGGCTGCAAATGAAAGCTAGTACCTGATCTCCACATTTATGCTGCTTCTTTATTTCCCTTCTAAGTCTTCTGTCCCTAGAATTCTTGTTTGCCCAATATTTGGGAATTTTTTTTTCAAGGTAGTGACCCAAACAAAACAGTCTTTCAACTAAAAGCCGATAAAACCAAAATACTATTGCAGTGTCTTTCTATATCATTTCCAATTTTCCTTGATAAGCCCTAAACTCTGCCTTGCTTTTCTGGTTGCTACAGTACATTCTACATATTTTCAAGGAATTCTCTCTCAGCTTTTTCAGAGACACTAAAAATCCACCAAAGGGCAACAACACTGTTCCTTTTAAAATACATTACACACTTATCTACTGTGAAAACCTGGGGATAACACAGTAGCTAGATAAACACTTGGTCTGACTCTGTACAACACTTGTTACATTGCTGTATATATCCATGAAATAACCTTCTTTGGGATTTGCTGACTCTTAAAAGATTTCTTTCCACTGAAGGTACAAAACTCTTTATAAATCATAATGTGCACAGACTACAATATAGAATGAACTTGGTCTTGTGGTCATTTTTCGTAACTTCTTAAAAGCTATCCATGGATTAGCAATGTATGAAATACTTTGGATGTTTCTTCTAAAATTATATCCTGAAACCTAACACATTTGCACTACTCTTGTTAAATACAACACACATTGTTGCTTGATAGTTCCTTTTCCAAATTTTAGACATTCCTGCAAACTTCCTATCAGAGGATATCCTATTTAATTTTTCCCACATTTGTATGTACAGTAATTTCTGAACACACCCTCCCCCCATGCGAAACAACATCTAGAAACATCTTTTGGGACTGCGTACAAACCACATATGATTACATCATCGAACATTAAACACTGTGCAGAGTTTGAAGCTTCTTTTATTTCAACTTACATTCTTGTGATGAGTAATTAAAACTTCAATTGAACGTTAACCTGGTTTTCATATATCTATAATTTGGCATTCAAATGCCTTCTAAGGCACACCAACAGAACAGAACACGGGAGAAAACTTGAAAACCTCAATACATCACACACACTTGGGTACCTAGAAGCAGAGGAAAAACATTTATGGATTCTTAAAGGTAAACCCTTCACAGCATTCACTGGATTTTTTCTAAAACTTGCTTTCAATTAGTATCTTACATCATAAAGCCACTTCTTTGTCATCACAAAGTACCAGGTTAGAGTTTCATTTAAGAAGCAAAAAGTGACTTACCAGGAATTGTGTTTGATGCAGTCCTTCCTGTTCTCCCATGCTACTGAGCAAGAGTCCATACAGTAAAAGTGAGAGCACCACCTAAACAAGCACAAGGAAACAGGATGTCAAGCAGGGACAGGAGATGCAGAACAAAATAGTTTTGCTTCAGTATCTCTATCCTGTGTGATGTGAGCATCATTCCCACAAACATGAATAGTGCTATTAAACCCAGTGCACAGTTAGAGCACAAATGTGATTTGGCCAACAATACCCCCAAAATATGCAGCAGAAGGAAAATGCCAGTTTAATTCCAAGTCCTAGGCTATTGCCCCGACCTTTGGACCAGCCTCTCCCTTATGCCTTACACCACTGCCATTTATAGAGCAAACAAAAGTTTTTCATATGAGCATTAAATATTAGGTGCGCACAAACAAAAGGTAATAAAAGCAAGTCATCCTTACTTTTATTACAAAGCTATAGTTTTCACCTTTGTTATACAAACCCATGTATATCTCTGTAGCATCTAGAGAAAATGAGCTGGCACAAACACAAAACTGAAACATAGCAAAACATGAGAGAATTTTCCTTTACCACCACAGAAACTTTATGACTAAGATTCACTTTGCAAGATGACAATAACGAAAGTAATGACAATAATTAAATTGCTTTAACTATAAAGGCTGAGTTTTTAAAACACATTTAAAGCATAGCAAGATTTGATATATCAAATACAACTTCCCATCACATGCAACAATTCCCGTAACTACTGAAACTAGAAAGAATGTTATTCCAACGGGCTACAGAAACTTTTGTAATAAAGTATGGAAACAATTCAGATACTTTTCTAGGCATGTCTGTGCAGTACAAGAGAGTTCCGTGTCTGCAACTGAAGTGCATACCTAGAAAAGAAAGAAGTAGAGGATGCACATGGACATCTGCTCTTATTTTCTGTTTTGTGTAGTAATAAACAATTTTTCAAGATTGCTTGCTCCCAAATGTGGGGTGGAAGAAGACAGCTGACAAAGGACTTGGGGGTGGGAGTGCAGAAAACATGTTTTTCCTCAAGAAGCTCCATACTCATTAAAATACCACAATGGAAAAAACCCCCACCTTTAACATTCTCAAGCCAAAATGTTTTGACTTGATCCCAGATATTCAAACTAAATGATGTTATGTCATGGAAACTGTATTTCAACCAATTCATAGTCTCATTTTCTTTTATGGACTGAGCTCACAGCAACTTTAAAAACAGTATCTTAAGGCATCTGAACTGCAACTTCAGTCAGACACCATATCAAGTCAATAAACTATTTCTTATTTCTGGCAAACACTTTATAACACTATAAAATTTCAGAAGTTTTTGCTCCCCAGGTATACTTTCAAAACATTCTATAAACTAAAAGTGATCTCTTTGAAAGCCTGTGTCTGGTTACTATTTGAATCCCAAAATTTCTGCTTTATTGGAGGGTAGGTGACAAGGGCATAAACCTAATTTTAAAAAACCCAACCAAGCAAAACCCACCAAACATCCCCCCCCCCCCCCCCCCCCCCCCCAACAACAAAACAAAATATGTCAACCACCAA
>NW_008237222.1:12638726-12640404 GCF_000691975.1 Corvus brachyrhynchos
TGTTAGAGAGAGAGTCTGTGGCTGTAAGCCTCCAAAAATAGTGGACAATACAGGAGGTGACTGTTGCCATGAGTTCTTGGTAAAAGAGCCATTATCACATCCACAAACTAAAAGACAAGAGATGCTGGCAGACCAGTCCAGTCTGTAATCCATTTACATATTACAGAAAGAAAGTTTTCTCATGCAATATAATAATGTGTAAAACCTACTGCATGTGATTCCAAGTTCTTCCCTAGGGCAATAACCAAACCACGTGGACCTCTGTTAATATAAACTTGAAGAATATGCCCATCACAGCAGTCACTTCTTTGGATTCTATAAACTGGCATTATGTGTGCCTCAGAAACCAAGTTCTCAGTAAAAGCATACTAACTTCATAGTTATTATCATATGCAGTTAAAACCTTGCACACAAATGACCTCCCACAGACTTCTCTGCATTATCTCCAATAAGCACTCATCTCAAGAGAATGCTAAATTTGAAACTTAATTAATTAAAATCTAAGTACCTTTTCCTATTGATTTACATATTAACATACTCAAAAAGGCATTAGCCATTGTGTAAAACCTTTTGATACATCAGAGAAAGATTGCTGCTGCTTCAGTCAAGATGTTCAAAATCCCCCGATAATTTCAAGCAGCGTCTTTCTCTGTCCAAGAGGCAGTATCTGGACTAGCTACATCATCTCCTTTCTTCCACTGCTACCCCAGTGTCAGGAGCCCAAACTTTGTGTGTTCAACTAAACTGCTGTTTGAAACAGCTATACAAAAAAAAAATGCTGTCAAGGAGACAACAGCTAGCTGCAGCAAAATGCACGAGGAAAAAGCAATTTTGTGGATTTTTTTTTTTTTAATAATAGCACAGTGTTATATAATTCGTAAGTTTTGCTTTTAGGATAGACAAATTCCCCGTCTGCTTTACAAATAAGGTGCTGGAAATTTGATCCAATTCGTTTTAGAGCATCAACTTAAGACATTCCAGGTTCACACTCTATTCAGACTCATATAGCGATATGCTGCCAAAGATACAGTTAAGTACTTAAGGGAAAAAGCTGCTACCCATTAGTTGGAGTAACAGAGAAGATAGGGAATTTCAGCAGTGCTTATCTTTAGGAGAAAGCAGACAAGACCTACCTAGGCCAGTGCTGGAGGTTCAGTGAAGCACAGCACTGCTTTTTGTGCAGCCGTAAGTACAGTGATGATGGTTAACAGGGGAAGGCAAGAAGGGGCCGTATCTCCCCTCTGCCACTCTAATCCTTCTCCACTCCAACACTGGCTTTTCTAAGAACCGTGGGAACAAACCAAAGCTCTGTGTAATAGTGGAGAAAAAGACTGAAAGACAGCTACTCCTCTTTCAGACATGCACGTGTGCCCATATGGTGGTGTCGAGGTACAAGGTGGGATGCGGACACAGCAGAGGGCTGGTAAAGCCAGAAATATCGCTATTCGGACTGGAACAAAGGCCCCTATAAAGCACTAGGGTCTGCCCACCCCCGGGGCGCAGGGAGCTGGCAGGCACCTCTCCGGCACTCGAGAGACTCGGGAAGCGGTTCCAGCACCCGGGGAAGGGCAGGCTCGGCGGCTGGGGCAGGAGCTCTTGAAAACGCAGACGGGGCCCGGGAGCGCTCAACGCGGGGGGGGCCCGCAGAGCCGGGGGGAGAGGCGGGACCAGGGCGGGG
>NW_008237222.1:12641236-12646052 GCF_000691975.1 Corvus brachyrhynchos
AGCAAGGCCTGTGGCATTTCCTGTTCGGGCCCGGCCGCCCAGCCCCGGGTCTCGCAGTCAGAGCGAGGAACCCGCGTCCTTGGGTCGGGTGTCTCACACCCCGCGGGGAGCCGCTGTCTGAACACGAGTCAGCAGTGAGTGCCCAGGTGGGCAAGAAGACCAGTGGTATCCTGGCGTCTTGTCAGGAATAGTGCGGCCAGCAGGACCAGAGAAGTGGCCATTCCCTTGTACTGGGCATGGGTGAGGCCACACCTCGATGCTGTATCCATTTCTGGGCCTCTCAATTCAGGAAGGGCGTTGAGGTGCTAGAGTGTATCCAGAGAAGGGCAACAGAGCTGGGGAAGGGTCTGGAGCGCAAGTTTTATGAGAGGCAGCTGGGGGTGTTTAGCCTGGAGAAGAGGGGGCTAAGGGAGGACTTTATCACTCTCCAAGTCCCTGACAGGAGGGTGCAGCCAGGTGGGGGTTGACCCTTTCTAGGTAACAAGTGACAGGACAAGAGAACATAGCCTTAAGATGTGTTGTAGCGGGGTTAGGCTGGACATTAGCAAGAAATTCTTCACAGGAAGGGTGATTAGGCACTGGAAGGGGCTGCCCAGGGAGGTGGTGGAGTCACTGTCCCTGGAGGTGTTGAAGGAAAGACTGGATGTAGCACTTAGTGCCATGGTCTGGTGGACAAGGTCCTGTTTGGTCACAGGTTGGACTCGATGATCTCAGAAGTATTTTCCAACCTTACTGATTCTCTCCTAAAGCTGCTGCCACCCTGCTGAGCAAAATCCCCTCCCCAAGCCTTGCTCGCTGCCGTGACCCCAGCCCGATGCAGCTGCACATCTGCAACCACTTAGGCCGCCCCAGCGCCTCTCGGTCGCTCTCCCGGCCGAGCAGCTACGTGCCGGCTGCTCCGGAGCAGCCCGAGGGAAGGAGGGGCGGCTGGCCCGGGCTGCCCGAGAGCCGCAGAGGCGGCAGCTGCTGCCTCCCGCCCCCGGGGCGCGGCGGGACGGGGAGGGGAAGGAAATGAGGACAGGGTGGGCTAGGCAGCAGGAGCTGGAGGATCGGTGAGGCTTGCGGCTGAGGAAAGGCTGGGAAACAGTAGAGCTGTAGCTTCATACAGTAAGGCAGGAGGAAATAACACTTCCATAGCAAAGCAAGATCTGCATTTGGGACAAGACAGGTTGCAAAGCGCAGTGTTTCTCCTTGTTTAGTTTCTTGCGCCAGTCTTACGGCATCATGGTTAAAAGCACAAGTTAAAGCTGTGCAAGAACGATGCCAGAAAGAGAGATGTTCTTGTGCTCTATTCACCTTAACACTGAATGTCCTGAGTTGGAAGGGATCCACAAGGATTATGGAGATCTCAGCTCCTGGCCCTGCATGGGACAATCCCAAGAATCACACCATGTGTTTGAAAGCATTATGCAAATGCTTCTTGACCTCTGTCAATCTTGGTGCTGTTGATTTTTTTGTTGTTTTTATTTTATATATATATATATATTTGTTTTAGCCCCAGTCTTTAATAAGGATTTGACTTGAGAAATAAAGGCGTAACATCAAAGCACAAAACATAGCATGGGATCTGATTAATAACTTAAGAAACTCAACTAAAGCAGTCTTAGCATTAGGCTTTCACTTCACTCGGGTATTTATTTCAAAGTCACTGTATGGGAAGCATTTAGGTGTTCTCTACCATATTACCCACGCTTGCAGCAAGGAAGCAAAGTTTCCACATGCAATATATATACTGTTAATACATATTTGTTGCATTTTAGTAACATTCTGGAAGGGTGGTGGAACATTTCCTTGGAAAGCAGCAGTGAAAAGAATACCTTGTGCAAATCTGCTACTGCAATGCCAGTAGGAGTCAGGACAGTCAGAAAAGAAAGGTACCAAAACTTACTTTCCCATTCTATTTGAACCAGTTGTTCTCAGCAGAGACAAACATTTGCTGTGGTGTTGCCATCAGCTTCTGTAATTCCCAGTTTGCTCAGTCATTTCTTGTCACTTCATCTGGCTCTTCTTTGTAGAAGTAGCCCCAAGTTCATTTGCAATTTCACAGTTGCCTTCAGTTTGCTCAGAAATCTTGGCTCTCTCATGAAGCTGCACATTCAGGTAGTTGTTCATGCCTGAAGCCTCTACACAGGCTGGTCATCCCCCAACTGGGTGGGCTGTGTGTTCCCTTTTGTTCTGGCTGCTGAATCATCTTTTACATCAGAGAGCATCATTGGTATAACCAGAACCACACCATACCCTTCATGATTATGGATCATATCCTTGACCATGGTTACCTTGGCAATGTCATAATATTCATCTAAGAAGTTGTAAGTATTCCCTCCTTCCAGCTACATGCCATTCATTGTTCAACAGAGTGCATGCACTACCTGGCATCACACAGATCTGAATTTTTTATTAATAGCTTGGCTGATGTCTACACTGTTATGCCTCTGGTTTCACATTGTAACACACAATTCTCCAGGGTGTTTTTCCCGTGATGGACACTTTAAACCACCTTCACAACGTCATGTTGCACTCACTTCAAACTGGAGATCCTTACATTGGCTTCTGTACAGTCAAGAATGGTATCTCCTTTCTCTTGGTGTTTTTTTAAATCACAGTATCTTCTCACAGGCCATAGCCTTTGAGTTCAACTGGATCAGCACTGCAGAACAAGCCCTCTAGAACACAGTGACCAGGACAGATGATGACTGTGTATGCTTCCTAGAAGGCATTTACAGCTGTCAGTGGATCATGGTGAAACTGTATTTCTAGGTGTTCACCACAACCAGCTACAAGCCCAGAATCACAACACGTTCTGGGATGTCAGAATGCAACCTCATCAAGGCTCAACACATCACACAAAGTAATCCAAGTTATCCTTCTCCTTCTTCCCGTCCCAGTCCTCCAGATGCACTGGTAGAGGAGCCTGAGATGCTGTACAGCTTGTGATGTCTGGGTTGAACTCCCCTGACTCATCACACACAACCCACAGCTCCTGCATTGGTATCTGGTGTCCCTTAAGCTTCAAGGGTTCCTGCTGTCCCATGACTCACACAAGAAAAGCTGAGTTGCACAGCTGCTTTTCAGAGCTGAGTTCTCCATTCCAGCCACTCCCACAAGAACCTCAGATAATTTGTATGCCAGATTTCCTGCCATCCACATGGTGCAAAGACTTTGTACAGGTACTCAGCTGTGAATTGTGTCACCTCAGAAGTTTTGCAGTGTTAAGGAAAAGTTTGGACCTTACGTTCTGAGGCAGAGTCAGTCTATTTCCGCTCGAGCTGGTGCCTCTGGAGAGGGATCCTAAACAAAGAAATCCCTGGGCCTTTATATTCTCACAGTCTGTGCACCTGATCTTCATGTGCTCTTCCTGTGCCCAACGGTGGTTTATGGTCTGGACTCTTCTAACACCTCATGGAATTCTTTCTCCATGTTCACGTGGGCAGGCCATTAATTGATCTTATCTTCCATCCTGGGGCCCTTCAGGATCTCAACCCTTATCTGAAGATACCCAGTCTTTCTCTGTTTACTCCCCTGCTCAGCTGTCCATGCTAACAAACAGTTCATTTAAAGTTCCTTGACACCAAGTTTTGAACAGGACCCACTCATGCTAAACTGTCAGCAAGTTACAATTAAATTTAACCCTAGACAATTAATTTCTAATATTCTATAAGTGAACTTTATGTAATCCCCAACGTGCAGTCAGCCAAGATGCAATCCTGGTAATCTCCAAATTGCTCATGAAACAAAAGATGATCAGTGTGAAAAATATCTGGAAAAAGTACATTCCCGTTGGGCACAGTCTTTACTAAAGCAGTGGCTGGTTTGTCAAGACTACCACAATCACTCCAGGAGCCAGCTAGCTGTCAGGAATGAGGCCACACTCCATTTAGAATTTTCATAATATTATTTATTTCACCAATAGGCCAAATTCTTGTATTCCAATTTAATTGCCCGGAGTAGCAATGATTGGAGACCCTTACAGCCGAGCCGTCTATTTACCCACGATAAAAACCTTCTGCACAGACCGCTGCCACGCTCTCCTGTGCAGGAGCACACCTTTCTCTGATTGTGCATCGAGTTTTATACCCCTTTAGCCCCTCCCAATTCTGCCTATTGTCCTGCCCCCAAGGTCTGGGGTGATTGGTGGGGTTCTAATAAAAGTCTCTTGAGTTGGATCGGGTCTAGGAGTGAAGTATTAGGACACTTCATTGGTTGTATTCTCCGTCCAATAGCTTGCTGGTTGTCAGGGGTTCGATTTCTGGGCTGCCCCTCCTTTGGTGACATCATCTGGGTCTTTGGCGGGATGGCTCCTCATTGAAATTCAGGGTTGCCATGGAGCTACCTGCAGTCCTAACAGTCGGTGATTAAATTTAGCTCTAGGGCAAGCACTTCCGGGGCTTCTCCTGACTTGATTTTTAAAGATTTATTAAAAGAGATATAGTTTTAAAACACTATTTTAAAGTCTTTAAAGTCTTAACATTAATAAACACATTTAACCAGTAGGTAACTCTTATCCTGAACATTTAAACATTATTATAAGTGAAACTTAAGGTTGAAGTAGAACTTGGAGTGGGGGTATGAAACTCGAAAAGGGGAACAGAACATGAAAGAGGTTTACCTTGAGTTTCATAAACAAAATTAACACAAACAATTAATTTTTCTTTGTTGATGCGAAAGCCATTTATTTCATTTATGACACATCACTCCAGACACTTGGCATCTTCCTGGAGCAGATCTGGGCTCTGCTGCCTTGGCTGCTCCCGCAGGCCACCGCCTCCCACAGCTGGCAGCAGCAGGGCCCGACTGTCCTCCCCCCCCCCCCCGCCAC
>NW_008237222.1:12646069-12647281 GCF_000691975.1 Corvus brachyrhynchos
TTCAAATAGGTATTCCCACAACAAATCTTGCGAGAACCTTTGAGCCTCCATGGAGGCCCCTTTCGAGGCAGTATGGGGGCTGTTCCCTGGAGGATCATAGCTTGAAGAACTTCATTTGCATTGCTCTTTCTAGTGATAGCATCATCTATATAGAGTAAGATACTTACGTCCCCTCTCCTTATCCTTTTTTCTTTTGTTTCTGTGTAGCTACAGTGAGAGGATCTTGATGTCTTTGTGGTTTTTTCCCCCCAATAACCTCTCCAGTGAAGCTGGAGGATGTCTATGGCTTAAGAACTACATCATCTATGTTTCTGACTAAACCAGTGAAAGAAAAATTGTGAAAGATCTCCATCTTCTTTGAAAACCTGAGAAACTAGCGATGTCTCATTTGATTATTCTCAGCACAAAACAACTCTCACATCTGACATATGTGAGAAACAAAACTCGAAAACTCAAAATGGAAAAATCTGGACAGACCTTTGCAGAACAATACAGCCTGAAGTATTTACTAGAGAGCTCGAAAGAGATGTCTGCAAAACAATCTGACAGAGGAAATGAAAATGAAGAAAGTAACTGCATACAAAGAAAAGGAAAAGAGTGAGGGAATTACTGGCCAGGATCGTCAGGAGAGGTTTAAATCAAAAGGTAATTTAGAGCATGTACCCAAAGCTTCTAGACGATTGGGAGGCATTACACCTAGTAAGACACTGCAGAGCAGCCTGCCTGCTGAGGAAATGAATAACATGGGTGACAGGGAAAATAGTGCAAATCAGCTCAGCAGGCTTCTCCTGGGAAGCCGGGTCACCACTGACACGCAGCAAGATTTCCAGAGCGAGTGGAAGTTCTGAAGGGATTTAAAAGCACTGGCAGCCTGTATAAAATATGACTGGGATGCTCTCTTTGTCTGAAACAGGAGGCACAGGGCTGGCTTAACACGACAGGAGCAGGCATTGCCTCGACCCTTCCAATTAGGTCCAAGGCATAGATCCATCCTTAGCACATGGAGGGGGTTATTTGAGCTGCAGCCCCAGCCTCAGAGCAGGAGGGCCGGGTCGAGCGGAACTGCTGCCCTGAGCCCTCTCCCTTGGGCGGGCAGCGGCTGCCTTGTGCTCGGTGGAAGAACGGGCTTGGCTTCAATCCCGGAGAGCTGCGTGTGCTCCCGCCGTGCCGCCTCCCCGAGCGGAGCATCCGCGGCTGCCGGGGCTGTGCCGG
>NW_008237222.1:12647574-12654817 GCF_000691975.1 Corvus brachyrhynchos
CGCCACTGCGCCCTCCCGCCCAGCCCCCTTCCTCCCCTTCTGGAGCAAGGCTGTGCTGGGCTGTGCTTGATGCCTCGGGAGCTCTGCTGCTCCTTTCTCAAAGCTGCTCAGCCCCTGCTGGGCTGGCCAGACTTTCACACATTGGCTGTGACGGGAAGGCTGTTTAGAGCTGGATAATATTTATAAAACCGCAGAAATTAACAGAAACTCAGTGTCCAGGAGCAGGGCTGAAACTACCCTTTTAAAAGACAAAAAAACCCCAATCCTAACAAAACCAGACATGACTCAGCCCTGAACTGGAAGCTGTGAGCTGTCGCCAGTGCAGTGCTGTGCTCTGGCTAGTGACTCTGTTTGAGAGACAAGGTGTGTTAGCTCAAGCTCTGTGCATTACCAGCACAACTGCCTGTGGTTTGGAAGAGCTGTTGGCTGGGATCCCACTGGTTCAGAACGGGGACAGAGCTTGCTTGCCTCTGCCTGTTAAAGACAACGTGGACTTGTTCTGAGTCTGTATTGTTTCTCTCATAATTACTGTTCGATTAAAGCGTTTAAGATATGTTTGTCTTTTTAATTTGGCTCTAGAATAGGGCGGGAAGCCCACTCCTAGTATACATAGTTTCCTTTAAGCCCAACCTGGCAAATTCTGATTACCTCTGAGATAGACAGTACTATGAATCAGTCCTGAGTGCTTCTGCAGACAAGCACATTCCTGCAGCAGAGCTCTCCTAAAAAATCCAGAGGCAGATGGAAAAACAGCTAAGGAGTAATTAAATGTGGCTGTTCCTTAAGAAACATGCCTGTAGTAGCAGCTCAGCTGGGCCCCATAAGCCAGGTACAGGATACAACCTCACTGCTGCAGTCTGCAGTCACAGTGCACTGGATGTCAGAGAAAGTGTTTTTGTATTGTTGAAGTGTGTTATTGTGTGGATCATCAAAGGTGGCTGGAAGTTCTGTTCAGCCTTCAGTGAGGATAAGCTGCTCCTTCACTGCTCTGAGCCTGGATGTTGCTCCTACTTGTAGGAGGGGTTAGACAAAGAACAGTGGGCAACTGGTGCCTGTAAAATAAACCAAAGGGTTTGTAGTAAGTGAGCAAACATTTGTGGGCTAACTGTATCTTGATGTTGGATGATAATGATGCTGGCATAAAATGTTAGTGGCTTACAAAATGAGAATAGCACAGTCAGAGCACTCATCACCCCAGCTAATCCATGCACCAGCTAACACGTCTGAATATGGCAGTGTTGGCTCAGCTGGGGGTTTGAAAAACTGAACAGTGGTAGTAGGCAGGTGATGGGAGAGGGATGTGGCTGTCAGCACAACAATAGCAAAGCATTCCGTTCTTAGGCAGAAATCTCTCTGCCTCAGGCCACCAGCCTCAGGCCTTAGGTTTTATGGCTGTGGGTATCTGATCTATCTACTAGGAGGCCATGGGGATTAGAAGTGACATGAGCCAAGAAATGAGTTCTTTGTTAGAACTTGTACAGACTAAGATACTCCATGAGCTAAAAGCTGCACTGCTGTTTTTACCCAAGCCAGCTAGTAGCTTTATGGAACCAATAATAAATTGTGAAGAAGAGGTATTAGAGTTTTGATTGCAGGAAATAGAGTGGAAACAGGACACAGGGAAGCAGTTAGGCTTGCACTAGTCCACTAACTCTCTTAGTCTGCCTGGCTAAAGTGGTATTGTTGGAGTTAAAGACCCCTCACAGACAGGTAGCTGTTGAAGTCAGTGACCATCACTTTCCTCTTACAGTGGAAAGGTGCTGAAAGAAAGTGCCCTCATCGCAGTATTTGTTTATGCTCTTCAATCAGCAGGGTGTGACAAAATAAAAGTAAAAAGAAGTGTTTTCAGCAAGATTTACAGTTGCCAGCCAATTCAGAGAAGATGTTTTCCATGGCAAGTGAGAAGTGTTGTAGTGGACATCGGCAGGGAGGAACAAAGCCTGCATAATACCAAGTTAATGACAAAAGGATCCTCTAGTGACAAAGAACCATGCACTGGACCAAACAGCAAACGTCTCCAAATAATGCAGCAGCAGTCAGCAAAGATGGATTTTAAAGTGCTGAATGTTGTTTGCGCCTTTATTTTAAGGTAGCTCATTGTGATGGTTCTGGTTTACGTTTGTGAGGGACAAGATTGTTTTGTTGTTGCAAAAGTGCTGCCTTAGAAAGGATTTTTAATAACTAGAAGAACACAGCTACACAGGATTTTTTAAATGTACATTTTGGACACTTGAGTGCCATGTTATCTGGTGCTGCTTAAAATATGTGTTCTGTATCTAAGCATAAATACCATAGGCTATGACAGTTGCTATAGCAACTAAGCATCTACTATTAAATAGCACCCACAGGCTGAAAAACCATGTGCAGCCTGTCAGTACACAAGGTATTCCTTTCTTTGCAGCCAGCTAAGTACAATATTTTCATCTCAGGAGCTAGTCTGTTTCTGATTAATGTGTTTGTGCTGGTCATATGAAGATCTTTTCTCCCCCATCAGCTCTACCTTCCTTTGAAACAGCAGATACTGTAAGAACAAAACAGCCTGAAGTGGTTGCAAGCTGAAGAAGTTAATGAATAATTCCTTTTTCATATACTCTTGAACATACATTAGAGAGTGACTTTCAAATCTTTTATTCCAGATTTGAGCTTGCACCTTTGCTGTTCTGCATCTTTTGATATTACAGTGTTTTGCTCTTGAAACCAGCCTTTCAGAAGGCACCGTGCTGTTCCTAGAAGCCGTATCCTTGAAAATTACAATACCAGTGGGAAACTAATTTCTGCAGTCATGGCAGACTGGAGAATTATAATTCAAAAGCACAGCTAAAACTAAAAAAACTTTTAGGAATATGTGGTCCAGTTATTTCTTTTTAAGCTTGCCTTAAAGTTGGTAAGCATTTGGACCGTGAAATCTAAGGGGAAAAAGTAGAAAAATATGAACACTGAGGTTCATGTGTGATAATAATTCTGGTGGTTGAGACTTCAGTAACAAGCTGTTGACAGCATTAGTTGTTTTACATTTTCCAAACTAGAAATGTGATTTTCTTCATCAATAACAAGGAGGATAAAATTTAACATCAGTAAGAGAAATACGCTGGTTATAGAAATGAATGCTTTGTCTGCAAGTTAGAATGACCCTCTGTGAGCCTTAAAGAGTAGAAGAAGGCTGTGATGGCTTATTGGAGTGTTTGGATTGTTTCCAAATTTTGTTTGCGTCTGATGAATCAATAGGTTAAAAGGAAAATGTACTGTAGCCACAAATTATTGCTGATGTTGATTTGCTGATAGCTTATCAGAATTACATAGTCTATAAAAATATAAATTATAGTAGGACCAAAACAATTATAGTTTAATAAGGGTATCAAAAAGTGAGGATAAAGAGTAGGTAAACTAGGGCATGAAAAGGCATATTAAAAATGTGATTTTTTTTTCCTAAGAGAATGATTGCTAACACCTGTGTGCCTTCTCTGTTTAAAGGGTTAACCCAATTAGAAGCATGGCTATGAACACAGGTAACGGACTGTGAGCTGGTCTTGTTCTCTGCTCCAGTCCTGCCCCTTGATGGAAATGACAGCTTTGACTTTTGCAGCAATACAGGAATGTTAACTCCTGTCTCCTGGTGGTCTGCCAGTAGCCAGTGGTTTCCCAGCAATCATTTCAACATGTCTAGTATTAATGGAATAATAAATCTTTAATTTGTGTTACTTACAAATAGCACTGAATGCCAACAGACTTGGGATAAAGTCGCTGGAGCTGCCGTGAGCAGTGGTGCAGGATGTTGTGGAGAGTGGTTTGCCAAGGCAGAGAGGAAAGTGGGGCTCCCCAAAGAGTTGTTTAGAATTTGCTGGGTGTTTAGATACTGCATGGGGCTCAGATGAATGCCTGCCTGCCTCCTGCCACTTACATGCTCTCCAGGGAATCATGGATCCAGATCCTGGGAAGTTCCATCATCCTCCATTTTTTATTTTAATGCAAGGGAATTGTCTCTTTCTCCCCATGATTTCCCTGTTTGTTTTCAGTTCTCTGGGTTGGTTTTTTTTTGGTGGTGGTTTTTTTTTTTTTTTTCTTGTTTTTGCTTCTTGTTTTTCAGCCTATTGGTAGCCATCCTTTGAAAAAGGTTGTGTGTTTCTGCCATATTTGGATAAACGTTATAGCCTGATCTTGTGTCTGGCTGAACAGCTATTTGTATGGTGAGGATGAGCACACACACACACTCTGTACAGACTGTTCTACCTAACAGCAGCACAAAGTCTTACAAAGTTATGTTTACAGGACGTGAACTTTAGGGATATAAGAGGTACTAATGTTTTTTTCTTCCACTGTGAGGTCCACCATGCCCATCAGGAGAAATAGGGTAGAGTCTGGTGCCCTCTTGTGACTACTTTAAACTCCTGGAAAAACATCATCCTGCGACTTAAAAGCGGTCAGAACTTGAATTACACTGGAAAACACAAAGAAATTAATCCTAAACAAAAGCTGGAAATATAGAAAGGGGGAATTAACCTCTCAGTGTTATTTCTGAGATGAAACTTCTGCGTGGTTCAGAATAGAGGCAGTAGACTCACAACTAATATTTGACTGATGTGTTGAATATTTCAATGATATGTTACTTTCATGAAAGATTTTCTTCATGCTATTCAACTAGATATGATACTAAAGGATGGACAAGTCAGGGTTATACATTAATATTGCGGTACATCATGGAAGATTATGGCCAAGATTATACATTTCTAAATGAAAAACTCCCCAAATTCTCCAAATTCTGGGGGGTTGAAGTTATTATGATCTGATGCTATGGTCCAACAAAAAAAGTTCAGATTCACATTTAATTTTCCCACAGCCTTCAGGGAGGAGGAGGATGACTATTTTCATGGCCTTGGTTTAATTTCACATTGATTTACTTGGAATGGGTTTCAGTATCTCCAGAGGTATATAAAAAAAGATTATTTTCTGGGATTTCCCCTTGTACAATGTTACTTCTTATCTTGGAATTTGACTAAGAACTTGCTCTAGTATCTGGAACTGAGTACTAGGAAGACAAAAAGAGAAATAGTTAATATAATTTCCAGCTTCTCCCCTCTCATGAGAGGGGAATATTTCTGGTCAGAAGAGGGAATGACTCATCCTTTAACAAAGCAAGGAGGTCCACTCAGCCTCTCATTAGGGAAAGCCCTGTGCTGAGTTATAAAATCACACACACCTTTGAATTCTGCTTTTGTGTGGCTGAAGTGGCCCTCTGACCTTTAGTTTCCCATCAAACCTTTCTGACACTACGATCTGCCTGTATCTGCTTCACACCACTGAGTACAGAGGAATATCCCCATTTGTCCTCTTCTTGTTTCTGATAAAACTTCAGATTTGTTCTTGGCTTGTCTAGAATCTCCTGATTTTTGTAGGTGGGCCATTCCCACAAGTCAAGACAGCAAGAAGTCGGTGATACTCCTGAATTGCCTTGTTGTTTAATGTACATTTTTCTTCCCTTTTGCATATCTCTCTGTCCAGTCCTGAGTTTAGTTTGAGACTTGGGCATTTGTCCCTTTTGGGACACAGCTGTACCTGCCAGCAATGCAGTGAAGTGCACCATTCCACTGAGAGCCTTATTTTAGGAAGGATTTGAACAAAAGAATTGGAGACAGTTAGAAACCATACATGCAGCTAAATGGAAAATTATAGGATTTTTTTGTAATACCTTATCAAATGTCCTGTATCAAACACATTGCCTCATCACCTATAAATGCCAAACACACAAGAATAAAAACTACCTGTAGTGGGTATTGTGAGCCTTGTCTTCTTGACTGTAGTTAAGAAAGGCAACACTCCCCTGCTCCCAATTAATCAAATAGGTAAATAATAATGCTGTTTTACATGTGTCAGGCTCACTCTGTCAGAGGCTCATCCCAGAAAACTGGTGCTAAGAAAGTGCTTCCCAACCCATGAAAGTAGTGACAGGAAGGGAAGAGCTTGAGAGTCAGAGTCCACATGAATAGATCTCCAAGAACTAGGGATTTGAGAGATTATTGCTGGTGGCCTCCTGTGTACAGCAGTGCAATGGTGTCACTGATGTCTTCAGTCCTGTACCCAGACAGGTACCATGAGCCTTGTGAGTGCTTGGCCCTGAGTGTTTCCAGTCTGGAAATCAACTCTGCAGATCAGTATCACTCTTGTCTTTTGAAAACAACAAGACACCTCCAAACACCAGAATATCACAGTGAGGAAAATCCCAGCAAAATCCCCAAGGGTCTAATGCCCATGTTAGCAGAAGAGACACAAAGTTAAAATGAAAGTCTGCATATTTTTTTTCTGATGCCCCAGCATAAATAGAAGCAAATAAGGTAATTTGAATCTGACCCTGAAAGTGCTGACTAATTAGAATTTGTGCTTTAATACTTCATCTTTGCCTGCATGCTGTTCCCTGCTCCATTGCAATAAGCTCTGAGTATGCATAGACACACCTGCTCATGCTTTCTAGGATCTCCTGCAAGGGCTTGTATTTTAAACTGAGGAGCCAGACAATGCTCAAGGGAAGAAATGTCACATTTTACAGATGAGGAACTGTGATACAGGCTGCTGCATTACTAAGTAGCTTTCTGAACATGGATATTTGCATATTTGTTCAGAACGTCTGTGACTTGAAGTTTACAAGGCTTTTCAGGACTTTGTATATCATGCAACACCCTTTCCCCACAGTATCTCTCTTCTCTTTGATTCTTCATTGCCCTCAAGAAAATACTTCAAGACAGACCTTTGAACATAGAGGGGATGCTCTATGATCATGGACTGAAATGTACAGGCCCTGTCATCGACTGAGACTACCAAACAGGATGGATCATTTCATGGTACACCCAGAGGTTGCTCTTGTAGACAATATTCATGTGATGTTTTGTAAAATTTTTATCACGTCTTATCATCTCTCCTCAGCAGACTTCCTCTCTGTCTGAAAGGCTGTTTTTAGCTTCCTTACCTCTGCATTTCACACAGGATGGAGTAAGAGTTAAGTCATAAAAGTTATCAGTGATCTGAATTACAGATGAGACATAACGAGTTCAGAGCCCTACCCTTTCTTACCAACAGCTCATGATGGCAGCTACTAACATCTATTTCCAGGCTATTAGTATTAGTCCAGTTTGGGATAACAGATATCTCTTTTTGTGCTTCACCTTCTTGTCGCTTTGAATCATGAGGCCATGCTGCATCTCTGCCGCAAACAGAAGCGCCCTCTCCTGTGCAAAGGTTCACCTCGCAGGGAAAG
>NW_008237222.1:12654868-12678391 GCF_000691975.1 Corvus brachyrhynchos
GAAGGCAGTGCTGTGCAAACCACCCCAGCAGGCGCTGGGAGAGACGGAGAGGACTGGTAGGTATCACATACACCGGTTGCAGAAGACATGCTGGGAGATCCAGCTTCGGGGATGCTGGCACCTGTATGCTTCCCTCAATGCCAAAGAGATTAAAAAATTATTGCATCTCTCTGATGCAATCCCCCCACTCTTATTTGCTACTGTTAGTTTGTGGTGGGTTGAAAATAAGATGGGCATTCCAAACTGCAAGGGAACTTTGGCATCATTTCACTGTATGAGGAAGTGTCCTAAAAGACCTGTCCCGCAGTGTGAGCTGTAGAGTGAAAATATCCCCACTAAGAAAAGCCATTAGGTTGTGGATATTTTTGAAAGCCTGGTTCTGAGTTAGATTTCATCACTCACTACTCAGCAGAAATATGACATTAGGTTGTACATTAGAGCAGCTACAAGGTCACCAACTGCAGAAGAAATTTGTGACATGTAGGGAGTCTGAGTTCATTCCTATGGGGTTTTGCCAGATTTGTAGCAAAATTGTAGCAATCCTCTTGAGGCAAAATTTAATACAGAACATGAAAGCATTTCTTAATCAGGAATAGAATTTTACTTTAAAAAATTGTACTCCTCAGATATAATTTAAAATTGATGAATAAGCAAACAAGTCACATACATCATCTGCAAAATCTAGTTTGGCCAGCTCTAGTTCATAGCCAGAAATTATTCACTTCGTGTTTTACAGTCATACTTAAAATAATCAGCAATGAACTTATCTCCCTGGTACATTATAAGTGTCTGAGACACATGTAAAAATAAGGTAATATTTTATTTATACAGTAGCCCACTCTTCTTTAAGTCAAATGATGGAAGTTATACCCAAGTAAATGCTGAGTATAAAAGAGTGAAATTTTCTAATCCCACCCCCTCACACTGGTGAGCAGCTTGCCTGCTCTGAGCCTTATGTGTGGAGACCTGGCCATCTAAAGACCAAATTGGGAGGCACAGCCTAGGTTATACTCTCTAACTTGTCTTATGGCTTGAGCTGAGTTGGGGAAGTTGGGAGCCAGGTCCAAATGACTATGTTGAGAATTGCAGATCTGATGTAGCAGGTGAACCTTTCTTCACAGCATGAAGCAGTCCCTGTGGGTCACTGGTGGTGTCTCTGTACGAGGAACGGGTGGAAAAACCCACACAATCATTCCACTCCTCAGATCTACTCTGAACTGAGAAGTGCCCTTTGCTGGGTATCTCACATGTGCCAGTGCTGAGACCTTTCCTTTGCCTGAGTGGCACAGTCAGATACTGTCTGACAAAATAGATCGCATGCTTGAATTATCAAATAAGAAACAGTCACTTTATCTGATGGGATATTTTAACAGCGTGGAATGTTTCTTGGTGCCTTCACTCAGCCATAAAGCTGCTTTTCTTTTTATCCAAAGAAGTCAGAATTCACAGTTTTCCCATGTGGATACATTGCTTGGTACAAGGCCCCTAACCCCTTCAGTAATCTATCACAGAATATTTTAGTTTGGAAAGCACCTCTGGAGATTATCTAGGTAAATTTTTAAGTCAGATCAGGCTGCACAGAAGTCTTTGTCTTTAGAAGTCTTTGTTACTTCTAAAGCTTTTAGTTGAGAATACGTCTGAACAAATAAACTCCAAGGATTTTCTTTAAGAGAAGATGGATAATGATATAGTGATTTAGAACAGCATGCAACTTCAGTAAGGCAGAATTGCAGCTGTTGCATGAGACCCTGACAATTCCTGTCCCCTGCATCTATGGCACTGGGCTCCAGTGCTGGTTCACAGAATCATAGAATATCCTGAGTTGGAAGGGACCTGCAAGGATCATCAAGTCCAACTCCTGACTCTGTACAGGACACCCAAGAATCACATCATGGGCCTGAGAGTCCAAATGCTTCTTGAACTCTGTGGTGCTGTGACCACTTCCCTGGGGTGCCTGTTCCAGTGCCCAACCACCCTCTGGGTGAAGAATCTTTTTCTGACACCTAACCTAAGTCTCCTCTGAATTAGCTTCAGAACTTTCCCTCAGGTCCTGTCACTGTCACCAGAGAGAAGAGACCAGTGCCTGCCCCTTTGACTCCCACCATAAGGAAGCTGTAAACCATGATGAGGTGTCCCCTCAGTCTTCAGGCTGAACAGACCAAGTGACCTCAGACACTCCTCACAGCTTCCCCTCCAGAGCTTTCACCATCCTCATGGCCCCTCTTTGGTTGTTCTCTAATAGCTTAATGTCTTTCTTATATTGTGGCTCCTAAAACTGCACACATGACTTGAGGTGAGGCTGCATCAGCACAGAGCAAAGTGGGACAATCCCCTCTCTCGACACTCACTTTTTATCAGAGGAAAAACATCAGCGAGGTTTAAATTGATCGAGGTCAATATCTAATTTGCATCCATTTCAATCAGTTCAGAAGCCTGTACCTCTTGTTTCTTCTAAATTCACTGCTATTATTCATCAGAGTTTGCATTCAGACGATGAAAATCCTGAGGCTGGAGCAGTTTGCATGTGCATCTTCAGAGATGAGTCACCAGTGCTCGGGCTGGCAGGGGCTGTTATGAGCCGTGTTCTGTTGCTGAGGAATTCTTTAGCAACAGAAAGTTACTGATATTCAGCAAAGTTACAGATACTCAGCACTTTGAAGGTCTTTCCTCGATACCTTAGAGAATTTGATCTCTGGATGCATATAAAAATAGAAATCCAGAACTTGTTAATTAGCACCACAACTGAATTTTATGTTTTTCTGAGAGACAACCTTCTGTTTAGTATTATGTGGACTACTTTTGAGGATAAAACCATTTCACAGATAAATACCAGAGGAGTCATTAAATAATTAAAAAATGAAGTATGTAATAAATCTAATAAATTGAGGATATACAATTTTGGCATAATGGTTCTTTCCAAAAGTGTAAGAATATATAAGAATAAAATATAATATACAGAAATATCTATGGCAATTTTAAGATATTAAAAAGTATTGTATTTACATTAGGACTGGTCAATATTAATTCAATACAGAAATGTCAACGTCAGTAACAATTTCAACATGTCACAGAAACACAACACCACAGATGAAATGGAATGATGCTGTGAATCACTCTACAAGCTCATACTCAAATTGATTCTGTCTGTTAAATCTCAAAAAAACATGAAGAAGTTGCTTAGAGAAACATTGCGAGATGTGTATAATTTTTAAGTTCTTGTTCGAAGACACAAGGAACTACTATCCATAAGTTATTCATAATAAAAGTGGCAGCAGCAACAATGAAATTTGCCCCAGCATGTCTGAGGGAGTTCCCCAGCTGTGGAGGAAGGACTGTGCTCTCCAGACTTCCAACCTTCCATACCATATATGAGCCTACCCACATCTTCTACAGACCCCTACACAGTAGAAGTGGGATCAATAACAAAAGGGAAGGGTTAGCTTAGTCAGAAATGAAACACGAGTTCAACAAACATTTGGAGATGGCATAAAAGCAGTCCCCGACTCCACTTGGAAATGTATACATTTTCTAGATATTTCATTGCATTCTAGATCTGACTGCCAAACAAGTAAAGGTTACTAATTGTAAATTATCAAGCATTAGAATTGTACGTTTTAAGAATTTCAGGGCAGTGCAGGATCTTGACTACTGCAGCAGCAGTACTGTTGGTCTGTGTTATCAGGCCATTGATATCAGGCCCTCTAATTCTCCTGGAACGCGTGACGTAGCTGAAGCCATATACTGAAGTACGAGGAAAATGTTCAAGGTTCTTGCTGAAAGACTTACTCATTTTTAATATTTTCCACTGGTTAACCACAAACGTTAACAGCAGAGCACATGTGTGAGAATCTGAACATGTACCTCCTAAAGAAGCAAAAATTTCAACCATAAGAAGAATACATTGTTCTCCTCAGCAGTGCTTTTTTTAAATTTTGCTCAGAAGATAAAACTGGTTTTATTTCATATGAGAAAAAAAGTCAGTCAAAAAATAAGCTTTTAAGATCCTAATTTGAGTAAAAGTAAATTACTTAGTTTATTCCACATATCCTTAGCAAGGCAGTGTTTTCACCAATGATAACTGGTAGGCAAAGTTTGTTGTAGGAGGCAAACAAAAATGTGAATTATTGCTCCCATATAGAGTCCTCAAGGAGTTGCTGGCCCATGCAGGACATGCAAAATAATGTCAGCGTGTAAAGACTTGTGTCCTGCAGCTGGCATTGGGAACTTCTTATTTGTTCCAGTGGCTACAAGCTAGCTGCCACTTTCCTGGTCTCTGGCACTAGTACAGGCCTTGGATGAATCTGTTATTTCTTTGTTTCCTTTTCTTTGGTCCCCTCCTCTGATTCTTTTGGCATTTCCGATTTTCTGCTGTCAGTATTGTGAATAGTGGATGAACTTAGCTTGGATGAGTTCAATCTCCATCTTCTCAGGCTCCTATAACAGTCTTCTCTGACATTTTCACTGACCAGCACGTAGATGATTGGATCGGCAGCACCGTTTGCAGTGCATAAACACAGAAACACTGTAAAAATTGAATATATCTCCTTTTCAAATGGACATGGGCAGTCCTGATGAAACATAAAGTATATGGCTCTTATTATGAGCACCACATGATATGGAGCAAAGCAGACCAAGAAAATAACAATAATGGCAATAGCCACATACTTCACTTTCGCTTTCTGGCGACAAGTCAAGCTGATGCTTCTTTTTGTAGTTTGGAAGATTCTGAAGTTTGTAAAAATGAGGATTGTGAAGGGTATGGCAAATCCAAATAGGAATCTTGCAAAGCTGAAAGAAGCCAATGATATGTTAAGGGGCACTGTCTCAAAGCAGGTTATCACATTTGTACAATTTTGCTTTACAGCTTCTGTGGTAAATACTGGAGTGTGGATTACTGCAACCGCAGTAAAGAGAAAACAGACTATTATGATGGCCATTTTCTGTCCTCTTCTCCCCCTCGATTCCAGAGAATACACCAGTGCCATGTAGCGATCGACAGAGATGCAGCACAAAAGCAGAATGCTGATGTAGATATTGCAGAAAAAGATGAATCCTGTTATTTTGCAAGCAGTGTCACCCATGGTCCAGTTGTGCCCATTTTGCACATAGATAATCCACAAAGGCAAGGTACTTAAATACATCAGCTCACACAATGATAAACTGAAAATGTAGATGGCAACTACTTTATTCCTTTGGATTTGTACAAATGTAAGCAGAGAAGTTAAACAATTTGCTGGAAAGCCTATACCAAAAACAATGCTGTAAACAGCAACCAGAAGTGTCTGGCTGTATTTAAAAAGGCAAGTGGAATTACAACTTTTGTTTAGACAATCTTCCATTATTCTTTTTCCAGCTGCTGTTTCCTGAGAAACAGAAGACAAGGTGGAAAGTTAGCATTGCATCACTTAAAAATGTGTCAGTAATGTGTCATAGGTGCCAGCTTGACATGCTAGTGGAGCAAATGGGATGGGGGATGTTTGAAAGGTGCCTCCTCAGGCAGGAACTGAGAAAGAAAGGGTCACATCCCTCCACCTCTGAGAGTTGGACTGGAGTCTGGGGGGTATGTGGAAGCTCTCTTAAGGGGGATTTGAAGTTTTGTCACTGGACATAAAATCATCCATCTACTTTCTGTCAGTTCCCATTCTAAAATCACACTGTAAATACTAAAACCCCCATTGTTCCTCATGCCATGTATCACCTGCACCCAAAATCGCACGCAGGGATCAGCCTACAAAAGTAAGGTAGATGAATATGAAGCTGTAGGGCAGCTTAGATGTATTTGAAAAAAAAGCTGGATTCAGTATTGTCCCCTCTTAAGAATGACTGGAGAAGAGAATCCTCACTGCTGTATGGAGAAGATGGCACAGTACTTAGACCAGTAACAGGACCCGAGGGAATGGCCTGAAGTGGTGTCAGGGGAAGTTTAGGTTGGATATTAGAAAAAGGTTCTTAACCCAGAGGGTGGTTGAGCTGGTGTTAACTTACAAACACAATGGTTGCAAAAAGGGCTGGTGGTGAAGAGTTTTTTGCTGCCTCTGAGCATCTGTCACCTTTGGCAGAGGAGGAGAGGTCTTTTCTGGGCTGCCTACCTAACTACTGTGTAGAGGGGATAAAAAGGGTGCTTGATTTCAGGGTCAGCAGTGGTTCTCTGCCCAGACCTTGTCTGTTAGCTGACATACAACAGCTTGTCCTTGACTCAGGCATGCCTGACCAATGTGAGAGCTGCTGTACACCTGCACACCACAGAGGGTCTTGGAGATGTCCCCTTCTATGGTAAAGCACAACAGGTGAATACAGACCATAGTCAGGCAGATGGTGACAGCCAGGGAAGGGACATGGCACAAGTCACACACCACCTCAGTTACTCATCAGCTTGTCTACCCCACACACCTCAATAAAAACACCTTCAGGAGTGGTTGAGGGTGCTCTCTCCCCCCTCCTCCTGGCTTTGCACACTTCTCTTGATCCTGTGCTTGTCTGAATATTCTCCTTTCTGTACAGCTTCCCCCAGAGCAGTCAGTGATGGTGCAGGGCAGGAAGTGGTAGACGAGCTCTGTCAACACATGGCTCCCAAAGTTTGTCTTGACTCCTCCCCTCCCACTTTGGCTCCAAGTCTCCCTCCCATGCTCGGCATCCAGGAGGGAACCTCAGGAAGGAGATGTCTGTGGCTTTCTAAGCTACCTGCCTGGGGCAGGCATTTTTCCTTGGTGTTTAGCATATGGACTAAGCCACAGGGCTGGGGCTGAGCCAGAGAGACCTTCACCCTTAAATGGCTGTCAGCTGCCAAGCATGATGCCCCAGCTGACAAACTGCAGCCACCGGTGTGGATTTACACTCTAGAGAAAAAGCAGATGCTGAAGGACTGTCCTGAAGCTTTGGCCTGCCAGCTTGGGAGCTTGTATCCTACCCAGTCAGGATGCTCTAAGTGCCAGCCCCATATCAGGGAGGAGAGGAGGCCACCATTTGCTGTACTCCTCACCTTCTCCAGGCTCTCAGCCCTGTCCAGGGAAAAGTATTCTTCCACTGGCCACTGCATCCACCCCCAGTTCGGAGCTTCACTTGCCTTCACTCAGTTCTCCGGGTCTGCAGAGGGGTTTCCCCCTCAAATGAAGATCATAAAGCAGCACTCAGCATTTTATTAAATTTCTCCTGGTGACATTGCCCCTTGTGTTGACACACCCTTAAGGAGTAGGAAGTAACACCACAATCCACCCTGTGACTAAAGTCAAATTCTCTGTGCCTCTACACCCCTCTTCAATTGAAAGCACATTTATATCTTCTTCTCAGACCTTTAGAGTTTAATGGTTTGATGCTTGGCTCAGCCCAGAAGATTCCCACTTCTGTCTTCCTCTGGGATGTTGAGGCTAACTTGCATCTCAAATATTAATTCAAATGAAAAACAGTAATAATTACACAGCTGAAAAAAACCTATACACTATTTTCTATTAATATTTGTGATGATCAGTTTTGGTTTGAACACCAGAACTGAAGAGATTTATCACAACCAGCAATTTTCAAGCATTTATGAAAGGTCAAACATAGCGATGATGACAAGGATGAGCAATATCCAAGAATGCATTTGTGAGATACAAACTGTTCCAATGAGTTATCTTTGCTGCCCTGTATCTTTCAGTTGAGCAAAGCCCCTCCAAAGTAGCTGTTTTCACTTTTCTGTGGCCTATCCTGATATGCTGGGTCTCACCAACCATAACGAGGTGTTACAGCAGGGACTGGCTGAGTTTTGCATCAACAGCTGAATGTATTTTTGTCAGCAGTCTGAGGCTTCTTTCTGTGTGAGAGTCACTTCATGAGACAAACTGCAGTTATCATGTGCATGTTTCTCACCTTCAGGATGTGCAAAACATCTCATCTTCCAGGACAGAGACATCACTTCTGGCTCAGGAAGCACCTGAACACAAATCACTGGAAGATGGGGTAATCTGCTAAGAATTTGCTGCATGCCTGCTCTGTATTTACACTCTTCCATTTCTAATGTTATGTTGTGTCCACACTGTTAGACAAATAGATAATTATGTTTCTTACTCCTAAAATGCAGTGGCTCCTGCTGCTCATTTGGGCCTGTTTAATTAATCTTTTCTCAAGAAAAGTCTTTTCAGTAACACTGAAGTGTAAGAAAAAGGGAAGTGAAAACAAGCAGGAAAGCAAAAGGCTTTACTTTACTTTTTTTTTTTTTTTTTGCTATTTGTGTATGAACTACTCATGTGAAACTGTTTAAATTTCCAAAGGAGAAGTTGAAGTGATAAAAATAACCCCTATTAGAAAAAATAAAAAAAGAAAATTACAGATATGGCTACAAGGAAGACAAGGGTAAGTCAAAAAAGCACAATAGTTGGACAGAGACTGGTTGAAAATCTTTGCATTAACTCATCTGAGATACACAGGGGCAGAAAAAAAAAAAAGGACACAGTAAAATCCATGAGTACAATTACATGAGAAAAGCACATTAATTAATATATTTTTTATTTTCTAATATTTTTCTCATCATCCATCTCTGCCAGAGATTATTGTTAAAGCCGAAAGTTTTGATGTATTTATGTGGATATTAGGAACAATTTAAAATAACTTCTGTGATGGTTAAAATTAAACAAACTTTCCCTTCACACTTTTCTTCCTGTCTCCAATATCTGTAGAGGAAAACAACCTGCATGTCTTAAAGCATAAATCAGCTTTCAATGAAAGAGGATACAAGTTTCTCCTGAGGGATTTTGTGTGCTTTCTGCAGTAGAATGTAGTGCTGGAAGTATTTGACACAAGGGTGCCAGCAGGATGTCAGTTGGACACTCAAATCTAATATTGAAACACATCACTTCCCAGATGTGACATTTACGCCACCTACAATGCTCGTCACCAGCAATGTCACTCCTCCAACGCCTGAACCTGGGCTTCTCCTTCCCATGCAGAACTTACACTACCTGCCTGTAAAAGATCAACTAATAAACTTTTGTGTCTCTTAACTTGAAGGTGAGAAATTGCTGTGGATTATTTGCTCTGCTGCTCTTGAAAGTAGGAAAAAGGTTTATGGTGTCTTTGAATAGAAAGAGATCATGGCCCATTTGCCCAGCAAGTCAGTGAACTGCTTTATTTTTTTTCCATTATTAATAAACAAATTAGTAGAGGAAGTCACTCCTATAAGCATATCTCAGCATAAAAAGGAGAAACAGCCATGGCTCCACTTGGTTACCCATCAGACCGATCATTTTTACTGACACACACAACATAGCGGGATTTGAAGCTGTACAATTGGAAATTTGAACATAAACCCATGTATTTTCAAGCAACATCATTTCAAAGTTGAATATAATATATGAATATATAATTTTGACACTATATATTTTCAAAACTCTGTTTAGAAAAAAAGTGTTTTAAAGCTATCCTGGGAATCCAGCCTGAGCACAACTCTATCCTAAAATATCATTCTTCCACTGGTGAAGCAGGTAACCCCTCTCTTGACTAGTGCTGGTTAAAACAAATTATGGGGCATATGTAGGCTGAAAGCAGCAAGACCTTGGGATTAGTTATACAGCCTTAATATTTAATTCAGTACTGCAGATATGAGATATAATGCAGATATAAGCAGTCTTATAAAGATATTAAAATAAAGATGATATTTGGTAGAAGACAGAAGTTATTAATCAATTGCTTTTCAGGAGGGGAGGAGCTCAGCAATCTTTCCTGATGAGGGAAAGATACTTGATTTACCTCATGATAACACTGTTCATAGATGTGAACTCTCAATGACTGTAGATTTTTAAATACCTATGTGCAGGTTCTTACATGAATCCACACATCCCCTTCCCCCTTACCACAATCTAGAAATCCCACAGTAGTACTAAATGTGCCAGTTTGCTAAAATCAGCAGCTGTGGTATTACTAAGGGGAACTGTCATAATTCAGGTTTGACAAAGGCCCCAGTTTAAGAATGTGATCCTTCCCTGATCTGGGTGCCTTAGTGCCGTGTTACACTACTTGGAGAGGGACTGCTCAGGAGAGAAGAATGTCTGGTGGGTGGGAGAGAAATATGTTGATAAAAGAGCCTCATACTGGGTTTAAGACCACGTTATTCAACATGTATAAAAGTGGGTAAAACTACTTAAATGTAGGTAGGGGAAGTTCACAGGTGAAAAACAGACCCCAAAATCCACCCGTAACAGGGGACTTTTTTCTCCAGTCTCATGATTCAAAGGCTGTGAGGCATGATTTTGGGACTTTAGACCTAGCAAAAGTTTCTCAGTCATCCCTGAGAGCACCAGAGTGCAGCTGTTGCAGGGCAGATTTACTCCCTGGTACCTACCAGCTTGCATGGAAAAGATCCCAGAGCCAGAGGAATGGCTCCATGGCCAGGAGAAGCATCAGGAAGCCCAGAAAAGCTGTCATAGATTTGAGGCTAAACTGTCAAGTGAACATGCTGAGGAAAGTGTAGGTGTTGGAGCAGCAGCAGTGAAAGTGAGCCGCTGAGAGTGGCTCTGCTTCACACCCTCTTCTTCACACCTGAAACCATCAGGCACTTGGGCTCAATGACTTCCTAAAGCTGTTGCAGCTAAATTGGTGGCCTTGGCAGCAGGGAGGGGGGTAATTGTATCTGGCTTCTGTTAAAGAAATGGCTCATTTGAAAACCCAGCTGACCAAACTTTCTTATTGGCTTATGCTGGAACTACAAAGTTTTAGAAGAAGATGAGAGGTGTGATTCCCATTCCTCTCTCCTGCATCAGGGTGCTCATGGATGCTGGTTGAAGCACAGCCAAGTGCCAGCAGTTTGGCACTAGGGGCTAACAAGTGGATGGATACTGTGCTGGATTCCCAAAAGAGCAAGCTGGGATATTGGAGAACAGGCTGGGATATCGGGGAACAGGCTGTTTTAATAAGGTGAGGAGGTCTGGCTATGCTGGCACACTGTTAGAGGTGAATGTGTCTCACTGCCAGGCTTAAAGAAAATCTGACTTCAAACAGCTGAACAAAGAAACACCAAGACCTATGTCTAAATGCATGGGTGTACCCCTTAGAAAGGGGTGCTCTGTTATCCTTTAGATTTTAGGATTTCCCCAGCAGCTACTTGTAGTTATCTTCCTCCTTATTCTTGGCCTCCAGGCCTTCAAACAGGAGACTCCTGCCAAACCTTTGGCACCGGCAGTTAGAAACACACTAAGAGCCACAGAAAGGCCCAGTCTAGAGCCATGTCCCACTCAAACTACTGTGATGGCTCAAAATCATCTCTGGGGTGGCAACTGTTCAGCTGGAGTTGCTGGAGATTTCTGGACTGAGTTCATACATCTCACCCTTCAGTGAACACCAGCATGTGGCCACATGTGACAGCTGGACCAATGCAAGGCAGTAAGAAAGGTCTTCAAGTCCTGAGCAAGCAGAGGACAACCACAGACACCCTGTGGCCAAGAGAAAGACTTGTTCCTGCTAGGAGGAGCATCGTTTGCAGACCTGTGAAGGTGGGATCTCATCACCTCCAGGGCAGGCAAGATGGTCAGCCTGGGAGTGGCATGGCCAGGCCTATGGCTTGTGGCATCCCTTAGCTGGCCCCTCTGTGCTCCTATGGGGCCTCTGTTGCTGCCACACAAGAACAGGGCAGTGTTGTAGCAGAATTGATGTGAGTTTTAATGACCATTCAGTTATCCTACCTTGTGGTAAGTGGCTTTGCTTATTTAAAGTTGGCTGTGGATGGTGGCTGGCCAATGGCTCTGCTTGTTTCCCATGTCTTGGTTTGTTTTAATTAATGGTCAAGGGTTGTGTCTGACCACAGTGTGGTCCTGTGTGCTGTTGGCCTGTCAGTGCTGAGTCCTGCCCAGGCTCTGTCCTTTGTTGCTGACCTGGTCACCTCCTGCAGCCTGTCATCACCTGCGTCTGTCTTTCCCTGTCTGTGGTCTCTGTACTGCCACGGTTCATTCCTGCCTTTCACCATCCTGCTGCTGCTTTTCCTCCCTCTGTCTCAAGGCAGAGGTTTTCAAACCACTGCCATCCCAGGAGATTCACAAATGGTAAATCATACAAATTCTGTTGCTCAAGCTCCTGGAAGTCAGAGGATGCTGGATCAGAGGCAAGTGTCCAATGCCACCAGGCAGTGACGCAGATTATATTTGTTCATGACCAAACACATCTGATCAAACTCCCAAATTCACAAGCCTCCCCTCTTCCTGCACTGACACCTTCACTGCAGTCATTACAGTCACAGGGATCACAGGCTCCTTCTGCATCCCCACAATGTGTTTGTCTCTTTCATCCCTCTGAACTCCCCCAGTCAGAGCATGGGTTAACTCTGCTGCAAAGAGTGAGCATGGATAGGATGGTTTCTTTTTGCCAGGAGTAGAAAAATGCAAAGATAGTGTTGAGTTTTGACCTTGTGACAGCAGATGGACTCTCCCTAATGGGGGTCTTGGCACTGCCCTTGTGGGTCTGTACAGAAACTGCTGTGACGTGGGAGCTGCACTGATGGTATCATCAGTACTAAAGATGTTGCTGGGGAAAAACAGAGCAAAGAGGTGCCCAAAGTAATTTCGTGACCTGTCAGACTCGAGCTCACTGGCAATGGCTGTTACTTACAAGTCTAGCTATTTTCATCTCAAAACTGTTACTTTTGTCTAAAGTAGATGTATCTCAGCAAGCAGGATTTGTAAAGCCTTGTGAAAACCACAGTGCCATCTTTATTGAAACAATCCTATTCTTAACAGAATGCCTACAAATGGTATTTAACAGTGCTCTGAACTTAGACACAAATATTTCCTCCTTCTCCATTTACCATGAAACACAATTTCTTTTTCCTTTTCATCCTATGATTTGCTCTCAACTAACTGGAGAACTCCCATTTTCCCTTTTCACATCTGGGTCACCTCCTGTAGCTACCTACTCCCATACCAGCAGCAGGGCTTCCCCCTTAGCACTTTAGTGATACCATCAAAAACTGACGCTCAAAGATTCCCCTTTGCATGTACACACATCTCTGATGTCCCTGTAAGCCCACTCACTTCTGCTAAATCTGTGTTGTTTTGTCTGAATCCTCATCTCTGATCTTTTCTGAGTCTTTATACATTTACCACAATGAGCATCTCATTCTTTTTGGGACACTTAGGGTCTACTACCCAGTTAGTAGATATTTCCCAAAGTGCAGCGCTACTTGTGTGATCACGGTGAGGCTGTAAGATCAAGGTCTCCCCAGGAGGCTTGGGAAATGCTGAACCTGAAAGAGCTGTCTGCACTTTCAGGCAAAAATCTGAACAGAGGGGGTGCCCAATTCAAACTCTGAGACTTCTTTAAATATATTGTCCTGTGTACAGAACTTTGGAAAACATGTCAGAAGAAAATCAGTCTTGCCCATTACGTACTAAGGTGCAGAATAAGTGTTTTGTTCTGTTTTGGGTTTTTTTTCCCCCATACACCCCTGTTCCCCACAATGAAATTACTGGAAGTTAAAGAGATGCTGGTTTAGAGGCAGCAGCAGATCTGAATGGGATTATGAGAAGGACAGGTTTAAAATAAACCCAGATCCTCTTTGGTCATTGGCAAAGTAGTCAACTCCGAAAATATTTGACCAAAAAAGAAAAGTTAATTTTAACTACAGTTAGTCTCCACATTCCTGAGTGCCAGAGATCAGCAGTGCTGATGAATAAAAGGTGGAGAAAAAGAAGGAATGTAGTGTATCCAATTAGTCGCTATAGACCAGCAGGTAAACTTAACAATTAAATGCCTGCCTTGCTTTTCCAGCAGAGTAAGGATGAGAGGAAAGGCTGGATGCAATTCTCCTCAAAAGAAACCCAGCATTCATATTTCTATTAAAATTCTCTATTCATGCCTCATGCACTGCAGTAATAGCTAAAACTAACCTCACAGTAACCTCTATTCTGCCAAAATCCTTCAATCCTAATAATCATCTATCCCTGACTAGAACTAAAGTTGATTTCTAAGAGAAATATGTTTTTTATAGGAAAGGGAAGGGAATTTGTAAGGAAGACAGGTGGGAAGGACTGCATCAACTGCAATTAATTAATGGAGACCCAGCAACGTTATCAACCACAAGGAGATTTAGACTATGGTGAAACACCAGCACATTCTGCAGTTCTTGAGCACAAACACCCGGCACGGAGAAACAGTGCTCAAAACAGAACAAAGGAAAATGTTGCTAAATAGAAGCAATGCCTGGACTCAGAGATGGAATACTTACCTTTTCTTTCTTTCTTTCTTTTTTTTCCCCTTTTTTCCCCCTTGGTTTTTGCAGAGGAGGCGATGGAGTGCTCCAGCTCTTGCCGCGCTCAGAGGCTGCTCTGACAGAACTGCAGGAAGTAGCTGACGATACCGCGGGCAGCCCTAAATGCTGTGAGCTAAAAGAAGCTCTGGTGGCACACCTTCATCCCCAAGTGAGTCGCTTTTAGTTGGGGTACGCACAGGAAGCAGAGGCTGCTTTCAGCGTCAGCAGAGCACCTAGAAGGAGAAGCAGCCTTAAAAAAGTGTTTGCTGACAAATTCTGTCGCTTGTACAGGGGTGGGAGGTTGCTTTTGTGACTGCCAGACTCTTGTTTGGGCTCCTGCTCTAGGCATGCACCTCAATCACTGCGCAAACGTGCTCCGGATGGACAAGGGACCGATGAACTGTCCCCAGCCCTGTGGCTCCTCAGGAGCAGGGGGCCTGTGGGAGGTGCTTATTCCGTATTTCTGCAGTGGAGGTAACTCCCACTCTGGGTGCGACACATGAACTCACCTGAGTATGCGTGAATTGGCTGGGCATTGAAAAATGGGAAGCAGTATTAGAGCCCAATAAAGGGAGTGGTGATAGGTGGAAGAGCCTATTCTGGTGCCAGTTGGGATAGAAAAGGCTGAGAATGCTAAAGAAGACTAGATGGTGATTTCAGCACCTTCTAGAAGAAGAAGAATTCAGTTGCAGTAGTTCGTTAATAGCAAAGGGCATTGATAAGAAGGAGCATATGATCTTTACCAAGTGCCCTGGTTCAGGCTTTATGTGAAGGAGGAAGAAGATCCCGATGTTGTGTTGCCAGACTAGACCTTGTTTGTGAGACCCATTCCATGTGGTTTTGCAGATGCAGTGTTTCACTCAGTGAAAGTCAGTTAAAGCCAGATTTATAAAGTTTTCAGGTAACTTCTCCATCAACTTCTACCAATTCCACTTGCAGTGAGGTGCTTACAGGGCCCCACAAGGATCTGTCAGTGCTTGCAGGCTGCTGAGGGCTAAGGTGGGACAGAATGGATCTGGGAGGCAACCTTAGGCAAGCAGAGAACTGAATTCACTTTTGGTATCTGTATTGAAAGTGAAACATTTCTTCTGAAAATTAAAGAAATGCTTGGTATGTACTTTCATTCTGATGTGAAAAAGTTTAGTTCTGTTCTGCTGGAGAAAGTTTCTGGGGATGGGCTTTTCTGAAAAGAGCAATTTATTCTCAGGAACCAGGAGGAATTGGGAAGGAAGAGGCTGAAGCTGGTTTCCATCTGTGGAGGAGAATAGGTAAAATTTCTGTCTGTACCAGCTCAGCCTGACTGGGCATAGTGCTGGAACCAGTCTGTGCACTGCCTCAAACACATGATTGCATCTTGTTCCTTCTCAGTGTAGAAATAAAACCCAAAGGAAAACACAAAGAATGAAGGAATAATGTTTCTGAGATGACTAGAGCTGTTTTCTCTTTGTAGATGACCATTCTTCATTCAGAGCTGTGGAATAGAAAAGAGCAGAGTGCTCTTAGACCTGAAAAACTGGAGTTTTCACAGAGACCAGTGGGCTCCTCTGTGGTATTTGTAATGTACCAGTTCACAGATCCCATTTGGCTGCAATCAGCTGTGGGGTCAAGTACCTGCCCGATTATTCTTTCCCTGATGGTGGGTTTAGGATAGTCAGAGACACATTTGCATCTTTCAGCTGGATTTTATGATGAAACTCTGAAAATTGCATAGTCCTCCGTAGAGAAATGAAAGGTGACACATCTCTGGCCCTTGATCTTCCAGTCAGACTTGAAAAATATTACTATTTATCTTCTTCGTGCTTCTCTCAGTAGTGCAGCCCCAACTGACATCACCCACAACCATTTTCCTGCAAGATGAAGACTGATCCAATATTTCATGTTGGAAGATGCTTTCAAGAACTTTTGACAAGATCTTCTGTGACTGGAGATGAACACAGAGCTAGACCTTCTGTGGGCAACAAAATGAAACCAAACGTTTCAAGTAAGTTTACTCTGTTTTCAGGAGAGATAATGCAAGCAGTACAGCAATATAAAGTTTGGCCTGAGCTGTATTGTTCTGGTGTCTTACCTAGGCAGTGAAAAAAGATCAGATGAAGAACCATTTAAAACAGAGAGCAGAAACTCTCTGGCCAGATCCAATTGAAGTAAGTGGAAATGTTTCTTTTCACCTCAGTGAGTTTAGATTCGGCATTTTGAGAATATTTCTTTCTACCATTTAATTTCTGGGTGCTATTTAGCTAGTTGTCTTTAAAGTAGCATGTTAAAGAAGTTAAGCTGCATATGAGATGTCTTCTATGCACTCTTCATCATTTTACTGCTGGGGTACAGTGACTGCCCATAGAATATGAGAGGAAAGGGTCCAGCGTTGTTTTAACTCAGTTCTGCATAACACAGAATTTTTTCACAGGATTTTCACAGCACTGTGATAGAGCAATTGCTGTGCCTGACTGACCAGTGAACAGAAATAACTCTGGAAGACTTACGGGGTCCAATGAATTTGAAAAGCTTGAGTTTTTCACTCCCCTTTCATTTAGAAACTATCAAGAGAAAAGCTGGCAGGATATTTCTCTGTTCCACTGAGTATGAAAATGCTCTGTGTTAACATTATCCTCCCCTGGTCATGACCAACAAGAACCTACAAATGGAGGAAATGTCAGCTCATCTGCCTCTCCTTCTTCCACCTGCAACTGAATGCAGTCATGGTCATATAATGCAAAAGGTTACCCAGGAATACAATTTTGTACAGTTGTGCATCCTCTTTGTAGGTAACCAAGGTTCATTTTTCTTGGAAAATGATAGAATATGGCTTTAAATTTGCAGCATGGGAAGTGAGGAAATGAAAACAGTGTCTCGAAGTACAGGTCTTGGTAGGAAACAGCCAAATGTCTGTCCTGTTATTAGGCAGGGCACTGAATGGGGACTGAGCTGCAAACCTGTCTGGGGACTGCAGCATGTACAGGATGGCAAAAAGGACTTGCTTAATCATAAGCAAAGCAGAAAGGTGCCCAAGAGTCTCTCTAGGGCAGCAGTGGCCAGGGGCTAAGAAGCACCCAGGACTGAATTCTGCTCTGGGCTCCTGCGGCCAAAGCACTGTATGAGTGCCCCTGCACTGGTATGATCCACAGCTGTGCCTACCAAAGAATCCCAGTAGCTTGTGGCTCAAACTTGGGTTGTCTGTGACAGTGGCTATGATGTTCTTGGTCTGGGACAGGGATAAAAGCTGGCCACAGTGCTTTTTTTCAGTCTATATCAGGATCAACTATAGGTTGGGTCCCTCAAGCCAGAATATGTTAAACTCTGCTAAAACAGAAGCTCAGCTTCTTCCCAACCACTTTCTACTTGCGGAATCTTCCCCTTACACATGAGGTGTCTACATGTGCCACCCTGGCAACCAGGCCAGCTGAGTGGCAAAACCATTGAGCTGAGCCCAGCACAGAGCTCACACGGACTTCTGGCTGACCATGCACACCCAATACATAGAGTGCAGTCTGCAGGGAATGCAGAAGCCTTCCAGTCTTCACTGGAAATGAAAAGGGGGGCTGTCAGTTGCTCAGATTTTTGATTCAGTGGCTTTCCTACATGTAAAAAGCCTGCTGCTTAGTCAGGCTGCACAAATGCTTGCATCTCATGTCTGCATTGGAAAGCCCTCCTGCTTTAAGTTGCCTGTTTTTGTGAGTGGCGTGTAGAAATTTGGCTGTCCTCCTTTTTCACTGGGGCAGTGACGTACTGTGTGCCTCAGGGGTGGAAATCCACTAAGTTGAATATGTGACTGATGATGCCCTCATCAAGGAAAGGTCTCTCACTCTGAAGAGAAAAGCCTTATCATGGTTGACAGTCCTACCCCATCATGCACTGGGATGAACATGGTCCCCATCAGGAGCTCACTGGCCAAGTGCAACTGGTTGTCACACAGAGCTTCTGAGAGACCTTTGACACCACTGACTTCTCTGGGGCAACAACAGCTTTGTCCTCTGTGTGTAAGAGTGGAGAGGTGCCACTCTGTACTTGGGGTCCTTGGGATGAGGTGGGGTTATATCTAACAGCTTCTTTGGGACATCCTGCTGCCAGTGGTGCTGCCAAAGCTGAGACAGCGAGTGTGCTGCTGCAGCTCAGGGAATTTGTCTCCATGCTTTGAACTCAGTCTCCAAATATGTGTCTCCCCAAGCATCTCAGCCCATCCACTTTGTCCTTTCATTCAGATCCAGCTTCAGAATAAAAGGCAATGGAAAACATAAATATAATTGGTTAGCAGACACCCATCACTACCTGCCACACTGCGCTGCAGGCTCGGCTCTGCTGCTCACGCCGCACGTGCAGCCTTGTGACAGATATGTCTGGCTTTCTCTTCTTGTGAAAACCCCTCCTTATTCTAGGAAACTCTAACACACACAGGGGTAAAGGTTACAGTTCTTAGTGTGGGGAGGAAAAGGGTGCGGTTCAAAGACTACTAATTTAGAATTTTTTTACAAACTTAAAGCAGCAGCAGTTCTGGGCCAAGACCTGAAGTCGGTTTAACCCTCACAGACTCAGAGAGAAGTTCAAGCTGGTTTTGCATCTTGTGCAAACAGGTAATGTGGCTACCCAGTGCTCTGTGCTACTGCAGGGCTCTTAGATTTTTTGGTATTAAATCTCAGGTTAATACAAAAACTGTGTCAACCATGGAAACAAAGTAATAAAATTCATCCTTCCATTCAGAATCCCGAGGGAGCAGAGTGGCTGAAGGACTAGGACCTGACGTACACAGCAGTGCCGTGACAGAGGGGTCCAGATAAACCAAATCCCACTCAAACATTCTGCTGTAAGTCCAAACATTTTTTCTGCTACCGTTGTTTTCCCCTTAGCCTCCATCAGTTTGCTCTGCAGCCAGGCTGGACCCAGCTGATGCAGCAGAGATTCAAAGGGCTTTGCTGTTTACATTGCATCAGCTCCTCTTGCTGTGGTCAGGGAGCCTCACTGCCAGCTCTCCATGGCAAAGATCCCAGCAGTCCACCTTGCAGAGCTGCACCAAGCCCCTGAAGGGGGGTGGCTTTAGGAAGCTGGTGCCCTGCTAGGGGAGGATGTCACAGAACTGGCAGGCGCCTGTGGGTGACCCTGGCATGTCTGTGCTCGGCTCAGTGCTGAGGGGCACCTTAGAGAAATACTGCAGACAGGAAAGCAGGAAATGTTTTGCAGAACAGAGATAACATAGAAAATAATGCTCTGTAAATGGTTTGATTTACTGATTTACATGTACAGGGGCTGCCATGTAAAGCACACAGGAAAAGGAAATGGAATGGAGGAGGAGGGGGAGGAAAAAGGCAAGAGGACAACAAAACAGGCTGGCAGGTTTCATGGGGAGCAGGACTTCATGTCCTGGGTTTTCTCCTGAGCATGGTGTGTTGTGGAGGTCTGCAATCACACATGGACACTCAGGATTGTGAGCCCTTTGGTTCAAAAGTATGTCTCTCTTTATCAAAATGGGCAACTTGCTTCATCTTGGGATTCTTCTGCACTGAGAATTCCCTGATGTGTACAGCTGGAATCATCCTGCGCATGCCAGACCTTGTCTAAAGCAAACCAGTCCCTGAGCCACTGATCTGAACTCCACCTGTGTGATGGGGAAGTCACAGAGGGTGGAGTTGTGAGCCCTGCGCTGTGCTGATCAGATTCTCTCAAAAAAAGAAGACTTCAGAGGTCTCCATGACTTCCTGTGGGTGAACCCTCACATAACATGAACCTCAGCCACTGATCTGAACTCCACCTGTGTGATGGGGAAGTCACAGAGGGTGGAGTTGTGAGCCCTGCGCTGTGCTGATCAGATTCTCTCGAAAAAAGAAGACTTCAGAGGTCGCTGTGACTTCCTGTGGGTGAGCCCTCACATAACATGAGCCTCAGCAAGCAGTGGGATGCACCTGCCAGCAGCAAGTCTCTCTGCAGAACCTCTGTGCACAGCTGGTTTTTGTGGACCTTTGCCAGACTTTTTGTGGTCCACCTGACTGCACCTCAGTGGGGGAGCTCACAGAGCTGGGCAGGTTCCACTTTGCAATAACTTGTTTCTTCATTTGGCCCACTTCCTTTGTGTCACTGACCCACAGTGGGGAAACTGAGGCTCACGTGTGGGTGGTGAGCTGGGTGATGAATCCACTCTGCAGTGGCCAGGCCACGGAACCATCTCCTGCAGTTGGATAGTTACCTCGGAAGTCTTTTTTGAGGCACCTCCTCTGAGTCTGAGGGGTTCTGGAATCATAGAATAGAATCATTTAGGTTGGAAAAAACCTCTAGGATCATCCAGAACAAACAGTAACCTAGCACTGCCAAATCCACCACTAAACCATGTCCCTAGGCACCACATCTTCACAAACTTAATCATTTGGAGAAAGGAAAATGCCTCATAAAAGTATGACATCCAGCCTTCAATTAAGAAAGATTTAGTGGGACACATATTTTGAGATCTCAGATAAATTCCCTGATACAGTCTGAAAAAGGAAGTATGGTCTTCCTTGACATTTCTAGTGTACACCCCAAGGCGAAAAAAAATCCAAGCTTTTCCCCCTCCTTTCCCACCAGTCTTTCAGATTCTCTTACTCCATCATAAAGACAACAGAAAAATCTACTGGAAATCACCCTTAAAAACTCCGACTTTTGAGCTCTGGCACAATTTTTTTTAGTATAAACATATCTTCCTATGAATTGGTTTTCCTGTAGACACCTGGGATTTTGTTCTGTGTTCAGCAGTTTGCTTTCACTTAAACAATGAATTTACAGTCTTGTTTTCCAAGCACGATTTCCATGCCCTCCTTGGTGCTGGGACTGTACTTTTTGAAGATTCGTTTGTGAAACAACCACATAAGTTGGAAAGATTCTTCGACATTACAAAACATCCCTTCCATCATCTTTTCTCCAGGCACTAGCAGCTTCAGTCATTTCGTAAATAGAATTACTCGTGGAAAGACAGATGGTGATGCTTCACCTGGTGCTGGGGTGACACAGGCACATTTTAACACGTGACACTGGGGATGGGAAGTCTGTCTGTCTGTCTGTCTGTGGTGCATGAGAGTGATACCTGTGGTAGCTTTTCTGGCGTGAGTTTGCTGAGTGGAAGCAGGTGGACCTTGACACCACAACGCTCTGTGCTCTCCAGGCTACCCAGATGTGGGATGTTTTTGCATGAAACCTCTGCACAGCCAAACCTGCAGGTTTCAACATTTTAAGAAATGCAAATATTTTATAATTCTTTGCCAGCCTTGGTAGCGTGTGCCGTCAGATAATGGGAAGAAAAGACTCATCTTGTGGCCTCTTTTCATTAATCTCATCTCTGTCTGAGTTTTAGTTTTCTGTTTAAAAGACAGCTGTGAGTTCTTTCAAATACTTTCTTTGCCGGTATTTTGAGATGAAGTGGCAAAAAGATACTGTAAGAGTGTTACAGTGAACCATGACCAACCCCAGGGCCAGCCGGATCAAGTGGACCAAAAGGTCCATTGGTTTGGTGCTGCCACAGCCCAAAAGCCCTGAGCATTCAAAAGGCTGTGAAAAATACATAAATCCGTGCCTTACCATTGGCTGCAGCCCTCCCCTCCCCTTATTTCTCATATTTGGTTGCCTTTCCAGAAAGTTCTATGTTCTCCGGTTGTTAATTGGTCCTTGTTACTCCTCCCTGCCTACCCCTTCTCCCATTTGCTGTGCTTCCTTCTCCCCACCTCGGTAACACCCCCTGGCTGATGTTCCATTGGTTACTGTGTGTTTTCCCCACCCATATTGTGGGGGTGCAAGACCCCCTGCAAGCCACGTGGCTTCAGCTTTCTCCGTGGATTTTTCTCCCAAATAAACTGTCTACCTCGACAAAGAAGTCCCTCTGCCTTTTTCCTTCCTCCTTTGTGCACCTGTGCCATTGGTGGGCAAGGTGAGCCCGACCCAAAGCTTCGCCTGCCCTCCGTGATTCGGCTCTGTCCCCCTGCTTCGGAGCAGGCAGGGATTGCCTGGTGCCTGTGGGCCTGCAGGCACGGCACTGCGGCGTAAGAGACCCAGTTGTTAACCACAAATGAAAAAAAATAACTCGAACTATAGATATCTACTTACAATGAGACATGGAAATCCCAGAATTTTCCAGAACCAAATGCTCCCACTGACCTGACTGAGTGGAAGTGTCATGGTGTGCTGTCCCAGCATCACTGCTCAGGTCCCAGGCCAGCAGGAGAAAGGCAGGCTGCAGGCCAGCTGCATCCTGGAGCTGAAGTTTATGGAATCACACAGCGAATACATGGGTGAAAATAAAGTGTGTCTTGTTATGCTCCCAAGCACCAAGGAAAAAAATACAAGCACATCCATAAATGTCTCCCATTCCTCTGCAGAGGCACTTTCCTGTCTGATCAGCTTGGATGACATCCTGGCACTTTCAGGAACAGGAGGAAAGGGCTATGAGGACAGAAGAAGAAAGAAGATGGTCCAGAAAGAATGCAACATCTTTTCTCTGCTTGGTTTCAAGACGATTGGGATGCCTAGCTGTTGGTGAGGGCTCTGGGCAATGATAAACAAGCTCATGTCTTCTGCAGAGAGATGGACATGAATGTCTGTAGGTAGCTGCAGGAGCACCTACTGGTATCCTACACATGGTTTTGGGTGCCCTGGAGAAACCTGACATTGAATGGCCAGGCAGTCCCTTTGCGCAGGACTTTAAAGACCAGGAAAACAGGTTGCTCCAAGCCCCATACAACCTGGCCTTGAACACTCCCTGGGATGGGGCAGCCACAGCTTCTCTGGGCAACCTGTGCCAGGGCCTCAGCACCCTCACAGCAAAGAATTTCTTCTCAGTATCTAAACCCACCCTCTGCTGGTTTGAATCCATTATTCCTTGTCCTGTCACTCCATGCCCTTGTAAAAAGTCTCTCTCCAGTGCTCCTGTAGCTCCTTTAGGCACTGGAAGGTCTCCCTGGAACCTTCTTTACTGCAGGCTGAACATCTCCAACTTTCTCCAGTCTGTCTTCATAGCAGAGATGCTCCAGCACCCTGAGCATCTTCATGGCCTGCTCTGGGCCTGCTCCAGCAGATCCACATCTTTCTGATATTGGGACACCCAGTGCCAGATGTCCAGCAGCACTGCAGGTGGGGTCTCACCAGAGTGGAGGAGAGAGACAGAATCCCCTCCCTTGACCTGCTGCTGAGAACATGGTTGGCTTTCAGCACCCCCAAGTGCTTCTCAGGAGGTCTGCTCTTAATCCATCCTGGTTCTGTCTGCTGGCTGGTGGAAGGACAGCCACAGATATGTCAGCTAATCCTTTTGCTTTGAAATTTTATTTAAAAAAAATAATTAATAAAATGTACACCGTGGATACTACACCTCT
>NW_008237222.1:12678402-12681060 GCF_000691975.1 Corvus brachyrhynchos
TCTTAGCAATCCAAAGGCAGAAAAACAGGAGGAGAGAATGAAAGCTGATGTGCTATTTATAAAAACGGTATCTTCCGGTGTTCTCTGTTACTGCTCTATGGTTCCCCTATAGTGGTTTGTTGTAAAAAAATTATGAACCTGCCATGGTAATCTAAGATTTGTGCCCCTTTACCTAGCAACAATATTTTCTCTTAGGACACTATCTTCTGTCTTCTGCTAGAGGGGGTCTTAGTAGAAGCATCAGTAATAGGACAACAAAACAATAAATAATCTGTTATGATGTCTAAATCCTTTTGAAAAATGGAAGTAGCATGCTGGTATTTGCTCTTCAAAGTATTATCCATTATTTGGGAATGAAGGAGCAACCTCTTGTAGTTAAAAACCTTATCAAGCTCAATCACAAAATCAAATGAAAAGCTGTATTCAAATGCAACCTAATTTATAAATTGAATTATTTCTTGATTGAGTAAGAAATTTTAATAGTCTAAAATGAAAAATGGGATTCTATCAGCTCTTGATCTTTCTTTGGTAACCACCAGATTACAAGTAGTCCCTAATTCTTTGTCTGCTACTGAATTTAGTTCACTTTATTTTAGCATATTTGAAGGGAGTTTGTTTATGGTATAACTGGTGGGAAATTCCAGACGGAAAGGAGGAGTTAGTACATACAGAGACGGACTCTGAGCTTTTCTTGTAAGCCTTGGTTTTCTTTTGCAAAGGAAAAAACAAAACAACAACACCCTTTTACCAGTGCTTTTTCATCTGGCTGTGTGGGTGGTATGTTGAAGTAATAGTTTGTTGGAGATTAAAGAGAAGAGTGACTGCTGTGTAGCTGCTATCAGAAGGGGGAATCCCAGCTCTTTAAAGAGTGTGCACAACTAGACGTGAGCAGTGTTATTATAGGGTTCAAAAGAAAAACCAGCCCAAACAATCCCCTTCTCACCAAACCTCCCCTGGATTTCCAGAGTGTGTAGCAGTGGGCCAGATCTGTGACTGGGAGATCTCTGCCAGAGTTGCTGTGTGTGGCTGCTGAGTCTGGGCTCTGTGTTGAGTCTGCAGAGGTCCTGTCCTGCTGGGTTAAAGCATCTCCTGCAGGGATGGGCAGCCTTGCTCTGGAGATGCAAAGGATGGAGACCCCACCAGTCCCCTGATGTGCTTGGTGTTTTGTCCCAGTCATCAAAGAGTACTGGTGGAAACTTTTCTTTCTTCCAGGCTGGACCCAGCAGAAGCCAGTGTGTTGTTGATATGAAAGGAATACACCTGCTTTATACGTAAGGAACACACCTATTTCCCACCTAAAGTAAAGCAGTCTTTAGTTCCTGGTGTTTTCTTCCACATGAATTCAAGGCACAAGAAAAGGCACAACTCCCGGAAGCCATTCTTAGCAGAATGGCAGACACTTACCATGAACCCCCCTTTTGTAGCCCACATTTAACCCACAGTCTGTTTCTTCTCCTTAGCAATCATACTTTTTTTATCATCTGTGGTCCCTAGATGCCTACAGATGGGTCTTCCTACGTGCCACTGCTGAGCAGTAAAGCACCTCAGCAGTCTCACTTTAGTGCCTGGTAAAACTAAGGAGACTAATCTGGGAATTACTGAAAAGCACTTGGAAGACAAGGCAGTCACTGGTCACAGCCAGCACAGGTTCATGAGGGGAAAGTCCTGCTTGACAAACTTAATTTCCTTTTATGGCAAGGTAACCAGTCATAATAATAACCCTTGATCAAGGGAAGTTGATGTAATCATTTTGGGTTCCAGTAAAGCTTTTGACACTGTCTCTTACAGGATCCTTCTGGACAAAATGTCCAGCAAACAGCTGGATAAATACACATCTATGATTCCGTGACTCCCCAGCCAGTGTCAGGTTCCTGTGGGTTCATCTGGGTTGCTCTGGAGAAAGGGGTGAAGAGAGGAGGGGTGGAAGAGGATGAGGACTGTACCTCTCCCACCGAAAGCAGGCCAAGTATATGGAAAATACATCCATGTTTCAGAAGGGAAGCAGTTGGGGAACTGGCTGTGGCTGGGGAACTCAGTTCTCAGAAGGAAGTCCCTGGTGCTGAGGCTATTTTTGTCTTCTAACAGACAACTGTAATGGATTAAATGGAAAAACAGCCCTGACAGCTGGGTCTGAAACATGCCTGCTGCCCATGCACCCTGCCAAAGGCCATGCTCAAGGCCAGACCTGTGCTGTCACAGTTAGAAGCCTGTGGTGATAGTTAGGAACTCAAGAAGAAAGTGGTGTTTTGTGAAAATATTTGTACAATTAGTCTACACACAGTCACAGTAGACTGAGAAGAGATTTGATGTGATGGATAAAGCAAATAAAAGACCAAAGAGCAGAGTGAGTCCTGAACCTCACACAGGGTGGTGTTTGCTCTGGTCTTTGCAGGTTGCCATTGCAGGTAGTTCATGGTTTCCTCTTTTCAGATTCCTTTGAAGAGCGCACATGTGAAAGTGTGCAGACAAGAGAAGGCAGCAAGAGTGGCTTTCCTGGGGAACCAAAGGTTTGCCTAGCCTCCAGTGGTGGCTCAAAGCAGCCCTTGGGGAAAAGCAGTGTAATGGGGGCAGCTCACAGTGTCCTCTCCCCAAAGCTGCTCCCTCACTCCACAAGTCTGCACTTCAGGGAGTGTTTCAGCAGTGATCTTTCTACTGCTT
>NW_008237222.1:12681072-12713964 GCF_000691975.1 Corvus brachyrhynchos
TCCCTACAGCTCTGCCTACATCTAACACCATAGACACACTCACAGTTGCTCTATTTCCTTTTCTCACAATGCTGTACTGTGACCCTGTGCTGTGATATTTGCAATTTCTCACTTCTCTAACTCTCACATCAGTTATGGGGTAACTTTTAGTGTTTTACTGGACATGGCCTTTTTCCCTGGTACAGCATCTGATGCCTTGGAAAACCCCAAATCTGCCATGTCTGGGCCAGGCTCATCAAAACTGGAACTCAGTTTGGCAAATAATTCGTGTTCTTTGAAAGATGCTGATTAGCATTTACTCTTCACTTCTGACTGTAATTACCCAGTTCATCCTCTTTACCCATTTGGAGTATTGATACACTATGAGCACTTCTTCAAATGGAAGTGGGAGAGAGATCAGTCATCTCTTTTGGGAATGCTAATTAGCCAAAGTGCTTATTTTAAATATTTTTCCCTTGCAGATCTTGCTTAGGAGCCTCTTGATGTTACTGAGCAAAATTTCCATCAGCAACCCCATGTTATACATGTACACAGTCTCACTTCTTTCTGAATACAGACAAATATCTATTCAATACTTTTCTTTTTTACATTACCATTCATTTTACTACCTCTCTCTAGTGATATTTTTGCACTATTTTTAAGCTACTTTTTTTCTTAGTAGACAAAAAAATACTTTCTCTGCTCTGTTCTTAGGTGTTTCTATATGGTTCTAATTTCACTTACTAATTTGTCCCACTTAGTTACTTCTATTTTATGTTAACTGGCAGCTGTTTCCACCTTTCACAGCTGTGATTGCTTTTCAGTTTCACATTGATTCCTTCACTTTGCTGAGGATGAGATTTTTAGCATGATCTGTTTGCACCCTTGTCTTGGAAATCCTGACTTTTTGACCATCTGATAAACCCCTCGTCAAAGGCCTGAACTGTCATTTGGGTTTTTCTACCCACATTTTGTCTAGCAATGAACCTGGATAGTAATTTTCCTTTGAGCTAGAGAATTTATCTTTTTAATGCTTAGTGTTTAGGGCAGACAAATAATCAGGTCACAATCAGGTCACAAAGATGCCTGGCATTCAGAGGTCAACAAACTTTCTACCCTGCACTTGGTTCACCACGATATGTTGTAATGAATGTTCTTACCGTGGGTGTGACCCTCATGGGTGTGACCCTTACCTGTACCACCCAAATGCTATTTTTCTACTGGCTGCTTACATCTCTAGCATGTGTCTCCCATGTGAAGCTCTCTATGCATACAGAACTCTTCTCTCCACAAATTGGATGAAGGTTAAATGAATAATGGGTTTAAAAGAACAATCACCCTGCTTTTTGACTCTGTGACTTTGTCTGGTGGTCTGTAGCAATCGTTCTGCAGATACTCTCCCTGTTCTGCTGAGCATCTTGTAAATCTGACTTAGCAGCTCACATGTCCACAGTGGTGCTAAATAGAACCACCCCCAGTCTGCCCTTCCTAATCAACAGTTTTATTTCAGTATCAGGGCAGTCATCTCGCCAGGGTTCCGTGACATCAGCTGCATCAGATTCCATCACAAGTAACTTTCTGTTCTTCTCATTTCTTACTGGCCCTTCTAGCACCCATATAATTGACACAAGTTTCTTTTTTCATCGTTCAGTCCTTCCATCATTCAGTCAGCAAGCTGCTGTCTGCATGTGGAGTTGCATGACACACACACTTTCTTGGCAGTGTTTATTGTTGCTGGTCCAGCCAGCCCTATATGGCTCCCTCTGAAAATGTGGGCAACCTACATGTGACAGTATTGGCTTTTTTTTTTTTTTTTTTCTCTTTCTGATGTTACCACTCTTCCTCAAGGACAGGGGACAAGCAAATCTGTTTGCCTCATACCCGTTGTGCTGGCCATCTACAACTCATTCATGAGTTGTCCTGCTTTGCTTTGGTACACCAGAATTCAGTCAAATACAAATCTTCTTTTTTTGTGTGTTGAGGCTATTATTTTGTGTCAGCTCTAGCTGGATGAAAACAAGAAATATCTGAATGCTCATGAGGAAATCTTTAGTTTTAGGATATTTCAAAATCAGTTTTGCTGATCTGTTGATACACGTGAATATTTGACAAGTGAAACTGCTTGTGAGTCACATCGCTGTTACGGTAATAAAAAATGAAACATCATCTGTAGTATCTGGGTTGAGCAAAGGTGGTTGTGAAACAAGCTGTTGTGGTGGGAATGTCTTTCCAGAAGGAGAAAAGGAGAAGGGTATGAGACAGTAATAGCAAGTGTGTATAGGAGAAAGTGAGAAACACCATGGGCCAGAGAGCCTCCCACTCCGGGAGTTGCCGTGGAACATGGCAGGGCAGGGCAGTGCCCAGCAGCACAGCCCCAGCTCCTGTCTCCCAGCTCCCACCCCTTAACAGGGAAGCGAAGTCCAGCCAGGACTCACCCAGGTGGAGATGTCTGTGCTTCTGTCTGCTGAGCCTGGAATGGGCTAGGGGAACATAATGGAAATCTTGAGCCGGGTGGAAGCATCTCCTGCGTACAGGCAGAGGGCTGCTGAGGCAGAGAGAGACCAGGATCCCATGGATGCTGCATTAGGTGATGTGGAGAGGGTCAGGGAGAGCCTTGAGAACAGTGAGGAATGTAAGGATGGAGAAGAGTCATCATTGTGCTATGTCTAGAAAATCAGGACAAAACTTGAAGGCAATGCAGCCAGAGTAGGCACAGGAAGAAAAGGCAGGAAGAGTGGGCTGGTGCAGGGAGGTGAAGAGGGTTTCTGTAGCCATGGCATTTGGGATGGGAAGTTAGGGGAGAAGAATTTGTGCTGCTGAAGGCTGGGATGGTGAAGAAGGTGTGGGCAGGATGTATTCGTGTGGGCAAGATGAGAACAGCCCCAGAGTGGTGATGCTATAGGCAAAGTTAGGAGTTATTGAATGCGCCTGCAAGGAGAAGATAAGGAGACAGGAGAAGAAAAGGAGAGTGACTTTGTCATGAAGGTGAAAGAAGGCATTAACAGGAATGGGAATGGGTCTAAAAGAAAGGTTTATGTAGGAAGAGCAGTCTTTGAGCTGCTCCTTCTGCAAGAATATATGAGGGACAAGAATGCAAGAGCTCACAGTTACAGAGAGGTCAGACTAACAGTACAGATGAAAATACCTTTCTGAGAAAAGTGGTTACTGAGGTAGGGAATAGGAACAAGTCTGCCAGAGGAGGGACTGGCAAATGGTGATGACACCTTCACTGGCAAGGCCTGCAGAAGTGGCATGAGGGGAAGACACCAGAGGAATAAAGTCCAGCTTCTGGAGCAGAATGGGCTGAAGGTTCGCAGGAAGGATCTGGATGGAGTCACATCCAGGTTTGTTAGTTTCTCCTCAGAGATGAAAATGGTAAGGATGAGCTTGGGAATAGAGACTGGGCAGGTGGACAGGCACTATCAGTTGTCCTGGGAGGTGAGGCACGAAGCCTCCAGTTTTTGGAAATGAGACGTAGCTACAAGAGAACTGAGGACATCTGCCCCAAATATGGAAAGGGCTTAGGAGAGCTACTCCAGGGCTTTAAGGAAATGAACCCCGGCGCTCCCCCCTGGAGGGAGTTAGGAGAACATCTAGTGGTGGCCTGGGGTGTTGTGAGGTTTCCCTCCATCCCTGTGACTGGTGGCCCCATGGTGTCTTCCCAATGACTCAGAGAATTTCCCGAGGCCCTCCTGAGAGCTCTCTCTGCATGCATCAAAACTGGTTTGTGGTTGGTTTCTTTCGAGCACCAAAACTGCAGAAGAAGTTTTCTAGCTCCCCTGTCTGAGAAATGGAGTAGGTCACTGGGAAAGCACATGTCAGATGGGAACTGGGTTGTCTGTCTGTCTGTCTGTCTGCCAGTTTGTGTGTCCCCAGGCAGGATGTCCTGGGTGGTTGGATCCTAACACCTACAGCCAGGGCTGTCCCCACCCTGCCACTTTGCCAGGGTCACAACTTCAGGTCTGAAGGGCTACATGAGAGACAGTGTGGATGCAGCCCTGCTTTTGGTGGGGAAGATAACTTCTAATACTTAAAAGTAAAAGTTCTATTTTTTTTTTTTTAACCTCTTAAAAGTAGAAGTTCTACCTCTTCAAAGCTTTGCTACTTTACTGCTTTACTGCTCATGGATAACCACCACAGCCCTTCTCTCCTCATGGACATGCAATTGGTTCCACATGTCCAAAAGATTCCCCCAGCTGGAGGAGCACAACTCTGCCCAAGAGCCACTGGGGAAGAAACCTCACACTGGGCCAGGAGCAGCTCAACAGAGCTACCTGCTGCTGATATCAAGCTGCTTTTACTTTTTTTTTCCATGGCTATTTATTAAAGAGACCCTGGGGTGGTGGTGAGGAGCCCGTGCACGCTCTCGGTGTGTGAGCACTAAGCTGGTGCTCATTTACATTTTCCTGTGTTGTGTCAGGCTGGCTGCCTCAATAAATACCCTCAAGTGCTTGTGGCCTGTCCTGAGATCTTCTTGTCCTTGCATGACTGAAGGGATCTCACACACTTCCATGCAAAGGACTCAGAGGTGGCACAGAAAAGCCATCACAATGTATTCATCAGAAGAGAACCTTTCAAAGCTTATGCAGTCAGGGATAGCTTCTTGTTTTTTCTCGAGTCACTCATTGTAAAACTATTCAAGCTACTCAGGGATAGAGAAAGTTATCAAGGAGTTTAAAAGAGGCAAATTCAGACATGTCTTGGCTGTTCAGGCTGCACATCCAACCTTTTTGCTTGTAGATGGAATGTAGCTGTTTCCATGTTGAAAAAATAACATGACTAAGATGTAGTGTGTTTGAATAATAAAGCAACCCAGTCTGGGCCCCACTGAGTGTTAAGGCAAGTCCCAGCTTGTAACTTGTGGCTTCGAGGCCTCTCACTGATTGGTGATGTTTTGTCTGAACCTCTCAAACCATAGGAATTCAGGAATGGCTTAGGCCGACTCTACAAATGCTGTTCCTGCAGAATGGATGTCATCTTCCAGGATAGAATCATAGAATGGTTTGGGTTGGAAGAGACCCTAATGATCATCTCATTCCATGGGCAGGGACACCTCCCCTTAGACCAGCTTGCTGAAAGCCCCATCCAGCTTGGAATGAGCATGACTCTGTTCTCACTGAGCAGTCAGTGAGTCTGTCCCCTTGATCCACTCCTCACAGCCACAGCTCCTCTTGGCTGTGCCTGGCTGGATGACCTTGGTCTTGGGAAATGTTCTGTCTTGACCAGAAAAAGGTCTGAGTCTGGGGGTACAGTCAGCAAAGTCAAGGGAGGCCCTTGTGAGCTTTAGGCTGCAAAAGAGAGATACAGAGAAAGGGTTTGTGTGCCTCTGTGGCTGTGGCTTGAGCCAACAATGAGAAAAAAATTGGACAAGAGCAGTGCCAGCATTTAGACTTTGAGGCCATTTGTTGTTCATTTCAAAGCCCAGGTGCTTTGAAAAGGATGGATAACACTGAGATTCACTGCCTGGGTCATTAACCTTTTTTCATTAGTGTTTGGAGGAAAAAAACCCATTAAGCTCACATATTTAAAAAAATGCCCCAAAACCTACAAAGATGTGAATGATTCTAAGAGGTCACTTTCAGCTGTCATTTCAAGGTTTTTGGATAAATGTGTAGCATCCTTGGGGAGCAGTAGCTTCATCTGAGTGATTGACACCTGTCATATTAAAAATATGGACTAGTGAGGATTCCATTTCCAAGAATGGAGACTATTCCCCTGGCCCAGAAATGAGCTTAAAATTACAGCCATGCCTTACCTTCAAGTGGCTTGTCCTAGATTTTTAGGGCTGCTATGTGGTCTCATCCCACCCAAGATTTTATAGAGACTTTGTTTTCTCCAGCCTAGTCAATATATTTTTCCTAAGCCACCACCACCACCATAAATAAATAAATAAATAGATAAATAATCCTACATCCCAAAAGCAGATCAATTATTCAGGGTGCTTCCTGGGTATAAAATCTCTGGAGCAGCAACATTTAAGAGGCTGTGGATCAGCTACTTTGCAGTGCCATGAAAATTTCATGCTCTCTTGGCAAGGAAGTTAGTGAGTCAGGCAAACGAGCTCTTATGCTGTCTCCCTGACCTCGATGCAGGCATACAGAGTTTCGGATTACAGCTGTGTATGTATGGCTCCGAGAGGAGAGACCCTGATGCATTTAGGCCTTTGACATCCCAGGAGTCTGAGTTTCAGATGTGCAACACCATTAAACATGTTTTGAAAATTTCAGTCCTGATGACCATAAAATAAAAAAGTAATAATAATAATAATAGTAATAGTAATAGTAATAATAGTAGTAATAAGCCTTACAGATGGATTATTTGTTTCTAAATGCAAAGGTTCAAGCCATGCACAGAACATCCACCTGAGAGGAGCTTTATTGACCCGATGGCACTGCCTCCTCCTGCCCCTGGCCATTACTCCTACAGCCCCAAGGTTGTGTGGCTCACCTGGCCTGCAGACTGTGGCTGGAGGTGAAAAAGAAGTGGAAACAGAAAATGTGGAAGCAGAAAATGTGTCAACTAGTTGCTAAAGTGTTGAAGTTTAAAAAAAGCCAAGTGTGGGGGAAATGAGAGAAGAGAAAGAAGAAAAAGCAGAACAGTAGACCCAGCAGGCACATTTAGCCGCAACAGAAGCAACTACTAAAAAGTGAGAATCTGAATTTTTGAGTTGCTTACAGCTTGGTTACGCCGACTTTGCTGTACTGTGTACTTTGCTGTATTTGCTGCTCCTGACTGTCACACTCCCACGCTCTCCTGCGAGGCGTCAGGACCAGTTAATTCACCTCGCAAATCTTCTCTGCTTCTCGGCCGAGGCTCTGCCAGCCCGGGGATGCTCCAGCCTCGAGCTGAAGGTGCCGACTCTGGCCAGACGGTGTCACGCTAATCCCGCGGATGCTCGGCAGCCGGGAGTTTCTCTTCCAGCCGCAAGCACTGCAGTGGAGGTGCCTCCTGTCCTGCTGCATCAGTGCCTTCCCAAGCTCTCCTTTTTTGTACCAATCACACAGCACAGAAGGTGCCATTAAGGCTTTAAAATTTAATGAGCTCTAATAAAACCCCTCCCTGTGATATACAACCCAAGAACAGGCTGTGCTGCAGGAAGATTGCATTTTGTGTACCTGTATATCTGTCCCTCCTCTTTGTTTTAGCTATATATTCCCAATCACTTTAATAGCATTTCTGCATCTTTATGTTGTGGAGTTATTGCAGAATAACTCCTAAAGGTAGGTAGGTGTCTAAGTGTCTGACGTGGGGTACCTGCCCCACCCAGCCAGAGTGTTTTCATTCCTGACACCCTGATAAATTCAAACCTGCCTAAACCTTGGCTTGGCTGAAATGATCATGCCTAAATCCTGCTCGATGACTTCCCAGCCCATGGAAACAAACGGGAAGTCCATCCTCTCTCCTGATTTGACGAAGAGTTCATCCTCTAAATTTACAGGGTGCAAGAAGCTCTGTAAGTGGCTATATCCCATAAGCTTTCTCAGCACACCAGTGTTCTGCACTGGAAACAGATGGCACTGGTCTAAGCCCTCTCTCAGGCTGTTGGAAACCCAGACTGAACTTCTGTTTCCTATGTAGAGCCTCCCATGTCCTGAAAACCTGCTGTGAGCATCCAACTGTTAGATCCTCTGGGGTCTGGTCTCAAAGTCTCCTACTGAGGCTGTTCCATGTGGTATAAATAATTAAAGCTTCACCAGACCAGAGAGAAGAAGTGGAAGATGGACTCTCCTTCCCCACAGTCAGGACACTCATGTGTATAATGTGGGAAAGTCTAGTTATAGGTTCCTGCTCCAGTGAACAGCTAACTAGCAGCACAAGTTGGACCAGCTCCAAGAGGAGAGGCTGAGACCCCCCTTCCCAGGACCATCCAGGGCCTGCTCATTTGGGCATTTCCCTGAAACAGAAGAGAAAGAAAACCAAGAGCAACCTGCAAAATCTGCAAGCCCCTTAACTGCTGATGTGAGAGCTGAGATATCTCTGTGGGAAGGACCTGAGCTACCTCACATGAAACCTGAAGGATGAGCTAGATCAGAAGGGTGCATCCAGCTCTGTGTCTGTCTCCAGCCTTGGCTGAAGGCAGGCTCTGGTGGAAGAGCAAAACCACAGGGTAAATCTTTAGCGATACCTCCCCAGGACACACACAGGACCCAAGTGGATGACCCTGGTCATCTCACCTGTGTTCCCCATGGTTTATTCTTGTGCCTTACCCAGTTAGATCATTTGCTATGAACTTAAGCCCCTTAATTTTCTTGTACCTGTGGCAGAGGCCTGGACAGCCAAATGTGAACTGGGAGATCCCTGGGGTGGCCATGTGCCTCAGAGGTGAGCACAACAACTTGTCTGCGGATTTGCTGCTGTGCAGCACCAAGCATCGTGCACGTCTGTGGCCCACAGGCACCACCACAGCACAGACCTGAGTGCTGGTTCTGTGGTTTGCCACCATAAGTGACACCAGTCTCTATTATTTGTCACCTGATATTTAATGACCTGGGTGTGCAAGAGCATCTGAAGAGATTTTATTTTAGTCTCAGATTGGGTTTGCTCATTTTGCAAAAAGAAAGGGGAAAAGAAAAACGGTTTATTTTTGAAATAAGCCTCCATCAAAAGATCTCTCAATTCCCCAGTCTGTTGCACCAATTTTAAAGAGGACGCAAGGTGTGGAAAGAGAATCAGTATTTCCATTTGGTATATTTGGACAGAAAGGCAAGTGCCCAGGTCTGAAGAAGAAAACTCCAGGCTAAGTTTAGGAGATTCTGTCTCAGACTTGGAAAATTGTGAGTATCTGAATTTATCCAGATCAGTAGTGGAGCTAATGAAAAGTGGTTTTTTGCAGGCCCTCCCCAAAGGATATCCTTACATCACCTCAGCTGGCTGTGACACTTGGCAGAAATGAGTGGAGCTGCACAGGTGTTAAAACTCAACAGTACGCAGAAAACCAAGGCTCTCATGTAGGCTCCTTGTTAGGAAGGTTTTTAAGCACCTTTAAACATGTTTGCAATTCTCCTGATTTCAAGTCAAGCTCCTTGCTTAACACATTAAAAGGCAGAATGACTTCGCTTTGGGAGCCCTGGAGACTTCATGGAGAAGTTGTTTGACCTCCTTGTGTCTCAATCCATCCAGAATATGAGAGTGAAAAATAAACAGCACCTCATTAAAAAAGAAACAGATAGTGTGACTGACCTGAGCTTGCCTTGGTAAATAAATTACAAAGCCATAAAACTGCTTGAGGAGCTGCTTTGCCCCTTTGAAACAACACCCACTTCAGTCACTCTAAACACACTGTGCTGGGGGTGATGCAGAGTAATCGCTGAGGAGCTCTTATCACTATCTGCCTGTCAAGCCCCCATACATTCTTCCTTGTCTGAGCTAAGCAGAAATTACAAACCAGTGATGAGAGGTTGCAATAAACACCAAAAGAGGCTGATTCACCCACAAGCTTTCCCAGCTGTTCTTGCCACACAGAAGCATCCCAAGGTCAAATTTATACCCATGTCCTTCTCTGTTCCCAAAGGACTCACCTTGATAGTTCAGTTACCCAGGGTTCTAGATGCTTCTGCTCAATGCTGTTTGCTGGGATGCCCTGTATTTCCTTGGTAAATAGCAGAGTTTGCGAGGCTGGCACGAACAGTTTCACTGGATGATGTTGGAGTTACAGTGGGTGTCTTCCAGCTCAGGGTATTCTGTGATTCTCTGAATAAGGAGCAAAACAGCCAAGGACTGCTGGGAGAAGGGTCAGAGGAGTGATGTGGGATCTTGAAGATTAAAATAAACAGCCTACCAAAGTTTGGGACTGGTATGGGTCTGTTTAAGCACTGAGACAGAGTTTGTCTGAATGAAAATCAGGGCATCTATTTCAGCATCAAATCTGAATGCAGAGTGGAAAAGTCCCATGGCTGTAAAACCAAAAACTGTCTCTAGAAATGTATTTGTAGGGAGTTCACCACAGATAGGGATAGATACTGATATAACAGGATTGAAAGTGGGGAAAGGCTCCATATACCACACAACCAGGTGAAGCATGATCTCCTGCCACACAAACCAAATGCACAGCATCCCATCAAATAGAGCAAACTTCAGCTTCCTGCCCAGTGCTGCCTGGATTATCTGCTCATGTATTACCTTCCCATGACCTGAAACTCGCATCCTGCCCATTGCCTCATCCCTGGATAGCCTCTGTCTTTGGGAATGCAACCTGCCAGGGGTCACACAGAGAGATTACAGCCTAGACATTTAAGCTACATCAACACCTGTCCCTGTGCTGTGTCCTCAGGGCAGGATGGCAACAGGATGTTTCCTCCCATGTGTAAACAGAAATTTTCCTGATGGACTATGGTCCCACCAACGAGAAGGTGCAAGCTTGCTTTTCAATAGCTGCAGAACCAGTGCTTAACTAATGTGGAACTGCTGAGGAGAGATAGTTTCTTGGCATGGTCTTTCTATGCTACCTTTAAATTCTTGTAATTAAAAAGAAGCAAGGAAAAAACCCCAAACCACAACAAGCACCGCTTTTTATTGCTCCCCCTATGCTTAATGAAGTCCTAAAGATTAGAGAAATGTGCAGACAAGACACCTGAGCATGGCAGACCAGGGCTCATGGGCTGTACCCAGCCTGCTGCTGGCACTGTACACTGCCAGTGTGGCTGCAGAGGATCTGTGAATGATTCGGGTCACTTATTATCCAGGACAGTGAGGCTTAGGTACAGTGAGTGGAGAGAAACAACCATGGCACTTACATTAGGTACCCAAATGCCCTTTGTCCCGGGCAGAAGGTGTGATTTTGTGTGAACTGACAGCTCCTCTCCCTTCTGCTCAACCGTGGGAAAGGCTCTGTCACAACCAGATGCTGTAAGATGAAGATGGAGTTTTTCCTTTGTTTATAACCATCTAAGCAGCTGTGTCGTGCCTCTGAATGAGTTTGAGATGCGTTTGAAAAGCAGCTCAATGGTAACCTCTGCATTTGAGGGCAACCACGTTTATTATTTAATTTTACTGCTTAGTGTTGCATGATGTTGTTCATCTTGAGGGGGGGCATTTACTGAGAGAAGTGCAGCATTCCAGACAGAACAATAAGTTAGATTTCCGTGGTATAAATATTCCCCTACATACGATGCAGTGAAAGGAGCTGTTTGCTCAGGATGAGTGAAAGTATTTTGTTGGCCTCCTCTCACAGCAACTCATCTCGGGCCATACCCTGTGGGCTCTTGCTCAGATGGGTTTCTTGATGCTATCAGCAGCAGCAGCATATCTGCAAATGTCTTAGGGGTACAAACCTTGGCCAAGCCACCCCAGGAGCCCGTGGAGTTACCCTGATGCACTCTGTTTTCCAGCTCGAGCTGTTTTGGGCAATCTAGATGACTTTATGGGCAGATTCCCTCAGGCTTGTATATGCTGAGCAATATTTAATGGGACATCTTGGGGAGTGAGAGGCCATCCAGGCTGAGTGGGGACTTGGGACTGGCCGTGACTTGGAAATATTGTGTATAGTTAAAATCTGCACACTCCAGTGAGATAGTTAATGTGGTTAAAATCAATGGGCTGTGCTAATTAACCTCAGCTGAAGCCTGCATTTCACATGGCTTTTCAGTACTCTTCCTTTAAACTCTATTAATTCCAATGTTTAATTGCAAACAAACTGGCTGATGGATCAGTTAAAGAAAAATCTACTATAAAGGGTCAAGGATTTAACCTGTACTATCTCTATGACTCCCATGCAGATCTTTCAGAACAGTTTTTTGCATATGTTAAAATCTAATTTGAATTGTTCATCACATAGAGCTAGGTAAGCTTTTTTTTTTTTTTTAATGAGAGATGTAACTTCAGGGCACTATTAAATTCTAATTAAAAATCAGTCAAAAGCACCCTTTTCTTAGTGTTTGTGCCTGCAGCAACACTTCCACTGTGGTATCAAAAGCTTAGTTCATTACTTCTTAATTAATTTTGCCTTGAGAAGCTCTAAGTTCTCAGAGGACCTGTTGGGTTTTCAGAACGTTGTCTACATAGTGTTTGCTTGTACACAGCAGCCACAATGACATTCAGATCAGGAATTCTTAGCCATGTAATCCAATTTGATACAATGTCTGCAGCCTGCCAGCTTTTGGGAATCTGAAAGATGCCTGAAGTTCACAACACAGAGGATATCCTGCCCAGAGCTACTGATCTTGTAGGGATTTTCCCATCTCCCTATTCCCAGTGTGCCTATTTTACAGTTGAAAAGGTTGGTATGTAGGTTGATTTTTATTTCTTTTTTTGCAAGGAAGATCATGATGAATACGAAACTAGTCTTGCTCCTGACCCCAAAGAAATCTTGTTTGGAAGTACTTGACTTGGCCAAGATTTTTTTCCTCCACCAGGCTCCTGGAGATGTTCATGCTTTTTTTTTCAAGATAAGAATCCTGCAATCCTGATCTCCCACTGCAAATGATTCATTTCCCCTCTTGGCCTGGCTGTGTACGCACGTGTCTGAGGGTGGTGAGCCAGAGCTGACCAGTGCCCCGGGACAAAGAAAGGAAAAGAAAGGAAAAGGGTGGAGGAGAATAATCTACCCAGTCCCAGGGCACATTTATCACTGGTTTAGGGCATTTTCACCAGAACAGTTTTGGTGATGAAGAGACCATAAATGTGCTTGGGGTGGCTTGAACATGAGAGCACTCCTCAAACTCTACAAGACAAGGGTTTGGCAGGAGAGTGTGAACCAAACTTGCAAATGTCCCTCTGAGCTGGGCCAAGGGGGACATCTGTAGCTGCTGTCTATGCCAAGAGGGACCTGGATGATACAAATTTTCATTAGGAACCTTTGTATTAAGCCTAGTTTGCACAAGCAGACCCTGTAACTATCAAAGCCAACAGTTCAAATCTGCCTTCATGTGTGTCCAGGTCTTCTTGCTGCAAGGCACAGAGTTAGATGGGTGTGGCTGAGGGAGCTGTGGATGAAAAAACTCTATAAATTGGGAGTGGGGAAAGCTTAAAATGAGATTTCGAGGCAATGTCAGCTTCCAGATTTCCTCTTGGAGAAAGTGCACAAAAAAAAGGGAAAAAAATTAAAAATAGAAAGAAAAGAAACCTTGATAAGTGGATGTGGGCAAGGTGTTTTTGATTCTGGGGGAAGCTCGCTCCTTTCCCCAGGTTATCCTGTCCTTTTCTTCAGCAACACTTCAGAGAGAGCTCTCCTCTCCTCTCCTCAAATGCTGATTTTGGGGCAGAACAGTGGCTGGATATTTTGCTCCTCCTCTTCTCTGCTGGGGATGGTGAAGGGGCTGAGCAAGAAAACAGACTGGACAGCTTATAAATTACCCTCTCAACTCTCTCTTCAGAGCTTGTGCACACTGGCACCAGCAGAAGCAGATCTCAAGGCTGAGGTCCTGAGCCCTGTCTGCCCCTTCTCTGTTGCTGGAACCACACTTAACAGCAGAGTGGATGGATGGATGGATGGATGGATGGATGGATGGATGGATGGACAGATGGATGGCTCCACATCTAAATGGTCTCATTTCACATTGTGGAGGCCAGGAGAGGTTGAAAATCAATACCAAGTTTGGTTGATAAAGCTGCAGAGTTTGATTCTCCTGCTCTGTCATAGAGCATCAACACTCAACAACAAGCAGCTACCAGTTGAGATAAGCATCCAGCTGAGTTGAGAAAGCTGCAGCCCTGCCTGTATCAGGGAGAGGTGGTCATTATTTCTTTCTGTCCTCAGTAAAAGAGCCAAAGCCTCAAGGTTTTGAAGCTGCAGTTGTAGAAGTGCTAAGTCAGTGTGTAGCCTTCAGCTGTGGCCACAGCTGTGTTGTGCCAACATAGACATGTCAGTCCTGGAGAGAATAAGCTGAAAGTTTCCTCAGGTTTGATTTTCATGTTCATTCAATTTTGCCAAGTTTTTTTTAGTGACAAGCAGCAAACCTGAGCCTAATGTTCCCCAGAGATGTCTTCATTCAAATGTCAAGAACCACAGGGGATGTGAAGCTCAGAGAGAAGACAAGGGGAAGGAGAGACATGTTCTTACCTGAGATGTAGGAGCAAAGCTGGCCTGGTTTTCCATGGAGGAAAAATCACAGCAGGACTGTGCCAAGGCCGTAGTGGTACAAAGATGGCAAATTTCAGGGGAAAACAGTGAGGCCATTACCTATTCCATGTGGCTGGATAGGACAAATTTTTGTGATACACTGCAGGATGTGATAGCAATTCTGGGTGACAAGGTGAGCAAGGCTGCAGATTAGTTTTAGCAGGAATCCCCTGTATAGTTGAACCCACCCCTCTTCTTTTTCTGCTGAGAACACCCAGCCATGGGGCTGTCACTGCAGTCTGTGCAAGACCTCCTGGCAGGGAAAGCAAGCCACTTGTGAAAGACTTCCTAAGGGAAATGCTTGTAGCCACTGAGGTTTAGCATACTTGAAAATGTACAAAAAGGAAAAATTCTTGTGTAGGACAGAGGATGGCCTGGATAAGATAAGATAAACAATCTTGTCAGGCTCTTAGAGCCTGTTTGTTTATACACCACATCTCATCAAGTGAGGGTGTATTGGCAGCATCCTCCAGCCTGTACCTCCTCACTTGCATCTGGGCAGAAACCCAGCAAAGAGACTGAGCCCAGCTGCAGAGCTGAGAGGGCAAGTGGACCTTCTCCCTCATTCCCTGCTCCCCTTCCAGTCCCTCTGCTTCCCTCACCTCCCTACTACCCCTTCCACCAGCTGTCCTCAGGAAGAGCTGACCTTTGGAGTACGTGCCTCTGACCACCGTGCACTCAGCGCTCTGGGATTACCAGGAGCAAGTTTCCGAGGAATTCATTTGTCATTGCTGGCTAAATAAATGGAGTGTGATAAGAATCTGCATTCTGCTTCCATAAAAACCTGTAGATGCTGTCGCTGGTGTCTCAGTAGTTTCTCACAAGAATGCCCAAGTCACTTATTCTTCTCCATAAAAGCCGGAAAGGGCTGCCTGGCTCAGCTGGTGTGGTTAGTTCTTGGGAGGGAGCCTCGGCACTTTCATTATCAGCAGTTGCCACGAAGTGTTGGACAGGGAGGGCTCAGCAGCACAGCAGGAAAAGGGCTTCATATCTGGAAATAATCTTGTAGAAGTCTTTCCTAGGCCTAAAATTCTTGGCAGCAGCCTTTCATCCAAATTTCCTGAGACAGCAAGGGGCTTTCATCCTTTGGTAAAGCCTGGCAAGTTTTACATATTTTTGAAAAGCAAATAATTTTTTTTTAAACTCCACACGACAGGAACCATAAAAAGAATACATCTGGTCCCTTTTTATGATGGACATAAACCAACATATTACACAAGTGATTTCCTCAATTGTCTCCTCAGGAACAGATCTAGCTCCAGAGCACCTGAACACCAGATTTTCAGACACCTGATTGCTGCTGATATTAGTGTGATTTAGTTAGCTGCTTAAATATCTCTTCAAATTAAGCCTGTGCTGCTTTGTATGTGTTAATACATTTATTCTCATAAATTCTCTCTGAAGCAGGGTTGTATTTCAAGGGTTGGAGTATAGGGGCAGAGTAACATAAGGTCACATTTTCTGAAGAGCCTGGAGTAAATCCCAGCAGACTGAAAACCCTTCCCCTGCAATTTGTCCAGTGTCTGGGGATAACATTCACATCTCCATCCTCCAAACTTGGATTGAGCAGTGCCAAGCAGGCATCAGCTAGAGCTCATTAGCTCCAGTAGTCTTTTAATTTTTCTATTAATACATAGAGTCTTTCCATTATAGAAACACCAGGCACTGGGGAGGGAGAGGATGACTTCTGTGCTTCAAATAGGTCTTCACAAAAGGGCTAAAAAAATCCCACAGAACACCCAAGATAACATTGTCGTCTGTAATCTTAGTAATGCACCCAAAATGGAAAGCATTCTTGTTGTGAAACTCTCAGGTTGCTGTTTTGTTTGCTCCTTATTAAGAGTTAGTAAACAAAAGTGTTTGGGTTAATTTTGTCATGTGTACTGTGAGTTGCTAAGGAACACGGCTCCACTCTGCCTGAAGTCTCTGTAGCGAGACAACTGAGAGAGGCATTAAAGTGCTGTAAAATAAATGGGATGGAGCACATTACAGTGTAACAGGCCCTGGCCTGGCATTTGGAGCAGTTTCTTTGTTTTAGGTGTAGAAAAGCCAAAGAAACAGAGTCCAGCTGACATAGCAAGGGCAAAGGCTGGCAGGTGGAACCTGTGCATCTCTGGCTGGAAGATGATGCCTTTCTAGGCTGGGTCTGATGTGCAGCAGGAGGGCAGGCACCAAAGGGCCAAGGTGGGCAGAGAGGAAATTATCACAAGATCTGGGAGATTTATGGACAAGATTTTTGGTCAGGAACAGGTGGAGAGGGCTTGGTGTCTCTGAAGTTTCTACATGGGTGGCCCATCATGGCAGGGAAGGCACATCCCATGTTGTGAGGTGATACAGGGGCTAGAGTTCCCCCACATTCCCCTAAGGCTTCCCAAAGAAAAGGCTCTCTGGGATGGCTTTTAGCACCCAGCAGGGCCAGGAAGGCCAGGCTGGGAGAAAGGAAAAACTGGATTAAATGGCGACCATGTGAATGTTCTGAGCAGGAGCCTGTCTGTCGTGGAGGGCTGAGGGAAGGGCTGTGATTTTGCCACAGCTTTCAGACAAATGGACTTCTCTTTAAAATGATGATTATCACTGTCATATGAATGCAAATTGAGAATCATTTTCTGCAGACAAGTACAAAAAGAAGTACTGTGTAAGGTCTAATTTCACACTGAAAGCAAGTAGCTGAGAACAAGACACTATTTTAACAGCAATAGAGAGGGAGCATGTTGCTGGGCTGAGAAGTACCAGGGAACACTCTTAAAGGTTTTAACACACCTCCTTTGCTTAGTTTGCAGGCATTATTCAGGTTTTGAAAAAATCCTAATTTGGATCAGAGAATTTCAATCTTTCAGAGTGATGTTAGAAGTGAGTAGTTTGCCTCAGTCTCCTCCCAGGACATGTTTTTCTCAAGAACGAGGCACGTGTGTTTGGGTTGAGGATGCTAAAGGAATAATTGCACACATGTTTCTTAGGATCATTTCTGTTCCAGGACTGGAGATACAGTCTGAATAAAGCAAATCAAGTTACAAAAGTCTTTTATTGGTCCATTTGTAGGGTGAGGCACAAGTTTTCAGCATATGTCACTTTCAGAGTTACAATTTCAATGCAAACACTAATGTGTTCAGGAGACAGTTTTTCAAAATTTTCCCCTTGAATTCAGTGACTTTAAATAGTATCAATTCTCCTGCAAATTGAGCAGCAGTTAGAGGAGAGGGGAGAGAAATGAAATCCAGGAATACCAATCAGCCAAGACAGATGCTGGAGGAATGTGAGCAGTGCAAGTTTCAAACTTCCAGGGCTTCCCAGATTTCTCAAGGCTAAACTAATACTTGTTGGTGCGGAAAAAAAAAAACCCCAAAACTCCAAAACTTTCTGGCTTTGATGAACTCTGGATGATAACTGCTGGGTTTAGGAATCAAATGACTTCTGTCAGAACATACTTGAAGCTGTTTCCTTCCAGCAACCAACCAACCAACCTCCAAGTGCCTGCAGGAATGACAGGAGACAGCTCCTCGAAGCCTCTGGGGTTATGGTTAAAAGCACCAGGCTGGCGCTTCCCAAGACCTTACCAAGAATGCCTTAAAAGATACATGGAGCTCATTGATGGCTTCTGCAAGCAGAGGCTGGGCAGGATGCATTTCAAACAGCTTATGTGTAGAACACATATAGATGGTGCACACCCAGTCTGTTGTATTTTGCCTGCAGTGCCTGACATAGCACTGTCTGACAATGAATCACACACATTCAAACAGTCCAGCGTGCCACAGATTTAAACATGTAGGTGCCATTTCCTATTGTCCCCAGTCCAAGGGCCTGGTAGAACATCATGTTAAATAACAGGGCTGCTGTTAATAAAGCTGGAGAGTCTGTGTTCAGCGCTGCTACATGATAAAACACATCCCTAAGGCCAAGATTCTCTTCTGCTGACACAGGCAGCTAAACCCAGCTGTGCTGGAGCTGCTAACACACTTCTCAACCTCACTGGAGACCCTCTAGAAATACTGAGATGATTAAAATGAGATAGAACAATATGACTAATGCAAACCAGGAACCCATGCTGCTTCTTAAAAATGCTGTTGTGCATATTTCTGCTGGTGGAAGGCAGGCCAAGTCACTGGCACTGCATCAAGTGGTTGCCTTATTTGTATGAAATTTGCTCTGACAAATGAATGCTTATTCCAGGGAATGCATAGACACCTTCAGATCTCAGAAAGAGGGGAGATGGGGGACACCTATGTTAAAGAGAAGCATCTTGGGAAAGTGGCAAGCAGAGCAGGCTGAGACCGTGAGGTGTCAGGGCACAGGCAGCAGACCTGGCACCTCCCAGCAGGAGGAGGAAGTGTGAGTGACACAAAGCAGTGCAGTCAAAGGGTTGTTCGAGTGCTGCATAGTCAGCCGAAGGTGTCAGGTGGATTATAGATACTCCTGATTGCACATTGCTTGAGTATTTTAAAATTAATTCTATTCTGACCTGGAAGGGCAGATCTGGTGTCATGGGTTGGCAGAGCTGAACTCCCCCAGACCAGGTGTGGCAGTGCAAGTGATGAGCTGGACCTGCCAGCAGGAGCCAGGAGAACAGCCTTGGAGAGAAACTGAGGCTCAGCTTCATTTCACTTGGCTGTAAGGACTTAACTGAGTGCCTGAGCACCACTGCATCCTCCAAAGAGAGGCAGTGGGAGACACCTAATCCCCACCTCAGTTATGCTTTGTGGTTATCTGTCTCCTTCAAGGTTGCATTCTGGTGCTTGGCATTGTGGGCAATGAATCCATGACTGAGCAGCACCTGAGACCACAGAAGGAGGATTCCTCCCCTCCTCTGGGAGCACAGTGTCTCCCCTGGCTTTTGTCTTCTGCCTCTCTTCTACCCACGCTGGCTTTCACTGCATCCTGACCTTGCTCTTTGCTGGAACTCCTTGACACCCAGTCTCCCTTTCAAAAAGCAGACTGAGGAATGCTAACACCAAGCCTTTGAAACTCTGACATTTCAAAATCACTTTTTCCTTCCTCACCTATCACAGAGAGAGTAAGTAGCTGCCGTATCCTTCTCATGTTTTGCCTCCCCAGACAATGGGGATGCTGGTCTGCTTTTTCACCCTGTCCTCATCTTTGCTTCCCACTGCAGTTGATCCCACCCAGCTGCTGCAGATAGGTCACACAGGAAAAAAATCCATTTAAATTAGGGCTTGAATCATACTTTAGATGACATGTAGGCCTCTCAAGGGTCCTTCTGAGACCAACTGAATCTCAATCCATTGAAAGTTTCTTTCTGAGCATATGAGAGAATTGAATGGGGCTGTGCTCTGCTACGTGGCGCTGAGGTTGATATGGCAACAAAGGTTCTAAAAATGATGAGACACAAATGATATTCTCCTGTGTTATAAATAGCTGTGTCAAGTTGTTATGGAAACTGTCGAGTAAACTGGGTTAAGAAGGGCTACTTTTCCTGCTCTCTTTTGCCAAGGCTTTCTGAAACATTCTGTGCCAGCACAGTACAAGGAGGAACAACAAAAGCTGGGCAACGCATTGATCAGAGTCTCTACAAATGAGGTGGGATGGCACCTCTGTCCTTAGAGGCTTGGACTTCAAATGACATGCTGTACCTGCTCTGTTCCCCATGACAGTGAAAATCATGATGTGGTCTCACCAGAATTCTCTCCTGGACACCAGGGCCTTGATGCTCTGTGGAGACACAATTGTGTGGGCAGCTTTTTTTCCCTGAAGTCTCAGAGAAAACACTCAGGTGGGTGAATGCCATGTGGAACTGCAGTCACAGCTGTGCATACAGTAAAACACTTTTGGGGCAGGCAGGTGAAGGAAGCTTCCACCAAGATTAAAAGTGCAGTTCAGTGGGTTTTGAAACCAATGTACCAGCTGTGAACTGGAGGGGGCATCATGTATCCTTTGATGGGAATATAAAAAAGGTGACAATCAAAGCAAAAATGTTGAATTGCACTTTGGGCACCAACCTTTTGTCTTAAAGGTATTCCAACAGCAGACAGACCCAAAACACCCAAATCCTCTCTGAAGGATCCTTCTGTTCTTCAGCTGAAAGGTTGCTTTGACATCTTGTTTTCAGCCCCAGTCCCTTTTGTGAGCTGCACAGAGGCATCACTTAGATTAACCTCCCCTTGTGAGATGCCCACTGTGCTGCATTGTCAGAGGGGTGATTTTGAGATAGCACACTTGTTCTTGACTCATTTTATGTCCTGAGGAATTTTACAGTGATGAAGAGCAATTTGATGTCTTTGAAAGATACCGGGCAGGTAAATGAACCACTCTCCTATTAGTGCTGTTCTGTTATTGTCACTGCATCTGTCCAAGGCCATAATTCAAGCAGTACAACTGCTTATGGTATGCACAGCCTTCTTATCTTCATTTCCACCAATACAGTTATCTGGCACCTGTCCCTCTCAACACAATCAAGATTAGAGTCAGAGAGAATGAGGTTGTTGAAAGGTCTGCCTTTCATATTTCCAAAGACATGATAGCAAAGAGAATTTTGAAAGGGTATTCCTGAGCTGATGTACAGTGGGTATTCCGTCCCTATAAAAAGCTCTCTGTCATACATTCAATACACCTTTCCAGGGCTTAGCAGTCAGCATGCGGAGTTATGCCACAAGGGGTTAGTGGAATGTACTTTGTTCCTGTGTATAAATAGCTGGCTTTTAATAAAGAGCATTCAAAAGTATGCAGAAGCAGGCAGGATGTTAAGGCTGTGAAATCCTTTTCCTCTGGAGCTGTGCAAAAAAAAAAAATTATATAAAAATTCACACATACAGAGGAAAGAAAGTAAACCACAGTGAATTGGCTTGGTGCCAGCATTACAAAAAGGGGCAAAAAAAAAAAAGAACAAAAAAAGTTCACCTTTGTCTCTGGGAGCAAATTTTTGCTTTTATCCCTTCAGTGAAGAAAAATTGCCATTTTCTTGGCAAAATAATAGAATGTGTGCACAATGGGGCAAGGCTGTGTGACACAGGGGTCAAATGGTAAAAACTGTGCTCTGCAAATCATTTTTGAAAGGTGAATAAGTTGCACCACACTAATTCTGGGATGGAGATCCCAATCAGAAGAACCGGACAGAGCTCCTGGCCAGGAGGACAGTAGTGCAGGGTGGTCATGGGAGGGAGAGGACTCCTCCAGCTCCGTGGTGCTTGCTTGTGAAAGCAAGAGATGTTGCTTGTGTCACACTGAGGAGAAACCTCAATCAGGGACAAGGAGGAATCTTGTGTGGTCCAGTTGAGGGGTGTAAGCACAGTGGTCAGTCCTTCTGCACCATCTGTCCATCTGTCTTGACCATTTCAGTTATAAGGACCTCAGATGATGGACTGTTCCTCTGTCTGGGCATGTTTCTGGTAGTGATCTCTGACTCCTATAGAGCATAAAAATATGAATAAGTAATGAAGAGTGATAAGAAACAAGGGAGATGGGCAGCAGTAAAAAGACCTGAGACTGATTGATAATGCAAATATTCCTACTGAGTGGTAAAGGTTTCAGAAGGAAAGAGGAAAAGATCAAACAGGAGAAAGAATCAAGCACAGCTAAAAGAAGGAAAGGCTCCCAGTAGATGGCTCCCAGCCAAGGAGATGTTCAGGCAGAGAAAGGAAGAGAGAAATGTCCCATCATGGGGGGCAGCAGTGCAGGGTGTGTCAACATGCAATTTATATTGGATATCTAAAGAAATCCACAGAGGAAGTATCACCTTCTTCATTTGCTGGAAAATGCAATGTTTGTCCTCAGAAGGCTGCAGCACTGGCAGGGAACAGGGGAAATAAGTTTTCTACTTGCATAACATCTGCCAGGCTTACGGTCACCCCAGCAGGACTTTCAGAGGCTGGTGGCTGTCCCCATCTCCTGGATCAGGGTTCCTTTGCCCCTGTGCTGCCTGGTGATCACCAGGTTTGTGGGACAGGAGCAGAGTCAGGGCAGAGGAACCCTATGAAATAATGCACCTACAGACTGTTCTTTCCTTTCTGCTGATTTGGTAAAGGGTCTAGGACAACACTGGACCCAGCCTTTTTTGAAAGCATGAATATGCCTAAGTTACTCTATAAATTCATATTCATCTACCTGAGTCTTGCAGGGTTGTGGGCGCAGATGATGCGTGGCATGAGAAATGCTGGGGATTTCAGCATTTACAGTGTGATTTTAGAATGGGAACTGGCAGAAAAGAGTGGGATGGTCTTGTGGTGCTGAGAGCAGATGAACCAAGACTGACCAAATGGTGTTTTGGACTGGGGATCTTCTGTCAGGGGTCGAAGTACTTGATTATAGGAACTACCTGAGGGATTATGTCCAAAAGATGGAAACTTAGAAACTCTGTCTACCAAAGTTTAAAGTTTCTATTTTGAAGGAGTCTCTTAGCCTGAGACTTATCCCTGACTATAAAAATGTAGATGACCCCATGTTAGAACTGGTGCCATACCTCCAAATGAGGAAAACTAAATCCAAAGCAGAAGCAGAGGTACAGAATTGAACCGAGCATTCACGTTTCCTGTAGTTTTTTCAGGTTGGTTTAAGGGAGACTGCAGTGAAAGAGGAACTTGGTGACAATTTCCCAGAAGTCATACAACTCTCAAGCAGCTCCTGGGGAAAAGAAACAAGCAAAACACCCCCTGCATCTCAGGGCACCATGCAGTGATTTTCCAGTCCTTTCCAATTGCTTCACAATGCGTGGGCTGAGCAGTGATTGGGAGCTCTTACATTTTAATGCCAAGTTTCATAAAGATCTTTCTCGATGTCTACTCCACCTTTGTTTCCTCTTTTCTTTGTGGTTTGGGTCCACCCAGACTCAGAAGTCAAAGAAAAGTGGATGGGCTGATTCACTAGACTTTGCACTTGAACAGCTTCAGACATTTTTCATTCATTCCAATCCTCTTTGGAGGCATTCATAACATTTTTGCCTTTTTTTTTTTTTCCACAGCCTTACATGTACATACACTGCACTATCAGATAGGGTAATAATAAGCATTAAAGGAGTGTGCTTGTTCACATCTTCTAAGTGATGTCAGACAAAAATGTAGCCCTCAGCTCAGCTTAGCTCTCTGTAGTTCTGCAGCCACTCAGAGGCTGCTCGTGGCAGCACCTCTCCTGCTCCCTGAACTCTATCCATTTCTTAATTTCATGTTCTTCCTTGCATCATTCTTTCCCCCTGAGATCAGGATTCATGTCCCACTTTCCAATTGCCTTTATTCACACTCAGCCCATCTCATTTAGCATTTTTTTTTTCTGAACCCAATCTGTTATCAACTATGTTCTTGGGCATGTGGTCATCCCTGGACGTGTGGTCATCTCAGGAAATGTGATCTACCGTCCCATACACCTAGGGAAAGTTTGCCATAGAGAGTAGACCCATGGTCCTTGCTGTTTTCTTGCCTGCTGGGAGCTAAAAATTCCATGTTGAGTCCTCCCAGGAGAGACAGCACCTTTCAGAAATATTGTCCCCTTTTTTCTTTTTCCCAACAGTGGAAATGCTTTACATACTTTGCAGATGTGTAAGGCTGTTACGTAAAGCATCACAAGAAAGCAAAGGCCCTTGCAAATAATAAAACTGCAGGCTAGTTGAAACCAGCCCCCTTATTTCATTTTTCTTAACGAAATGTAAATCTACACCCACACAAACTATGTGTGCTCCGAGCAAAACAGTATTCCACATTCTGCGGCCGAGAGGGAGCCTGGTGGAGGGGCAGCTGCCTCACTGCTCTCCTTCTCCACTGAGCTCCTGCTTCCTCTCCACACCAGGACTGATCAGCCTGGGCATTGGCACGGCTGCTGCCAGAGGCACTGAGGCGAGGAAGTGTCCTGCCTGTCCATAACTCATCAGATAGCCTTCCTTGAGGATCTTCCCTCCCCTGTGGGCTCTGCAGAGGTGGACTGGAAAGTGCTCAGCCTGTTTTCCTCCAGGAAGTCTTTCATGTGCCCAGGCAAACTTCCCAGACAAACATGGGCACAAGCACAAAAACAGGAGAGTGGTGTCTGTCCAGCCAATGTTTATCTTGGACCTTCTCCATCTGAGCAGCCTGGTTCTTGTGCCCTCTTCCCTCCTACTTGGGACCAGAGCTGTCCCACTGTCACACTAACTTGCTTTTCCACCATGCATAGGTCTGGTTTAGACATGGAATAAAGATAATAACCCTACCTTCCACCACTCCCTCCAAAAAAGTAAAGGCATGGCAATCTTGGAGCAACACCTTAGTGGGCATCTCAAAGTTACTGCCACAAAATCACTGGCAAAGAAGTGACAGGGAAAACTGCAGGATGAGACATTTCTCAATATGATATTCAGGAAACTGTTTAACGTGACTAGCTTCAATCAAATTTATTGTCTATTATTCAATTAAAAATAAGGAAGTAAAGAGACAAAACCTTATTTAATTTCTTTCTGTCATCAGCCAATGTAATCTTCAGTTTAATGAACCTGATGGGTTGTCTTCACATGAATAAAGAATTTTTCCTCAGGCCACAAACTCCAGTCATCACTGGGGGCTGGGAAATCTCAGTTCCATTAACAAAGGAGAAGTCCAAAGGTGCTGCTCTGCAGATGGGATAGGACAATTCCCCATTGCTATTAAAGTGCCTTAACTGGAAAAGGTGCACTTGGGCTTGCAGAGGGACAACATACCCCATTTTCTAAGAAAAATTACTTCCTTTTCTCACATATATTTTGTGACAATTCATTTCCTCTCCTCTTCCCAGAGGTTTTATATGCAGTTGTTTCATAATTTTCTGTCAGGTCCTAGGAACTGCAGTCTGGACACAGACAGAAGCTCAAGAAGAAATCCTTCCACTCAGCATGGATGCATTGGCTCCAAGCTGATATCCAGGAAAACTGCGCAGGAACAGTGAGCCTCACCCTCTGCAGGGAACCTGGAAGAGGAGCACAGGCTGCATGCAAGCTGCTTCTCTGCTTCTCCCACTTCTGGACAACTCAGGGCCAGGCTTATTTTCCTTGAAATTATACTCCTTGAAGTAGTATTAGAAAGCCTCACCTCCATGGTTTTGCCCCATGTAATCCCCAGCCAGGTCCCTTTCTCTAACAGAATTAAAAAATATAACTTGAACTGTATCTCTGTATTTCCTGCACCTACACACAGTGTTTCTGGCCCAGTTGGAGCAGATGAAGTTCAACACATGGTCTGTTAAATTAGACTTGAAAAGGGACAGCCAGTGGGAACAGGGAAGATAAGGAAGGGCTCTATTGGACATGGCACACCAGGGTATCCCAGCTAATCCAGGTGCTGATGGAGCTGGTGGTGGCTGTTGCAGTCTCTGTGCCCTAGAGCAGTACACAAATAGGTGGCCAGGAGTCACCTGTTCCAAGAGTCTCCCCTCCATTTTGGCCCCAGTTCTGAGTCTGTGACCACTGAATGTCGATGAATGTGCACACACACATTTCATCACACGCTTGCTGTTCGTGCCCTTTCCCCGTGCTGGTAACCCACCCCAGCCATGTGGACCACCCTGCAGCAGACACTCCAGTTTGTGGAGGCTCTGGGGCCAAAAATGTGATCCTAAATCCTTCACCATGCTGAAGTGAAGCTGCAGCATTGGCAGGCCCCCTGGTGTGACAGTCCCAGCCTCCAAGGGGATCCATGCTCTCCTCTACCTGTGTTAGCCTCATATAATGTTTCAGCTGCAGCTAGTGTGACACTGGCACCTTTGTGTGACTGAGACTTTTGTGCATCGGCCAAAGTGCAATGCTAAACCAATCAGGGTAATGAGTGCCTGATAACACACCACTTACTCCAAAAGGGGGTTGTATAATATTGCCTGAGCCATTGGAAGTGTCTCTTTGTGGCTGGGCTAAGTCATAGGCCAGGTGGGCTCCTCTAGGGCAGGTCTGCTGGTCTGATGGCCATGCAGCACTGGGTCACACTGGGCTCTCCATGGAGAAGCCCCACTTGCCAGCCAGGAGCTTTATGGTGGATGGTGGGAGCCATAACCCCATACACCTCCTACATATGCCTCCTACACCTTCACCATCCCCTGCTCCAACCCAGCCTGGTTCAAGCACTGGAATCCAGCGTTCTTGGTGGGATATTGCAAAAAGGGAACACAGGAGCTGTGGTGATTCAGGGATTCCCTTTTTCCAGGCAAGATGCTCTGGTAGAATTTCAAAACTCCTTTCCCTTGACAGAAATCTCCTCTGTTACTGTGGCTCCCGAAGGGTGGTCCCAGAGCCTGGGAAATGCTTCCAGTTGGACCTTTAGGATGAGCCAGGCCTGACACAGATCTGTAGGAGGAACCAGGCTTTTCTTATTCCTTGCCAAAAATAAAACAAAAATGAGGCAGAACAAAAAAATTGGAGGTGTGGAAGGGTTACTTGTCAGTCCAGGCTCCAAGTCCAAGGAGAGAGGTCAGAGGATTCCCTGTGAAGCACTCAGAACCTGCAGGAGCAGATGATAAAGGTTTCTTTAGGCCAGCATCTGGCATTGCAGGGCTGCCTGGAGACTGGAGCAGTGTGCAAATAAAGTGACATGACGTCCTGTTAGGAAGGTCACTAATTGGCCATGGAGCAATCAGGATGAAGTGCTGTGAGTGGATTTTGGTGCTGGAAATGCCATCAGTGAAGGTGGCTGTTGCTGCAGGGAGCGGCATCTCCCCGTGCCCAGGGTGCAGCATTTGCTGCTGGGGTGGATGAGTCCTGACTTCACCTTGACCTTCCTGAGTGTCTGTTTTGAGGCTGAAGGGAGGCTCAGGCATGGCTTGGGGTCACTGCAGGAGGTGAAGGGGCACTTTTGAGTACAGAACAGCCCTAGTTAAGAGATTCCTACCACCCAGGGACAGATCCCTGTCCCTGCAACCTGTTCTTATGGATGGAGGTGGCAGTGGCTGGACTCCTTTGCATGTCTGCTGCTGTGCACAGCAGCTCTTTTCTAAATCAGTAGGGTCCTGATTCAGAAACCAGGCTATATTTCATGGAAATAGGTGTTTAGTCATAAGCTCAGCTGTCTTGGTCTATTCTGGCAGCTACTCCAATGTAATTGGCCTGTTCCTCTGTGTGACAGTCAACAGAAACTCTGGTTTTAAGTCACACATCTGAGAAACCAGCTTTTAGCAGAAAGGGAAGGCTGGTTAAAGCTATCCACTAAGAACAGCAGCTCCAAAGGCTTTGCATCCTGGGCAACTCCAGTAATTGTTGCTCTGACATCAGCCCCTGGCCAAGCCTGATCCCAAACTGAGGCACCCTGAGCAGCAGAGCAAGGTTTGCATATAATTCCTGCTTTTTTTCCAGTTTGGTGTGACAGTGACTGCCTCCTCTAGAAGTCACCTGACGGTGGTAATTTTGTTCTAAAGCATGTGACTCCAGTTATCTCCTCTGAATTAAGACATGCATTGCAAAATTTAACATTTTTTCTGTACGGCCTAGAAAAGCACATTTTTGACAGAGTATGACTTGACACCTTTCTGGAAAGCATGACTACTTGTCTGTTAGTTTGCCCAATGGGAAATGTAAATTACCAGTAAGCCAGCATGACATATCAAATTCAGCTCCCTGAGTAGAGCATATTAAAATGCCATTTTTACACCCCAAATTATATTTCATTATGCAGTTACAATTTTGACAGTAGCAGTGTGCAGAATGCATTTCATATGCTAACTAAAACAGACTTTTTTTCCTAATTTGCTGAAAAAATATTATGGTATATCTAGGGCATAATGTTTCTGGAGTGAAAAGAACAGCGGCATCAGGGATGTAGTCTGTGATCTTTGTTTCGGGTGCTGATTGTAGTGGTACACGCTGCTCTATGTGAAGTGACAGACATTTCACCCACTATTGCTGAAGAACCATCCCCCACTGTATTTTTTGTCTAATTTTAGTAATTTATAGGCAGTTGGATTAGGTGATCTCTGTAGGCCCCTTCAACTAAACTCTTCTATTCTACCAAAACAATTTGCTGATTCAATGGGTCATTGTCGTAGAAAACGACACATTTTTCCAGATGGCTTTTAAAATCCTTGCTTCTTTCAAGAAAGAGAAGAAAAGCTGAGCCTACAGATTTATCTAAAATCTGTAGAGGTGGATGTGGGGTTTAGCCCAGGGCAGAGCAGAGACCATTTCTCTTTATACACATTGGCAAAGAGAAGAGACTTTGCTAACTTTGTTTTCTTGAGCTGCTCTCCTGGCCTATGTTGTTTACTCACTCAGGGAGGGGTATAAAGTGTCATCGCACCTCTTGGTATGGGCAGCAACAGGACAAGCTGTGACAGCAGGGAAGTGTCATCTATTTGCCACCTACTTGTGGACATTGCTCCTTGTGTGCCAGTCAGCTCAGCTGGAACTGGGGATAACCTGCATCCAGATCCAGCAAATGCTGCTTCCTGCCATCATCAGGAGCTGAATTAGGAACGGCATGCAGGGGCACCAGGCACATGACAAGAAGCTCTGAGGACTCTGTGCCCAGAGGCTCCCTCCTCCTGGGCACCAGTGCAGCACCTCTTGGCAGCCCTGTGTTCATTTTGGCTTGTGTCCGGCCAGCAAAGCACGATAAGAAATAATTAGTGATTAAATTGCAACCTTTTATCTTAGTAAATGACAGTTACTTCCTCGTAGGCTGCCTAGGTTGACAGCGAGTGTTCAGGACAAGCTGAACAAATCTGTTTGCTTTGATCCTGAATAAAAACCTGGGAGAAGCTTCCCAGTCCTAAGGCAAGGCAGGGTGGAAGGCTCCGTCGGCTTTGGCTCTGCAGCCTCTGGGAGCCTCCAGCGAGAACTTTTGCTGGAAATGGATGCATCCATCCGACCACCTCCTTGTCCGGGGCCGCACAGCAGCAGAGGGCAGTAGCTCAACATGATGCTTTCTCCACTGCAGACGGCTTCCTTTCGGCTCACGGCATCCTTTCCTTCAGATTTTTGCAGCCTCCGGGTAGCTGTGCATGCTATTAACATCAATCATGCCTTTTTAAATAAAGCTGGGAGTCCTCTGCAGGGAAGGAGGACGGCTTGCCCGCTCCCCCAGCCTCTTACAAGGCACCCACGGGCAGCACCGAGTGCCTGCAGCTGACTCACTGACTGCCTCGGTACCTCCCCATCAGCCCGGGAGGTGGAGGTGGCACAGGGGAATTAAGGCGCTGTGTGGGATGTGTAGGTGGCGTAAGCACTCTGGGAACTGAGACTGAAGAATCGGGCTGGCTCTTGTTGCTCATTAGGCTCTCCTCTGCAATGGATTTGGGTCCCACAGAAGAGGCCAGCAGTCTCTCTGGATGGTGCAAGTAAGGCTTTCAGCAATACCTGTGCGGTGCCCGTGAGTGCTTGGCCAGCGCAGGCTAATGCAGAGTCCTGGGTGTCAGTCTTTGGGAATAAAAACAATTTCTATCCTATTGAAGGGTGGATTCTGATCTAGTACAGAGCACCCAGACCTTGCCTCAGCAGCATAAAAAACCTTCCTATTTGCAGTTTTCTTCCTTGTGGCTACGACAGAGTGACCCTGAGGCCAAAGACACACAGGACGCAGCCTCCTCTAGCAAAACAGGCAGAGGCACAAAAATATGATTCCCTCTAACAGCCTCAAAAGCCTCTTCAGAAGCTTCAGAAACCCCAGCAAAGTGAAGGGAAATAAATCATGGAAACCTGTGATGAACCGCACCCTGAAAATACCAACGCACACACTGCTGGGGCAGAGAGCAATAAACCCAGCGCACAAGCAGCAACACGGCAGGAGGGTGCTCAGAGCCACATTTTACACAATCCAGCGCAGGTATGCGAGTTATTGCCTGGTGCCCTCCTGCCTCACCGGGACGCGGCCCGAGAGCTGCACAAACACGCTCGGCGAGCTGCAGGTTATATCTTTACCTGCTTTGGCAAGCTCGGCTCAGCCATCAGCCGAGCGAGAGCTGCGCCTCACCGCAGGTCCCGGGAGCCGGCGCTGCTCCGCGTGTGCCGGCGCGTTTCCCGGCGCGGGCAGGCTTCCCGAGGCAGCTCCGGGAGCCGGGGCTCACCCCTACCCTCCTTGGCTCCGGCGAGGCCACGCTGCAGGAGGGAGCTGGCTGCTGTCTTGTGCAGCAGAGAGTCATGAAGGGGCACGCGAGTCTCCAGCACAAAGCAAATCTGCAGGAGCAGATGCCCTCCAGACCCAAGCAGACCCCAACGAGGGCTGGCACTTGCTGACCCCACTATTTTATGGAATCATAGAGTCATTAAGCCTGGAAAAGACCTCTGAGATCATTGAGGCCAACCATTAGCCCAGCACTGCCAAGCCCACCACTAAACCATGTCTCTAAGCACCACATCTAGATATTTTTTGAACAGTTCCAAGGGTGGTTGTTTCTTGCAGGGCTGGAGAAATCACAGTCCTTGCTTGCTGCAGCCTGGCTTTTCTGTGTCTGCAAATGTCTTTACTGTGTGCCCTGAGACTGGTCTGCACACTGGACCTATAACCTTGCACCAGGGCTTACTCCTTCCTGCCCAGTGCCATCCAGGGAGCAAACACAGCAGGAAGGAGAAGACCATCACACTGGAGTGCTTCCTTCTCACTGCCACAGGGGAACACCCAGCATCAGCCCCATTCCAGACCTCCTTGCTCTGCAATCCCCTCTTCAGGCAGGTCCAGACTCTTTGCATCCAGATTTTTTGGCTGCACACTTTGTGTACCACATGCAGAAACCTAAAGGGAGTCACCTCGAGTAGGGTTTCATACAGGACCCTCAGAGTGTTCAGGCTGGATCAGATTTGTAAGGCTATCAGCACATTAAAAACCAGTACATTTCCCATCTACTTTCTTCACTTCTGTGGAAATAGAAGGTCCACACAGCACCTTAAGGTTCCAGACACAGTTTAAGTATCATCAGGATTTGTTAAAGAACTTTTTTTTGCAGTGTCTGAACCACCAGAAGTAAATGTCAGCCTCATTGTCTCAAGGATTTTTTTGTGCACTCCTTGGGCCCTGGCATGAGCAATGCTCAGCTCTGGACACCCAGCCTTAACTCACTGAAATCAATAACAAGATTTAGGATGACCCCGGGCAACATTTTCCTCCTTTACAGGAGTATGTCACAGCTCTATCCTGTGCAGAGAGCCGCCAAGGTGAGGCAATGTGACCAAGATCATGCAGCAGCTCAGCGGCAGAGGATCCAGTTCCTTTGTACCACACTGAAAAATGTCCCCAGACTGGGGGATTGATGCCACCACAGTATTTCAGAGCCTCACACGGTTGAAGGAGAGACAGAAGTCTTGTAGAGACAGGAATGAAGAATCAAAGCATGATGTGAGAATGAGGCAGGAAGAGATCACTTGCTGGATGGTCTGGAAACTCTTAGAGCTGAGGTCTGGCTCTTGATCTCTGGTCTGAGGCTTGGAGACTTGAATCTCCATAAGATGGTCTTATGGTGATGACTTCAAGGACAGTCTTGGAAGAGAAAACCAGCAGTCCCAGTTGCCATCAGTGCTTACTGGAGCTGGAGAAGGCAGGGACAATGAAGATTTAAAGAGGAGGGTTTGCAATTAACTGGCTGTTAATAATCCCCAGGCACGACCTGTTGCTTGCTCTGTAGATGGCAGCACAAGGAAACCAACCAACTTCATGAACTGAGCAAGGCAAGTACAGAGGTCTGTCATTAACAGGGTCAGTGGAGGGAGTTATTTCACCTGAGACTTGAACCACTTTCAATTTTTAACAGCAATGGCTTAAGAAAACAAGAAAGAAGCCACGGCTGCAAACAAGCAGTAAAAATTACTTGTAAAGAAAGAAAGGTCTTATGTCATGTGGAGATAGCCTTCAGCTCGTAAAACCCTCTGATGGTTACCACATAACTGCAGCTCAAGGGAAGAAAGCCACCTGATTAGGCTTATTAAGAGCCTGTGTTCTTTTGGGCACAAATCTGACCTTTAATCTGTGTTTAAATAGCAAATAGGGACTCATTGTCTCAATCCCCAAATGTTTTTGCAAAAAGAGCTGGTATGGCAAAATTTATCAAAACACAACATGTTCTAAAGTGCTTGGAATTTCCATTTGAAAAATGTGGGTAGCTAATAGTTCTCAATCACCTCCTCTGTGTATCTGCCCTGAAATAATTTTGTTGCATTTTGATAAAACTTGGCTTTGCAATTTAAAGCCATAAATACTCCCTCCTGTAGAAAGACAGGGCTTTTGTTTTTCCTTCCACAGGGCACATTGGAAAGGGAGCCTGGAGGGACCTTCATCTCATGAACTCCCAGGGCTGCTATTTCTGAGCACCGATTTCCTACTTGGGATGTAGATCTTGACCTCCGCGGCCCCGGCCGACTGGTTTGCATAAACAAAGAGCATCGCAAAGAAGTCAAAGCCGGATGTACCTACAGCAAATAAATCTCTTCCTCTCTGACAAACAGAGGATGAATTGACCTCTTGCACGTCATGTCTGGTTGTCTGACCAAAACTGTCAGTCACAACTTTCTCTCTGGAAGCCTTGGATGAGACAAGGGATAAAAGGGACATAAAAGTGACATCAGTAAAGCTAAAACAATGAGCGACAGGATTTCCTCTACCATCTCCATTACTTGATCCCTACAAGTTTTCCAATCATGGCTGGTCAAATCCCAGACAGTGTCTGTGTGCATTTGACTCACACAGGGTGAATTAATAAACCATTGCCTGTCACTCCTGTCCCAGCCCCATTTTTGCATTCATTTTCTGGAAACGGTCCAGCAAACAAGTTCACCAGCCTGAACATTTGGGCTGGAGTGAATTTTAAAGCAAACATCTGGGATCTCTGCAAACAGGAAATCCACCACACTTCTGGGCTGGAACATTTGTAGCTGAGAAGTGGGTGCTTTCTGCTCTCCGGACAAGAGATTCCTGGGATACGCCCTGCAATCCACACATCTAATCAAGCCCTCACAGTTCTCCTCAGATTTCAGGTGGTGAATCCTAGAAGCACAACGCTGGGAGTCATACCAT